>NC_139963.1:3081081-3661081 GCF_963993115.1 Abramis brama | reverse complement strand
AGTCAAGAATATTTCTGTCATCCAGTTCTGCGCCCGCCTGGCAGCTGACTGCCTTTGTTCTCTTTACATTAAAGACTTTGTTTGAACCTGCATTCGCTCTTGGGTCCTCTGTTCTCCCTGACAGAATAATCTGTCCATCATGGACCCAGTGAAGGAGGCACCTTTCCGTTAAGCGGTCAGTGGTTCAGGGAGCCATGCTGGGCAGACACGAGGAGGAATTGTCTGCGGCTAGACATGCTGTGGAGAGTCTGGCTGCCCAGGTGACTAACTTGTCCGCGCAGTTTCATCACTTTCGCCTAGATCCGCCGTCCTCCAAGAAGACTCACAGTATCCCCGAACCCAGGATCAATAATCCACCTTGTTATGCCCGTGAGCCCACTGAATGTCGCTCTTTCTTAACACAATGTGAGGTTGTGTTTTCTCTTCAGCCCATCACCTACGCTGAGGACCACGCCAAAGTTGCTTTTGTGGTCTTCTTACTGATCGGATGGGCACGTGAGTGGGGAACGTCCATCTGGGATTTGTGGGCAGACTGCTGCGACCAATACTGTTTAAGGAGGAGATGATCAGGGTGTTCGACTGTTCCGTCTATGGTCGCAAAGCTTCACACCTTCTCGTTGCACTGCGCCAGGGGAAGCAGACTGTTGCTGACTTCTCCACTGAATTCCGCACTCTAGCTACTACATGTGGCTGGAACGAACCGACTTTCCTCGAAGGGCTGAATGCGGATAAAGGATGAGATTTTCTCCCACGAACCTCCAGCCCATCTGGATCAACTGATCGAGTTGGCCATTCGCCTCGATAGACGCTTTGAACTGCGACGCAACGTTCGGGGCATGGTGACCGATCAGCAAACCGATCAGCAAAAATTCCAAAGTGGTCTGGAATCCATGCAGCTGGGGGGTATCCGCATCTCTGCTGCTGAACGTCAACGACAGATACTGAACCGACTCTGCCTCTACTGCGGCTCTGTGAGTCACTTTGTCTCGACCTGTCAGCTGAAAGTCAGAGCTCGCCAGTAGATGGCTGACTGGCGAGCGCTACTGCTCTAGTCCCTTCACCGAGGACTCGCACTATGTCCTCTACGGCCTCCTTTATGGCCCTAATCGATTCAGGAGCAGAGGGGAAGTTTCATCGATGAGTCATGGGCTCTCGAACAGGGCATTCCCCTAGTTGATTTAAAGGATCCCACCACAGTCTTTGCCCTTGATGTCCTCTCTAGGGAACCACCATCCCGGTGAGTCTCACCGTCTCTGGCAACCATCAAGAGACTATTTCTTTAATTTTTCAATCTCCTTTTACTCCAATTGTTTTGGGCCATCCCTGGCTAGTGCAGCATAACCCTCAGATTAATTGGTCCAAGGGCACTATTCTCTCTTGGAATTTGTCTTGTCATGTAAAATGTTTAGTGTCTGCTGTTCCTCCCATTTCCTCTGTCTCTGTTTTTCAGGAGGAACCTGGTGATTTGTCTGGAGTGCCTGAGGAGTACCACGATCTGCGAGCAGTGTTCAGCCATTCCCGGGCCTTTGAGATCTTGCAGGGAGCAAGGATTTTCATTAAACTGGATCTTCGCAACGCGTATCATCTAGTCCGTATAAGGGAGGGAGACGAGTGGAAGACGGCGTTTAACAAACCTCTAGGGCACTTTGAATATCGGGTTTTACCGTTCGGGTTCGTCAACTTTCCTGCTGTCTTCCAGGCTCTTGTAAGTGACATTTTGAGAGATATGCTTAATATTTTCATTTTCGTTTACCTAGATGACATTCAAATTTTCTCACCCTCTCTCCAGGGGCCCGTTCTTCGTACGTCGCTAACTCAGTTAGCTGGATTTGATTGTTGACGATGTGGCATGATCTTGGATTGTTTGGTTCTTCGAAGCTCATCCGGGACTTGCTGTCATAGCAACAGGTCTGTAAGCTTAAACCTGCTCGGGAGCAGGCTTATTTCATGTAAACAGGATTAGATCACGGCTTTATAAGCGGAGCTGACACGGGAAGTCCAGCGCAGCGCGATAGTGCACTTTCTGAGATAGGCCTATATTTTTTTTCTCGTGACTCGTGAGATTGTCGTTTACATTATTAATTTGTTGGAAATTCACATTTATTTTCGACTTGTCGGAGTCGGGCTTTAACTACAGCACAAACTGTTTGCATTGCCCTAAGATTATTTGCGAGTGGCTCTTTCCTTTACACTATTGGAGATGCGGAGAACTTGATGGAAAGTGCTGTCTGTCGTGTCATTCGGAGTTTACCTGGCGCTTTTAGGTTTAAAAAACAGTTTTAGGTTTTTTGTGGCATTTCCAAGCCACTTAAGACCCAATGTTGTAAAGCAGTTTTTTTTTAAAGCAATTTGTTTGTTTTTTTAGGCTATCATAATTTTGTATGAAGATCATGCAATCATGACCATGCCAATTACAGTAGGCTATAATGTCACTCAGGTTTCACTAACGTGATTGGTACCATAGACTATAGGCTACCATAGACTGCCATCAAGGCCTCAATGAAGGGGATTACAGTTTTCACTTTCACAAGTCAAAGCAATTCATCATTACTTAAGATTTAACAGTTGAAATGACTATACGGCCTTAATTTAAAGCAGCAAAAATTATTTTACAGTGTAGGCTACTAAGATCTTTTCTATTTTTTTTTCTCAGCCTTTTTCTTGGTTGCTTTTATAAACAGACAACCATTTATTTAACAGTGCCTTTTATAAAAGAGACTATAATATAACTAAAAATTACCATTATGTAGAATATTTTTGTACTTCACTTTTATTTGTTCCCATGTTCTCGTGTGGTGACTCTGACATTACAATGAACAAAGTAATTATGCAATTATTAAAATACAAATAGATAGGCTAATAAGTGATAAAAACATCTAACATGGCCACTTCTTACGGATTTAAATTGTCCGCTACTTTTTGCCAGCC
Source organism: Abramis brama (assembly GCF_963993115.1). NCBI lineage: Eukaryota > Metazoa > Chordata > Actinopteri > Cypriniformes > Leuciscidae > Abramis > Abramis brama. The sequence continues at coordinate 3,658,153 of NC_139963.1, read as the reverse complement.
CTCTCTCCTGGCTTTTACAGACTTTGAGGTGTTCCCTGGCGTTTTGATTAAACATTAAAATTCCGAATAAACTTCGACTATCTTGCTCTGCTGAGGAGAAAAACTGTGCGCGCTCGCACGCTGAACAGCCAATAGCAGCGTTGCTGATCAATGTTTCTACTATCGATACACATCCCCTTTTCAACCAGCGCATGAACGCGCAATTATCTCAGATAACTCAATCCAGCGGTACTAATCATATCCGGCAAGTGTGTTCGAAGAACCGAGTTAGCCAGATCATGATTAGCACGATGATATCATCTTAGATGTGTCATTTGATCTCGGATGTAATAAGCAACGTACGAAGAACGAGCCCCAGGTGCACATTCAGCATGTTCGGCACATTCTTCAATGTCTCTTAGAGAATCGCCTTTTCGTTAAAGCGGAGAAATGTAACTTCCATGCCCAGTCTGTTATGTTCCTTGATTCGGTCGTGCTAAAGTACGAGCTGTCACGGATTGGCCAGTACCCGAGTCTCGATCCAACGATTTTTGGGGTTTGACAATTTTTATCGTCGCTTCATTTGAAATTTTAGCCAGGTCACCGCCCCCCTGACAGCACCCACTTCAGTCAAGTCTTGTTTTGTCTGGTCAGAAATTGCCCAGACCGCTTTTGAGCGTCTCAAAACCCTATTCACCACAGCTCCAATTCTAATCACTCCTGACACTAAGAGACAATTCATTGTAGAAGTGGATGCTTCAGAAGTAGGTGTGGAGGCGGTTCTTTCACAACGCTCTTCGTCCGATGACAATATTCATCCTTGCGTGTTCTTCTCTCATTGACTTTCGCCTTCCTAACGCAATTATGACGCGGGGAACCGCAAACTGCTGGCAATCCGCTTGGCCTTGGGGGAGTGGCGTCATTGGTTAGAAGGGGCGTCTGTTCCGTTCATAGTTTGGACTGGCCATAGAAATCTCGAGTATATTCAGTCAGAGGTTGAATGCTCGACAGGCACGCTGGGTACTTTTCTTTGGTCGTTTTGATTTCACCATTTCATACAGACCCGGTTCTAAGAACATTAAACCTGATGCCCTCACACGTCAGTTCGGCTCATTAGAAGGCGCTTCAACCAAAGAGGAGATTTTACCTCGGGGTTGTGTGGTCGGAGTGACTGTCTGGGGAGTCGAGCGACTAGTCAAACGATCTCTTACTCATATCACTATACCACGGTGCTGTCCTAAGGAGCTATTATTTGTCCCCATGTCTGTCCCCACCATCCACCAAAGATTTTGGTGGCCTACAAGAGAACGTGATATCCGTCGTTTCATAGCATCCTGTTCTGTCTGCGCTCAGACCAAGTCTAGTAACTCTCCGCCCGCTGGTCTTCTCAGACCTCTTCCTATTCCGTCTCATCCGTGGTCTTACATCGCCCTAGATTTTCTTACTGGACTTCCTCCGTCAGCTGGGAATACTGTAATCCAGACTGTCATCGATCGTTTCTCTAAAGCAGTTCACTTTATTCCACTTCCTAAGCTCCCTTCCACCAAAGATACGGCTCAGACTGTGTTCGATCATGTTTTTAAACTCCATGGGCTCCCCTCTGATGTTGTTTCAGGGGACCCCAGTTTGCCTCTCAGTTTTAGAGGGAATTCTGTCGACTGATCGGAGCATCCACCAGTCTGTCGGTCAAGCCGAACGGGCCAATCAAATTCTTGGTCGCATGCTCCATAGCCTAGCATTCCAGAATCCTGCGTCCTGGTCCGAACAGTTACCTTGGGCCAAATATGCGCATAATTCTTTACCATCTTCCGCTACAGGACTATCCCTGTTTCACTGTTGCCTTGGTTACCAACCTCCTCTATTCCTGTCTCAGGATTCCGAGTCCTCCGTTCCGTCGGTACAAGCGTTTATCCAATGCTGGAAATGCACCTGGAAGAGGGTAAGATCTGCACTTTGCTGTTCCAGAGCACGCACTCGACGAGCCACTAATCAACGTTGCCTCAAGGCCCCCAAATATGTTTTTCGTCCAGAAGGTGTGGCTTTCCATCCTTAACTTGCCTCTCCAGTCGAGTTCCCGTAAATTAACACCCCGTTTAATCGGACCCTTTCGCATCATTAAGGTTCTTAGTCCGATTGCGGTTGAACTCAAATTGTCTCGCGATCTACCACGCGTTCACCCTGTTTTTCACATATCATGCATCAAACCCGTTATTCGAATGCCCTCTCGTCCCTCCCCCCTCCTGCCTCCCGTTCTTGTCGAAGGTTCCCCTGTTTATAAAGTCCGGAGACTGCTGGATGTCCGTCCCCGTGGACATCGGTTCCTAGTCGATTAGGAGGGGGTACGGTCCTGATGAGAGAAGTTGGATTCCATCCCGGGACGTCCTGGACCGCTCGCTCATCGAGGATTTCTACCGCACTCATCAGACTCCACCCTTGGGAGCACCAGGAGGCGCTCATTGAGGGAGATGTACTGTCATGAACCAGGATTTATTTCTCCTTTTTCTCTCTCTCACATTCACACACACTCACTCGCTCGCTCAGCTGATCCTCATCGCAATCAGCGCTCACGCTGATCTTCTCCACACCTGTTTTCTCTTCTCTCCTGATTTTGCCTGCTACTTCTAGCTACCTTTCTCCCTGTTTCAGTGCCAGATTATTGTTGCTATTGAAGGCTCGTTCCTGTATGATCTATAGTTATTTCCTCTCAGCCATACCTATACTGGATACCTGCCTTGTCTTGTCCTGTCCTATCTCGTATACGTGTCTGCTGACATTGTGTTTTGCCCAGCTATCCTGCTGCTCGTGGCCAATGACTACTCTTCAGCCTGCCGTCCGGCAACTACTGGTCTAGAACTGTGTTCCCTCGATGACCGCTGCTATCCAGCCCAGGGGTCCCTGCTGTTTCCGTTTCATTAAGCCAAGTCAAGAATATTTCTATCAACCAGTTCTGCGCCCGCCTGGCAGCTGACTGCCTTTGTTCTCTTTACATTAAAGACTTTGTTTGTACCGGCATTCGCTCTTGGGTCCTCTGTTCTCCCCGACAATAACTTCCCTGTAAATGCCCTTCCGCTGCTGTCCTGTTGGTTATACTACAACACTTATTTTGGAAAAAAGTTTTTGTATATTTTTTATGATTTTTATGATGAAAAATATTCAATAACTTTGATAAATGTTGTACGAAAGCCCAACAATGCCCCCTGGAGGTTTCTTTATGTATTTGACTTTGTTGTATGGACACAAGCAGCAACATTCTAATCTGAAAAATGAAGCCTACCTGGAAGTGCGAAAAACTGCAATACATCGAAAATCCGCTAGAGGGAGGTCCCAAAAGGGAGCAAATGTCTATAGACCACCATGTTAAAATGTCCGTTTTCACAGCATAAATTCATGTTTTTACAGGTTGGTCCCATGGACTTTTATTGTATTTTTCGATAGGTTCCGAGTGCCTGACAACTGTGAGGGGGGTAATTTTTTTTCTAACTCGTTAGTTTAGATCGTATTTTAGATATAAAATGTATGACAAATAAGGGCGTGGTTAACTTTGATTGACAGCTTGATTGACAGCTGATAACGAGCATAGGCTGCGCCAAGGAGAATGACAACATAAGAAGCGCCATTTTTTAACACAGTTGAAATATAATACTACTGTTTCTGTATCATGAAATGTAGTTTTAAGAGTTTTTCAGGCGAGAATGTAGTTGTTTAAAGCTCAAATCTGTGGTTTATTTATAAAGATTTATGAAAATTTTATCCAGTTGTGAGATCCAGACGATCAGCGGACGCTCAACGCTCATGTTCCCCGCCTGGAACAGCCTTTCCTCGGCTAGTCGTTCTGATGTTTGCCACTGACTCTGGCGTCTCTGTAGTGGTTAAACATGAGATATCATTTGTCTTGTCTATATCTAACGGGCAATTTTTGGTCTCGTGAATCTATAATTTGTTCCCTGGCCAATCGTTTTGGCTGAGGGGAAGTTTCATAACTTTATAAGCTATTTAACTTTACCGTTGTATGGTTAGACTAGAGCGCTGACTTTATATGTTTGACTGAATTGTTTGCTTTATTTGTATAGCTTCTTGTACCTTTTACTTATACTTTTATAATAGCTAATATTGATAAAACTGAAATTTAACAAAAAGAGACTGGGTTGAGTTTTGTCATTTTAAATTTTAATACAACGAAGATGATCTGTAATGTTTACTGCAACATCTGTTGTTTAGTACAAATGCACATATTGCCTGGACCATATTAAAATGTTTAATATTTTTATATTATATTTAAAACAAAAAGAGGCAGGTTTGTGTTTTATATTCCATTTTGTTATAAATAGGCAAACGTTATATGCAGTGAATATAATCAATACGCGTTGCCTGAACCACATTTGTGTGGCTATAATGTTTAAGATTTCTTTAAATGAAAATGAAAAGAGTTAGTATGGTGTTTTATAACATATTTCGTTGCCTAAAATATACATGCAGAGATAACCGGAGCAGCAGAGCGAGCTGAGTGACGTGCGCTGTTCTGTACTTGGAATAACCGGACTCGCGTCCTTTACCCATATATGGATTGGCCAGAAGGTGGGCGGGGTTAGGATTTCCCAAGATTTTCCAAGATAGCGCCGCCCATACCCCCCATAAACGGCTTCAAAACCGTTCTTCAGAAAGTCTATGGGTGACGTCACAGACGCTTTGTCCATATTTTTTACAGTCTATGGTCTGAACTAGTATCAGAGGGCAGTCCATATACATAGGTGGAGAGACTGACTTGCTTTCTTACACTAAGCGGACTGCTGCATGTTTGTTGTTCCTGTGAGTGATTGGTTAAGAAACCACACATACCTTTGGATGTAGTGTTCTCGTGCAGTGTGTTGAAACTCTGACTAAACACCAAGTTAAACCATGCAAATGAAGACAGAGTCGTAGTAAGTTTGATGCTTTAATGTCACGCTTCACCAAAACTACTTCCTGCTCAGCTACTGTTCGGACGCTCTTGCTTACTGCTCCGCGCTTTGCTCTATCACTTTTATATATTATCTTCTAAATTTTTATATTTTATCTCCTTTTAATCACCTAATTTTAACTTCAGCAAATCAGCACAGTGCTCAAACAACAAAGTTTGGATTACTACAAAAACGCATAATTCTTTTTCCCGACCAGCTTACATTCCGGGGAAAGGAAAACACAACTGCCTACACTCATAAGGATAAGAGAAAATGCCTCTTCTGGTTCAAGAATCTACTTGCTGCACTAACTGCCACAGACTTTTACAAAGGATTGCAGTTCTTGAAACAAAGTTACTTACAGGACTACCAAACCAGACGGAACACACACAGAGCTTCGTCATGGACACCCTCAGCATACAGCCGGTGAGTCCCATGAAACTAGTGCTCCACGACAGGTAGAGAAACAAGCCGATCGACTTACAAATCGATGGCACAAACAGGGAGCGAGACCCAAAGGCACTCGAGACATCAGATTGTCACGAGCATCACATATTGCCGCAGTAGCATCCTCTACCCCAGATACAGCTCTGACAAGGATTGCAAACACTGGTCTCCTACCACCGCCTATACATCTTGAGAACAGATTTGAAGTACTAATGAATGTAAATGAGGAATCCCCAAACGTGATGAATGTGATCGAACACAGACTGAATCAGCCAGTAGCTAACACTGATGCTAACTGGCGCTCAAGGTCGAGCAGACAGCGGGGGACTCCATAATCAGAAACATTAGCAGCAGGGATACAACCACGTGCTGCCTTCCACAAGCAACAACTTCTGATATAAACAGGAAACTTCAGAACATTCTGATGAAACATAAGACTGCAAATCGACTCATCATTCATGTGGGGCAGAATGATATTAATAAAGAGCAGTCAGAACTCCTTAAGAAGGATGTGAATGAATTTTAATTAATCAACTTTAATTAATCAACTAACATTTGTCTTTTTTGCAGGAATGACATTCATATGCTTTTAATGTTTCCAAACTCTTTGGGGAAAAACTTGTGACTTTGAGTACGTGTCTATGGGTAAAAATAACATAGTTTTGGGAAGTTAAACTAGACAGTCTGTTAGAACAAATGAAGTCATCATTAAAACCTTGTGATAAGTAATCACAAGATCAGAGTTTGCTTTACCTGGTAACAGAGGGGTTTGCATATGAAGAACCAATCAAATAGTGGGGAAATTATGTAATGCAGCCTGAAGTTTATGCCATACCTCTATACTATAAAAACTGTTGTATATGTGTTTTTCGGTGGGATTCTCAATGGAATTTGTCTGAGATCCTCCGGCCTTGCTTCTTGGGAGAGATTCCCTGAGAACTGCTCGGGAAGATCTCCTGGCCGTGATTAAAGCATTTAAGGGACATTTGCAGGTCTGTTTGTCAATTTATTCCTGCGCAGGAAGCTAGTTTAGGGAAGCAAGTTAGTTAGAAACTCGGCCAGTTGTCGACTGAAGATGCAAGAGCTAGAGTTTAAGGTATTGGTGTCGAGTGCAGACGCCAGAGAGTTTAAGGTATTGGTGTCGAGTGTAGACGCCAGAGATATTAAGATCAGGTGGGTGTCGAGTGTAGACGCCCCAGATAGTTAGGTTTAGGGAAAAAATCCACGACAAGGATTTCAATGAACTTTTTGAAATACTTAAGACTGAAAGTTCAAACATTCATCAGTGGACCACTGCCAGCAAGAGGAACAAACAGGTTTTCACGGTTGCTTGGGCTTAATACATGGCTGCAAAAAAAAACAGCAATATAAAAGGAGTGAACTTTATTGACAACTTAAATCTTTTCTGGAGTCAGAGACAACTGTTTCATCAGGATGGCCACCACCAGGTGCTAAAGGACAATATCTACTTCTCCCTCAATCATCCTTCTGCAGTGTGTGCCAATACACTCAATCTGATCGGCACACACACACCTGGACACAGTATGAATGACCACGGGACTTCACTGCAGCAGCAATGCGGTTGACATATCACACAAGGACAATGATAACACCACTCAGCCACAACAACCTCTGCTCACGGACACAATCTCAGCTGAGCCCTGCCCACAGAGCTCACCACAGACAGACATATTAGAACTGCTCCAAGATTCAGCACCCAAGGACGACTTCCTGGAAAACAGCCAGGGAAGCCAGGACAGCATATTACAGCCTCCGATAACACCAGAACAACAGCCCCTCTCACTAGACACTTTATCCCTCTCTCCAGCATTTCCACTTCTGTGTTTCTCAGAGAAAATGGAAGAACTTGTGTATGCTGGAACCAAACTATCCCACTCTTTTGCTGCAAGCCCCCAGATATCAACCAGAAAACGGCAGGCACCGCAACCACCAAAGCCTGCGGGCCCAGCTGTGAGAGCTCTTCGGCCTCTGCCACAACGCCAGGGCCCACACCCTCCTCCATCTGCTCGAGGTGAACCAAAAACAACTGATACCAGCTCTCAGTGATATGTGTTGGGTCCCCGCTATAACAGTAACTTGGGAACCCAGTGTGCCTGTATCTTTCTCTATTGCTGTTCTATTAAAAGATAGAAAGTCTAAGGCCTTCAATAGCCGTACAGCAAACCCAACTAATCTGGTGCCTATTACACGTCAAACTAAGATTGCTGTGGGGACAAAAAGTAAGAGTGTTAAGTTAGCACTTTTAAACATCTGCTCACTTAAAAATAAACAGAGCTGTTAAGAGAGGTGGAGGTCTAGCTGCTCTTTTTAAAGATATCTATCAATGTAAGCAAATATCATTTGGGAATTACCTGTCTTTCGAATATCTGGGTATTATGTTAAAAGGTGCTCCACGCATTTTACTGATCATTATTTACAGGCCTCCAAAATACTCTCCAGCCTTTGCTGAGGACTTTACAGAACTGTTATCAACAATTACCTCAGAGTTTGACTGTTTTGCCAGTGCTGGAGATTTTAACATTCACATAGATAATGCAGAAACCAATATGGCAAAATAAATCAAAACTGTTTTAAAAACTTTTGATCTGACTCAGCATGTACATGGACCCACACACAATCATGGACACACTCTAGATTTACTTATCAGTAAGGGTCTAAACATTTCATCGATTGTTATTAAGGATGTAGATTGTTATTAACTTATTCATTTCTGTATTTTCTTTGATATATTGATCTATCCTGCCATTTAAGCTTGATCTGTGTCTGTCAAGAAGAGATGCTTAAATGAGAACACTAGTGTACTATTTATGAAGGCTATATCCTTAACACCAAGCATATCTGCTGACTCTGTTGATTTTCTCCTTGATTATTTTAACTTAAAAGTTAAAAGTGTAATTGATGATATTGCTCCTGTGAAAGTCAGGAAGAAGAGTGGCAGATAAAAAGCACCTTGGTGAAACTCAAAAGCAGTGCAAAATATGAAAAGACAATGCAGAAAAGCAGTGCGCATGTGGCGGAAGACAAAACTTGTAGTCCATTATAACATCTACAAAGACAGCCTTCATGCTTTCAATATGGAACTAGGCAAAGCTAGACATACTTTCTTCTCAAATATTATAAACAGCAATTTAAACAACACACACACTTTTTTTGCTACTGCAGAGAGACTGACAAACCCCCCAAGCCAGATTCCCAGTGAAATGCTCTCAGACAACAAGAGCAGTGAGTTTGCTTCTTTCTTCTCTGAGAAAATCAATAATATCAGAAAGGTGATCAGCACAGTTTAGTTGTGCTGGGGTCAGACAGATCAGACCACCTGAGAAAGCAGTTACTATGTCTGATTTCAAAGAAATTGATGGCAACATTTTGGAAGAAACCGTACAGCACCTTAAAACATCAACCTGTGCTCTTGACACACTTCCCACATCATTTTTCAAAAGTGTGTTAAACAGTTTAGAAGCAGATCTTTTAGAAGTGGTAAATGCCTCACTTCTCTCTGGGAGTTTTCCAAACTCCCTGAAAACTGCAGTTGTCAAGCCCCTCCTGAAAAAGAGCAATCTGGATAAGACCATATTAAGCAACTATAGATCGATCTCAAATCCCTCAAGGCTCAATTCTTGCGCCACTCCTGTTCAACCTGTATATGCTGCCAATGAGCCAAATAATGAGAAAGAACCAAACTGCTTTCCACAGCTATGCAGACGACACACAGATCTACTTAGCCCTATCGCCTAACGACTACAGCCCCATTGATTACAGCCTCATCCTTGTGCCAATGCATTGACGAAGTCAACAGTCGGATGTGTCAAAACTTTCTTCAGTTAAACAAAGACAAAACTGAAGTCATTGCGTTTGGAAACAAAGATGAAGTTCTCAAGGTGAACGCATACCTTTACTCTAGGGGTCAAACAACTAAAAATCAAGTCAGGAATCTTGGTGTGACACTAGAGTCAGACCTTACTTTCAGTAGTCATGTCAAAGCAATAACTAAATCAGCATACTATCATCTGAAAAATATTGCAAGGATTAGATGCTTTGTTTCCAGACAAGACTTAGAGAAACTTGTGCATGCTTTCATCACCAGCAGGGTGGATTATTGTAATGGACTCCTCACTGGCCTTCCCAAAAAGACCATAAGACAGTTGCAGCTCATACAGAACACTGCCGCCAGGATTCTGAGCAGAACCAGAAAATATTAACATATCACACCAGTCCTCAGGTCTTTACACTGGCTCCCAGTTAGATTTAGGATTGATTTTAAAGTATTATTACTGGTATATAAATCATTCAATGGCCTAGGACCTCAATACATTGCAGATATGCTCACTGAATATAAACCCAACAGATCACTCAGATCATTAGGATCATATCAGCTAGAAACACCAAGGGTTCACTCTAAGCATGGCAAGTCCGCTTTTAGCTATTATGCTGGAACCAGCTTCCAGAAAAGATCAGATGTGCTCCTACTGTAGTCACTTTCAAATCCAGACTCAAAACACATCTGTTTAGCTGTGCATTTACTGAATGAGCACTGTGCCGCTGTTCGTCCGACTATTTGTAATGTACTGTATTTTATTTTATTTTATTTTTCTAAACTGTTTTAAATATTCTTATTTCTTTTTATTATTTTAATTTCTTCTATGTAAAGCACTTTGAATTGCCATTGTGTATGAAATGTGCTATATAAATAAACTTGCCTTGCCTCATTCACATGTAGTAGTGAAAACTGTAATAAAACAATACAGCAGGGGAACCCAATCCTGCTCCTGCCGATCGACTGTCCTGCACAGTTCATCTCCAACCCTAATCAAACACACCGGCCTTTAATTTTCAAGTGATCCTGAAGACCTTAATTGGTTGCTTCAGGGGTGTTTGATTAGGGTTGAAGATGAACTGTGCAGGACAGTCGATCGGCAGGAGCAGGATTGGGCACCACTGCAATACAGCAATATTCAGTGTCCATTTCTTGAGTAATATTACATTGTGAATCATTATAACATGAATATACAATGCTATTCTCTCTGTAGCAGCAGTTATACAGGCTATTAGCATTGCTGTGAGCTTGTACACAATAGTAAACATTGTTTTTAGCAATATTATCAAACATCATCTTTTCAACAAAATCTCTACTAATATATTATCTTTAACATGTCTAATATCACATAAATACACTTACAGCATTGCCTCTATGATGCTTTAAGGTGGATGCAAGTAGATTAACACAGAGAGCACACCATGTCTGTCTCATTTTTTCAAAGCAGTACCAGGAAGGACAAACAGGAAGTGACTTAATAGGAAGTGACTGAATTTGGCAACAATGCAGTGTATTACAGTGAATTTATTGAACATTTATCATAATAAAAATCCTAAAAATGATACAAAAATTTAATTTTCCCAAAATAAGTGTTGTAGTTTAACCAACAGGACAGCAGTGATGTGTAAACTGAATTTGGCAACAATAAAGTGTATTACAGTGAAGTTATTGAATATTTTTCATAATAAAAACCCTAAAAAGTATACAAAAATATTAGCCTGGTTAAAACCAGACCATTTTCAGTAGTGACTGAGTTTATTAATAACTAATTTCCAAAGGGGATCTGTGGCATGCATCCTGTCACGTAAACTGCCCTGTCAATCATCTTGTCACAGTTAAAATCCTCCATTAAATCTAATTTAATTTCCTACCGTTTCGGAGAGAAATGTAGTAGCACGTTCATCTGCCAGTGGGTCTTTCATGGAGACTGTCCTCATGTGTTTGCAATTTGAATATAATAATGCATTTAAAAGTTGGTGCGCTTCACCAATGGACGTCTCAAATTACTCTGGGCGCAATTGGATAGACCTAAAACCAATCAGAGCGATTGTCATTGTGTAAAGCTGCCTCAATGTTTCTGATTGGTGCCTCGATTTGGACGGATTAGAAATCGGCTTGAATGGGCTCTTTGCCAGACTACTTGCAGAGCAAATCTAAATTTGACGGAAGTATGTCTGGGTTTTCCCAGGCTACAAAAATATGGGATGAATATAGTATCAAAATGATTAACATGTGCAAGCACACTTATCAATGAACTTGATACATGTTGCAGAAATGTTTTATCCATGCCTTTCAACTTGCGTGTGCAAAATTCAAAATTGAATGAATGTGTAGCAATTTGTACAAATAGAGACGTTTTTGTGAATACAAATGTTTTCCTTTGTATTAGTGTATCATAATTTGCGCATGCAACAAAGAACAGGGTTCTTGCAGGTTTCAGTAAGTCAAATTTAAGACCTTTTTAAGACATTTTAAGACCATAAAGATTGAAATTTAAAGAAGTTCACTTTTAAAAAAACTTTTGCTGATAATTTACTCACCCCCATGTCATCCAAGATGTCCATGTCTTTCTTTCTTCAGTCGAAAAGAAATTAAGGTTTTTGATGAAAACATTCCAGGATTTCCCCCCATATTATGGAGTCCAATGGGACCCAAATGGTTCAAGGTCCAAATGACAGTTTCAGTGCAGCTTCAAAGGGCTTTAAACGATACCAGAAGATGAATAAGGGTCTTATCTAGCGAAACGATCGGTCATTTCAAAAATAAATAAAAAAGTTTAAGTTTTATAAGCACAAATGTTCGCCTTGCTCTGTTCTGTGATGCGCGTTCGTGACGTCACGTAATACGCAATTACGTTGAAAAGGTCACGCTTGAAAAATTTCTGTCCTGAAGAAAATGTTCTTTTTGGCTTTTTAATATTAAAACACCCAGGATACGCACACGAAATGGGCATTTTAAACGATAAACTGACACAAATACATTTGAAAATGTGTATATGGTCCTCCTTCCGCACATTTGTAAACACGTCAAGCGTGACCTTTTCAACGTAATTGCGTATTACGTGACGTCATGAACGCGCATCACAGAACAGAGCAAGGCGAACATTTGTGCTTATAAAACTTAAACTTTTTTATTTATTTTTGAAATGACCGATCGTTTTGCTAGATAAGACCCTTATTCATCGTCTGGTTTCGTTTAAAGCCCTTTGAAGCTGCACTGAAACTGTCATTTGGACCTTGAACCGTTTGGGTCCCATTGGAGTCCATAATATGGGGGGAAATCCTGGAATGTTTTCATCAAAAACCTTAATTTCTTTTCGACTGAAGAAAGAAAGACATGGACATCTTGGATGACATGGGGGTGAGTAAATTATCAGCAAAAGATTTTTTAAAAGTGAACTTCTCCTTTAAGACCTACACGACGCATTACCAAATAAATATTCAAATCAAAGAATTAATTTTATTTCAATGAATTCAGTAATTGAAAAAGCACTAATTTAATTTACAGATAAATCACATTAGTAACCTTCCACACCCAACAACGCGTGTCAGAGAAAAGAACAGAATCAGATATACATTTTTTTTATAGAAAATTGTACTTTGCATATTATACTGTAAAAAAACACATAATTAGTTGATTTTAGTTGATCATAGTTGATCATAACTAGAGATGAAATGGCATGAACATTTAATTTCATGATTATAGTGACAAAAATGATCACGGTTATCACAGAATCCTGTTCAAAAAGTACTAATACTACACAATGAAATCAATTCACCAAGTTTTATGTCGAAAACCAGCAAATAACAAATAAATTTAGCATCAATATGCACTTTTTGTTTACATAAACATTAAAATAATACCATTAAAAATGAACATTTTTAAAGTGTCTTGCATGTTATATACTAACATGTACAAGTTAAAATAAAGGTTTGACAAAAAAGGTTTTATAAAAAGATAAACCTCACATATTTCAGACTTTAAATAATTTTTTATAAAAAGAATGAGTCAAAAAAGATAAATTACTGACATTTACAATGCACTTTAGCTTATCTTTTATTATTAATAGTAACATTCGGTCCGATTTTCCCGTGGCGTCTGTCGTTGCTATGCAACCATGCACTGCGCTCTCCACAACAACAAAGAAGTTTTAGTAGCTAATGGATTTCCACCACCAAAAAACGCTTGCTGTAGCTCTGCTACAAGATTTATTTACGGAGAAGAGAAAAACACCCATAGTGTTTGGGTGCACCCCCATCCTTCCTGTTGACTGAGCTTTCAGACAGCGCCTGGAAAAAACGAGCGCGTCGCTTCAATTATGAGCACGCTTACCGTGCCTATATTTGAACGAACTTGAGCGCGCAAAAGACGCGATATGTAAACGGCCTCTTGGCGAGCGACCTCCAATCAGGCCGCGAGCGACGTGTTGGAGACCCCAGCACTAGAGCTCCGATGTGTAGGCTACGACTCGATACTTTTTTGCTACTTTGTAATAACTTTCTGCGGCCAGCGTTTCTGGAAATAAACGAGGGTAAAACCTTTTTAAGACCTGACTAAATGAAATTTAAGACCGCGGATGAAAATCTGGCCGTTTTTAAGACGTTTTAAGGCCTTAAATTTAAAGTTCCGAATTTTAGACTTTTTAAGACCCCGCGGGAACCCTGAAAGAAGATGTGCGTGTGGATCAGGTGACACGCGTGCATTCATTGACGTCTTTTCTGAGTCGATCTCATTTGATTCATTTGGATTTTGAGACTTTCTTTTCGCTGTTTTTAGGCATTTCACAACCCACACACAAACAACTACAAATGAATAGGCCTGGTGCTAATTATTAATGTGTGCACAACTACCCATCTATTTGACAAATTCACAAATGTGTGTTACTACATTTAAACTAATACAATACAACTTGTGTGTACAAAATTCAAAATCACATGAATGTGCAGCATTTTGTACAAATAGAGACATAGTTGTTAATACAAAACCTCGATTTTGTATTAATGTAGGCCAGAATTTGTGCATGCAACAAGTAAGATGTGTATTTGTGGATGAGGTGACGCGTGCATTCATTGACTCGTTTCTGAGTCGATATTTGATTCATTTGGATTTTGAGACTTTCATTTCGCGGGTTTCGCCTTGCACGGTCCACACACAGATGTCTGAGAAAACCTGCTACCATTAGATGGCAGTATTCTGCTAAAACAGACAACGGCAGCATAATCAAGCGTTCTTCCCCATTTAAGACACTTAATGAGAGTGATATTGAAGCACCAAATTTAGTACACAATATAGGCCTACCTTATTAATAAAGCATACTTAATAGAGGTTTGATTACTGAACAACACCCATAGAAAACCATTATAAAATGCTTAACGTGCAATAGCGCGTTGCAATAAGGTGTATTGGCTACTGAGTTTAAATATCACCGTCTTACTGCATTGATGTTAAGCCTTTTCTTTATAATATGCTCTATGGGAGGAAAACTATATAGCCTACAGGCAAGAGCCTATATGAACGCGACGCGCGGCGTTTCACGTTACAGTTTTTCTCGATTGCTTAAACACATTTCTTGAAACTATGTCTCGTATTCTCAAAACTATAAACACAAATCCATAACGTCTCACCCAATTCCCCAAACATCCTATTTTCAGGTCAAAATGAAGCTCTACACTCAAAACCATCCACTCTTGCTGAAAAACCAAACTTTGCCCTCAGACAGGACACACAAGCCCTCAAAATCACACACACTACAACATAGTTTAACACACTGGTGCAATAAATTCAAAACAACATTTCCAAAACTGGTAAGTTATGTTGCTTGTGGTTCCCCCCTCACAAACCTTTTCACATGATGAACACAAAAGACACAACCAGTGGATACATTGGCACATTTTTATTCATACACAGAAAACACACACACACACAAATATTTTTTTTCCTGTTTTACTCTTTTTTTTTACTCTTTTTGTTTTTACTCTCTCCTCTAATTTTTTTTTTTTTTACGTATATTTACTTACAGTAAGATGTGTGTGACCAACATATGACAGTAAAAGAGCACACACAAACCATATTCTAATATGGAATTTGAATTGTATTGGAATGGTAAAGAGTGTTGGTCGTGACAGGAGGGTCTCCACTCAAGGATACAATATGATGGATACGTCTAAGAATTTTCCACATATGGTTGAAATACCATCATTTGCCTAGAAAGATAACTTTCTGGGTGTCAAGACTATAAAGGAGAAAGGATGCCCTCCCTTCACTGTCACGCTCTGTGTCACTCTGTGTGACTGTACGATTACTGGCCTTTTCTTGCAAGAAAATAAACCTCATCAAAGACTATTGGAAATGCTTGTCTTTTATTCAGTGATAGAATTTTGTTTGCCACCACACCTCCCTGAAGGTTCTAGAGGCGACGGTAAAGCGACTCAAATTTGGCCTTACTCGTAGCCCAGCCTCCCTCATAGTCATACCATTGACTAACACATGGGCAACTAGAGTGGCTTGAATTTCATCTGAGACTGCTTGTCTTCTTGTCCTTGCCCTTCCTCCTCCTCATTCTTATCCCTCTTCCTTCATGTCTTTCTGGATCCATTGTTCCAAAACGCAATAAACTGATTTGGGCCCTTTTATATATCTATTGAAGGTTCTGATTGATGTGTGTTAAATTTTGACTCTTAGTGTTTCCACTTGGGTAATTGTGTGCTAACTGAGCTGAAGCTGTGCTGACTTGAGTGAACAATATTGAATGCTAGTGCTTTCTAAATGACAACATGGTCTAGGCAATGAGAAATGAAGGGATTTGTGTGTAGAGTTTTGCAGTGACAGTTCAACAAATCTGACTCATGTGTCAAAACAGGGAATAGTGTTTATAGTTTAGTGAAATGGGTGTGCTTTTTGATAAATGGCGTTATGGTTTTGAAATTTTAGTTCAAAAGCCTGGCTATAGTGTTTAAGCAATCGAGAAAAACTGTAATGGCGTTAGCACCAGGCCTATTCATTTGTGGTTGTTTGTGTGTGGGTTGTGAAATGCTTAAAAACAGCAAAAAGAAAGTCTCAAAACCCAAATGAATCAAATGAGATCGACTCAGAAAAGATGTCAATGAATGCACGCGTGTCACCTGATCCACACATGCATATCTTCTCTGTTGCATGCGCAAATTATGATACACTAATACAAAGGAAAACATTTGTATTCACAAAAACGTCTCTATTTGTACAAATTGCTACACATTCATTCAATTTTGAATTTTGCACATGCAAGTTGAAAGGCATGGATAAAACATTTCTGCAACATGTATCAAGTTCATTGATACGTGTGCTTGCACATGTTAATCATTTTGATACTATATTCATCCCATACAAAAATATATATTTTTCTGAAAATAAGTGTTGTAGTTTAACCAACAGGACAGTAGTGATGTGTAAACTGAATTTGGCAACAATAAAGTGTATTATAGTGAAGTTATTTAATATTTTTCATAATAAAAACCCTAAAAATGATACAAAAATAGTATTTTCCCAAAATAAGTGTTGTAGTTTAACCAACAGGACAGTAGTGATGTTTAAACCATCACATTGGCAACAATAAAGTGTATTACAGTGAAGTTACTGGATATTTTACATAATAAAAATCCTAAAACTTATACAAAAATAGTATTTTCCCAAAATAAGTGTTGTAGTTTAACCAATAGGATAGTAGTGATGTGTAAACTTAATTTGGCAACAATGCAGTGTATTATAGTGAAGTTATTTAATATTTTTCATAATAAAAACCCTAAAAATTATACAAAAATAGTATTTTCCCAAAATAAGTGTTGTAGTTTAACCAACAGGACAGTAGTGATGTTTAAACCATCACATTGGCAACATTGCAGTGTATTACAGTGAAGTTATTGAATATTTTACATAATAATCGTAAAACTTATACAAAAATAGTATTTTCCCAAAATAATTGTTGTAGTTTAACCAATAGGACAGTCAGGGATGGGCAGTATTTCAGATACATGTATTTAAAATACGTATTTGAAATACAAAATACTATTTTGTATTTTGTATTTTAACGCCTTTGGAAAAAATCAAATGTAATTTGTATTTAAATACATTTAAGTTGAGTATTTTTGTATTTTCAAAATACATAAAATACTTTTTGCCAGTCAACCTCTTTATCGGGGTATTGATTTTGTGCATGAAATAGTTCAGACATTCACTAGCTCAACATTGGGTCAGCGATTTTCTTTGGAATAAGGTGAGAATGTCATGATCAATTCTACTTGTTGATTAAAGTTAAAATAGTGCATTATTCACTTCAGTTAACATGAAAGAATAAAAGAGCACAGACAAGTGGGAAAATAGCGTTAGCCAATCATTCTTGACCGGTTGTTATGGAAGCTTGTTTCCGCCACAAAATAAAACATTTTAAAAGATAATTTTGACTTTATTTCTCAGAATTGCGAGATATAGCCTAAAGTCAGAATTGCGTGAAATAAAAGTCGCAATTGCGTTTTATAAAGTCAGAATTGCGAGATATAAAGTCAGAATTGCGTGAAATAAAGTCGCAATTGCGTGTTATAAAGTCAGAATTGACATTTTTTCTCGCAATTGCGACTTTATATCATGCAATTCTGACTTTATAACACATAATTGCGAGTTTATATCTCGCAATTCTGACATCTTTTCTCAGAATTGTGAGATATAAACTCACAATTGTGAGATTTAAAGTCCAATTCTAAGGGAAAAAAAGACAGATTTTTTTTTTTTTTTTACCTCAGAATAGTTTATATCTCACAATTCTGACTTTATAACACGCAATTGCGACTTTATATCATGCAATTCTGACTTTATTTCTCAGAATTGCGACTTTATATCTCGCAATTGCGACTTTATTTCTCAGAATTGCGACTTTATTTCTCACAATTCTGACTTCATATCTTGCAATTCTGAGAAAAAAAGTCACAATTCTGACTTGATATATCGCAATTGTGAGAAAAAAAAGTCAGAATTGTGAGATAAAAAGTCGCAATTATTATTATTTATTTATTATTCAGTGGTGGAAACAAGCTTCCATAGGTTGTTGATTTTTATCAACTAGCTTGTCAAATGTGTTTAAAGCATTACTGCATGTTAGGGGCTGGGTGATATGACACTACATATCATAGTGATATAAAGTGTGAATTGATGGAACTTCTTCTAAATCGTTAGATAGGCCTATTTGTGGGGTAAGCAAATTTATCCGTGCAGCTTTTAGTGGGCAGGAATAATTGGAACGTTGGAGTGGAAAAAGAAGCACTGATGAATGATACTCCACAAAAATCTTCAGCTTTTAATTTTATTGTACATAAAAAATAATA
Source organism: Abramis brama (assembly GCF_963993115.1). Taxonomy (NCBI): domain Eukaryota; kingdom Metazoa; phylum Chordata; class Actinopteri; order Cypriniformes; family Leuciscidae; genus Abramis; species Abramis brama. Next base: position 3,639,605 of record NC_139963.1, on the reverse strand, counting down.
ATAAAAAAGGGGTAAATAGTGTCAAATTAATGTAAATTAATTCTAATTTTAAATTTTAGATACACTTTCTAATTTTAATAAACTTATAGAAACAAATAAACTTTACATAAAATAAACAAAAATTACTTAAAAAGCATTGGACTACCTGCAAAAAAAAAAAAAAAAATCCAAAGAGTTTGAAATTCAGTTTATTCTGTGGAATCAAAACTGATATTGAGAATTGTGAAACCATGATATTGTCACTGTGAAGTAAAATTGAGATTTTGGTCATATCGCCCATCCATATTATTTGCTAGATAGCAGAAAAGGTTCCCACAGTTTTACATACAGTATGAATTTTTTTATAGTGTTCACCACAAGTAATAGACTACATTGTAACCAGAAATAAGTAGCCATATAAATGGCTGCTATTTTGCATAAGTTTATTTGTAATTGCCAGAAAGAAAGAAAGAAAGAAAGAAAGAAAGAAAGAAAGAAAGAAAGAAAGAGATGTGGTTAGGAATGAAAAGTCAATAGGCCTATGTAGTTTCTTCATTCACTGTGACCAATACCTGCACTGGATGGCCAATTTCACATGTATTTTGTGTATTTTCAAAATACAAAATACTGTATTTGTATTTAAATACATTTTTTCACACAGTATTTTGTATTTGTATTTAAATACATTTTTCCACACAGTATTTTGTATTTGTATTTTAAATACATTTCCATGTATTTATGCCCATCTCTGAGGACAGTAGTGATGTGTGAACTGAATTTGGCAACAATAAAGTGTATTAGAGTGAAGTTATTGAATATTTTTCATAATAAAAATCATAAAAATCATAAAACAAATAATAAAATTCTCGAAAATAAGTGTTGTAGTTTAACCAACAGGACAGCAGTGATGTGTGAACTTAATTTGGCAACAATGCAGTGTATTACAGTGAAGTTACTAAATATTTTACATAATAAAAATCCTAAAAATGATACAAAAATAGTATTTTCCCAAAATAAGTGTTGTAGTTTAACCAACAGGACAGCAGTGATGTGTAAACTGAATTTGGCAACAATGCAGTGTATTATAGTGAAGTTATTTAATATTTTTCATAATAAAAACCATAAACATGAGACAAAAATAGTATTTTCCCAAAATAAGTGTTGTAGTTTAACCAATAGGACAGTAGCGATGTGTAAACTGAATTTGGCAACAATGCAGTGTATTACAGTGAAGTGATTGAATATTTCTCATAATAGAAATCATAAAAATTATACAAAAATACTTTTTTTTCCGAAAATAAGTGTTGTAGTTTAACCAATAGGACAGCAGTGATGTGTAAACTGAATTTGGCAACAATAAAGTGTATTATAGTGAAGTTATTTAACATTTTTCATAATAAAAACCCTAAAAATGATACAAAAATAGTATTTTCCCAAAATAAGTGTTGTAGTTTAACCAACAGGACAGTAGTGATGTGTGAACTTAATTTGGCAACAATGCAGTGTATTACAGTGAAGTTATTGAATATTTCTCATAATAGAAATCATAAAAAATATACAAAAATACTTTTTTTCCGAAAATAAGTGTTGTAGTTTAACCAACAGGACAGTAGTGATGTGTAAACTGAATTTGGCAACAATAAAGTGTATTACAGTGAAGTTATTGAATATTTTTCATAATAAAAACCCTAAAAATGATACAAAAATAGTATTTTCCCAAAATAAGTGTTGTAGTTTAACCAACAGGACAGTAGTGATGTGTGAACTTAATTTGGCAACATTGCAGTGTATTACAGTGAAGTTATTTAATATTTTACATAATAATCGTAAAACTTATACAAAAATAGTATTTTCTGAAAATAAGTGTTGTAGTTTAACCAAAAGGACAGTAGTGATGTGTAAACTGAATTTGGCAACAATAAAGTGTATTAGAGTGAAGTTATTGAATATTTTTCATAATAAAAATCATAAAAATTATAAAACAAATAATAAAATTCTCGAAAATAAGTGTTGTAGTTTAACCAATAGGACAGTAGTGATGTGTAAACTGAATTTGGCAACAATAAAGTGTATTACAGTAAAATTATTGAATATTTTACATTATAAAATCCTAAAACTTATACAAAAATAGTATTTTCCCAAAATAAGTGTTGTAGTTTAACCAACAGGACAGTAGCGATGTGTGAACTTAATCTGGCAACAATGCAGTGTATTACAGTGAAGTTATTGAATATTTCTCATAATAAAAACCCTAAAAATGATACAAAAATAGTATTTTCCCAAAATAAGTGTTGTAGTTTAACCAACAGGACAGTAGTGATGTGTAAACTGAATTTGGCAACAATAAAGTGTATTAGAGTGAAGTTATTGAATATTTCTCATAATAGAAAAATTATACAAAAATACTTTTTTTCCGAAAATAAGTGTTGTAGTTTAACCAACAGGACAGCAGTGATGTGTTAACTGAATTTGGCAACAATGCAGTGTATTACAGTAAGTTATTGAATATTTTACATAATAAAAAATAAAAATAAAATGTATACAAAAAGCCTTGTCTACGTTCCTACGATTGAAAAGAGGTGTTTATCTGTGTAGTAACAACGTTTAGCTCACGAATTATTAATCTGTGCATTTATTGTCAAACTAGTTACTCAACTTTCCACTTCAAGGTCGTGATGTTACATGTGACACTGAAGCTATAAAGCATGTCGAGTAATCGCAAAGCAATTTGTCAGGAAGCTCGTTTTCTGTAGGCTATACATGTACACTATACACACATGCACACTATATAAAGACAATTTATATATCCATAACAGTAAGAGTATCAACATGTTGATGCCTTTCGATTCCATAACACATCTTCCTTTGATGATAATACTATTACTACTTAATAATAATAATAATAATAATAATAATAATAGTTGTTATTCCATGTTATAGTAGCCTACAACAAATTCCATTTTTATGACTGAATTCCATCCGCGCTTTAAGTCGTTCAGTGTAACTTCAAGGGACAAGTACATGACTGCTGTGCTGAGAAAATCTGCATATTTAAGAGACTTAAATCCTGCGAGAGTAAAACATTTTACATTTGACCTTTTCTTCCAATTCTCAAGAGCTATTTTCACAATTTACTTTCTAATCAAATATATAACTTAAATGTCATCATACCTATCGCTATCGGTGATTAGGCGACGATGGGTGGCAGCGAGAGAGAGATAACAGGAACTCATCAGAGAGACTCTCCATTTTAGAATCTGACAGCAGGTCTCAGGTGCACGCCCCCCCCGCCCACTTTTCCAGCATTTTTCAAATATTGCCAGTGGGTGGAGTCAGGCTCTGACCAGGGGTTTAGTTACCCTTTAAAGTTGTGCCTCTACTGAAAATGTGTGCAGTGTCTACTGAAATTCTCTCCTCTCGCAGTGGATCTCATCTGACATCACAGATCAAAGGCAGATATCGCGGGATTCACGCTCATGCGCCGTGTTGATGATAAACTGCATGTAATTTAAGTTCTGTTTGCTTTTATGTGAAAATAAATATGATGAACAAGACACCCAAAGTGCTTGTTATTTAATTCCATTCGAAACACGTGTTTATTAATCATTTTTATTTAATTACAGACATGTTTATTTGATTAAAAATACAAACAAAAACAGTAATACTGTGAAATATTATTCCAATTTAAACAGCTGTTTTCCGTGTGAATATATAGTAAAGTGTAATTTATTCCTGTGATCAAAGCTGAATTTTCAGCATCATTACTCCAGTCTTCAGTGTCACATGATCCTTCAGAAATCATTCTAATGATTTGATGCTCAAGAAACATTTATGATTATTATCAGAGTTGAAAACAGTTATTTACATTTTTATTTCATGATGTTATGATGAATAGAAAGTTCAAAAGAACAGCATTTATCTGAAATCTAAAGCTTTTGTAACATTAAACACTACCCTTCAAAAGTTTGGGGTCAGTAAGAATTTTAATTTTATTTTGGGGGGAAAGAAAATAAATCAATACTTTTATTCATCAAGGATGAGTTAAACTGATCAAAAGTTACAGTAAAGATATTCATAATGTTAGAAAATATTCTATTTTAAATAAATGCTGTTCTTTTGAACTTTCTATTCATCAAAGACTTTTGAAAACAACTGTTTTCAACATTGAAAATAATAATAAATGTTTCTTGAGCATCAAATCATCATATTAGAGTGATTTCTGAAGGATCATGTGACACTGAAGACTGGAGTAATGATGCTGAAAACTCAGCTTTGATCACAGGAATAAATTACAGTTTAAAATATATTAAAATAGAAAACAGTCATTTTAAATTGTCATAATATTTCACAATATTACTGTTTTGTTTTTTGTTTTTTTTTATTGTTTTTTTATCAAATAAATGCAGGCTTGGTGAGCAAAACATATAAAAACATAAAAACATTAAAAAATCTTATTGACCCCAAACTATGGAAATGTCCATTTTTCTGTCCCTAGCCTTTACAGAAATATTACACTTAAAAAACACTTTAGGGTTACAATTTCTTTACATTTTATAATAAAACAATATGTTATTTGAACAATTACACCTTCTTGAGCCATCAATGTGGCAATATTTGATTTGTATTAATTATATAGAATTCCAACCACCACAGAAGTGCTCGTCCCCACAGGGAAAATGCTTTATTTTGAGGTCAATAACAGGTATATAAAATAACAATAAATATTATAAAATTTATAATGAAAGCAGTGGTCCCCTGGAGTTGTGTCACTGGTGTTACCGTTAAACAAAAATAAAATCACACTGATGACATCCCTTGACTTCCTTCTTCCAATTTCCTGAATATGAAGAAAAGCCCATGGTAGATCCACTGTCTCTTTTCAGTTAGCAGACATCTTCCCTATTATCTCATGATTTCATATGAAACTTTTAGTTGAACTCACTGGTATGACCTACTTTATTGTCAGGGAATTGTAAAAAAAAACTAGAATACTAATGGATTAAACTACTTAATTTAGTTAGTATACCTTGACTGACAACATGTGGTTTGATACCTTGCAGCAGCCATTTTGTAAAATGAATTTTTCATGAAAATTGTCACTGGTGTTACTTTCACCTTCCTTATGGGTAACACCAGTAACATCAGTGACTCCCATTTATAGATAATCTTTATTCAAAGCTATTAATTTAGATTATATGCCAAATGTAACAATTTAGTCTCATCTACTTAACTGAAGAATAAGGATATTTGATCTTATGTATGTCTGGTGATGCATTGTGTCACTGGTGTTACTGTCTTTTTTTTTCTGTCACATTAAATACAATGTTACATGTGACACAGGCCTAATAATAATGTTACATCCATTTAATTCTGCTACACTCAAAAGTTAAGATTTAAAGGATTGCATCATTACTTGATTTTAACTGGTTTTCAAATATTTTCATTGTTATAGCAAATAGATGGTATAGCGCAGATCTATCTATCTACCTATCTATCTATATATATATATATATATATATATATATATATATATATATGTATATATATATAGTTCATGCAATTGTGTACTTACATTATCCTAAATGTTTCCAAGACTTTGTAAATTCAGAGAAATTCACATTTTTAAATAGTCCCTTGTCGCCTGTCCATGACGTAATATCCGCGTTACCCCTAGTTTGCATTGTTACAATGATCATTTTCAGCACATAGTTACAAATATACCTAAAATATATATGTTAAGTAAAGTGCAAATAAATACACTTTTAAAAAATTAAACAGAGTTTTCACTTCAAGTATATTTTTCTAAAATATATTAAAGTATAATTATTTTGAAGTGCATTGTGAAAATAGGCAAAAGCATGATACTAATATAATTTTAATATATTTAAAGATTAAAAGATTTTTTGTAAGTATATTTGCAATGTACTATTGAAGAAAAGGAATCTATGTTAAATACAGTAAAGTATTATTTTTTTCACTAGTGAAAAAAAAAAAGCTAAATATACTTGCAGCCAGACTAATTGATTAGTTTACTTGAAGTGTGCTATTTTGAAACAACTAATTTTGTACTAAGTACCCTGTAAAAAACACAACTTGAAAAAAGTTGAAATGACTGATTTTGTTGGTTCAGTAAAAATCTCGAAAAAAAAAAAAAAAAAAAAACTTAGTACTAATTTCCCCTAGCTTGTTCTTGTTGACTCAACTTTTGTAAATAACAGTTATACGAACTGAAAATAAGTTATCTGTGATACAAAAAAAACTTTTAGTTGAGTCAACTTGACATTATTTGTTTTCTGGAGAGGTGCAACTATTCTGTAACAAATCTTTTGTAGTTGAGCCAGTTCAAAAACAATTGTCTATTGGAAACAGAAGTTCTTATTAAGAATAAGGTTCAGATGTAGATTTTTTATTGAAAATGTTTGGTCACCATTTTGGTGAAGAGCATTTCCTTTGGTTGGGCAGTTCGACTCTTGGCGTTTTAGGTGAGTTTGTGGTCTTAGCAACAGTGTTTAACAAAACGCATAATTTGTTGCAAAGAAATCCATAAACAAAATTGATCATCTGATCTAGATAACAGCATCATGAAGGGGAATAGTTCACTATTCTTAATTCTGAAAAGTGATTATTTGTGAATAATATATTATATTTAATACTATATAATATAATATATTATATTTAATATATTTAATATTTAATACTATGGTGGCTCACCATTGTTGAGATTCATATGCTGATTCTTGATGTCTGTGTGTGTGTAAAAATACATTTTAAAATCAGAATTCATAATGTCTGATCTGTTGCAAGAAAGTTTTGCTGGTAAAATATTAATACAAAAGTAATCAATCTTGGTCAGAAATAAGATTAGTGATTTATTTTAGTTTAGGAGGCTGAAAACTTCAGATCCTCTTGGTTTCTTTTTTCTTAGCAACAAATTATGCGTTTTGCTAAACACTGTTATAAAGACCCAAAACTCACACAAAAAGTCAAACTGCCCAACCAAAGGAAACGTTCATCACCACAGGAAACGCTCATTTCCAAAGGAAACGCTCATCTCCAAAGGAAACGCTCATCACCAAAGGAAACGCTCATCACCAAAGAAAACGTTCATCACCAAAGGAAACGCTCATCACCAAAGGAAACGTTCATCACCAAAGGAAACGCTCATCACCAAAGGAAACGTTCATCACCAAAGGAAACGCTCATCACCAAAGGAAACGTTCATCACCAAAGGAAACGCTCATCACCAAAGGAAACGTTCACCACCAAAGGAAACGTTCATCACCAAAGGAAACGCTCATCTCCAAAGGAAACGCTCATCACCAAAGGAAACGCTCATCACCAAAGAAAACGCTCATCACCAAAGGAAACGCTCATCACCAAAGGAAACGCTCATCACCAAAGGAAACGTTCATCACCAAAGGAAACGCTCATCACCAAAGGAAACGTTCATCACCAAAGGAAACGTTCATCACCAAAGGAAACGCTCATCACCAAAGGAAACATTCATCACCAAAGGAAACGTTCATCACCAAAGGAAACGCTCATCTCCAAAGGAAACGCTCATCACCAAAGGAAACGTTCATCACCAAAGGAAACGCTCATCTCCAAAGGAAACGCTCATCTCCAAAGGAAACGTTCATCTCCAAAGGAAACGCTCATCTCCAAAGGAAACGCTCATCTCCAAAGGAAACGTTCATCACCAAAGGAAACGTTCATCACCAAAGGAAACGTTCATCACCAAAGGAAACGCTCATCTCCAAAGGAAACGTTCATCACCAAAGGAAACGTTCATCACCAAAGGAAACGCTCATCTCCAAAGGAAACGCTCATCACCAAAGGAAACGCTCATCTCCAAAGGAAACGTTCATCACCAAAGGAAACGTTCATCACCAAAGGAAACGCTCATCTCCAAAGGAAACGTTCATCACCAAAGGAAACGCTCATCTCCAAAGGAAACGCTCATCACCAAAGGAAACGTTCATCACCAAAGGAAACGCTCATCTCCAAAGGAAACGTTCATCACCAAAGGAAACGTTCATCACCAAAGGAAACGCTCATCTCCAAAGGAAACGCTCATCACCAAAGGAAACGCTCATCTCCAAAGGAAACGTTCATCACCAAAGGAAACGTTCATCACCAAAGGAAACGCTCATCTCCAAAGGAAACGTTCATCACCAAAGGAAACGCTCATCTCCAAAGGAAACGCTCATCACCAAAGGAAACGCTCATTACCAAAGAAAACGTTCATCACCAAAGGAAACGCTCATCACCAAAGAAAACGTTCATCACCAAAGGAAACGCTCATCACCAAAGGAAACGTTCATCACCAAAGGAAACGCTCATCACCAAAGGAAACGTTCATCACCAAAGGAAACGCTCATCACCAAAGGAAACGCTCATCACCAAAGGAAACGCTCATCACCAAAGGAAACGTTCATCACCAAAGGAAACGTTCATCACCAAAGGAAACGCTCATCTCCAAAGGAAACGCTCATCACCAAAGGAAACGCTCATCACCAAAGAAAACGTTCATCTCCAAAGGAAACGCTCATCACCAAAGGAAACGCTCATCACCAAAGGAAACGTTCATCACCAAAGGAAACGCTCATCACCAAAGGAAACGTTCATCACCAAAGGAAACGTTCATCACCAAAGGAAACGCTCATCTCCAAAGGAAACGTTCATCACCAAAGGAAACGTTCATCACCAAAGGAAACGCTCATCTCCAAAGGAAACGTTCATCACCAAAGGAAACGCTCATCTCCAAAGGAAACGCTCATCACCAAAGGAAACGCTCATTACCAAAGAAAACGTTCATCACCAAAGGAAACGCTCATCTCCAAAGGAAACGCTCATCACCAAAGGAAACGTTCATCACCAAAGGAAACGTTCATCACCAAAGGAAACGTTCATCACCAAAGGAAACGCTCATCACCAAAGGAACGTTCATCACCAAAGGAACGTTCATCACCAAAGGAAACGTTCATCACCAAAGGAAACGCTCATCTCCAAAGGAAACGTTCATCTCCAAAGGAAACGCTCATCACCAAAGGAAACGCTCATTACCAAAGGAAACACTCATCACCAAAGGAAAAGCTCATCACCAAAGGAAACGTTCATCACCAAAGGAAACGTTCATCACCAAAGGAAACGCTCATCACCAAAGGAAACGCTCATCACCAAAGGAAACATTATCACCAAAGGAAACGTTCATCACCAAAGGAAACGCTCATCACCAAAGGAAACGTTCATCACCAAAGGAAACGCTCATCACCAAAGGAAACGCTCATTTCCAAAATGCTGATTTCCAATAGGCAAATTTATTTGAACTGGCTCAACTACAAAAGATTTGTTACAGAATAGTTGCACCTCTCCAGAAAACAAATTATGTCAAGTTGACTCAACTAAACGTTTTTGTGTATCACAGACAACTTATACTCAGTTCGTATAACTGTTATTTACAAAAGTTGAGTCAACAAGAAAAAGCTAGGGGAAATTAGTACTGAGATTTTTTTTGTTGCTCAAGCTTTTTTTTTTTTTTACAGTGTATATTTTAGTTATTATTAAATTGTAGTAAAGCATAACTTTAAGTGTATTTATTGTACTTTTGTGTAACGAGTTAGCTCAAAGAGGAAATATTAATAACAACTCAACTTGTTATGATTAATTATTAATATTTGGGTCAGTTAATTGACTTAACTTGATGTAGCTAAATTAATATTACAATCAATGAATCAGTTCGTTCAACGAACTCTTTTGATTATTCATTTATTCTAAGAATCTTTCTTAGCATGTACAGCGCTTAGAGTGTGTAACAAGATCAAGATCGTAAAATTTACTTTGATACAAGCGTGAAACAGAACCAAATACATATTGTGCACAAGTTGTATTAACTAAGTCACGAACACATAACTAACATACTGTCACGGTTTTGGTCTGGTTTTGTTCTTGTGTTTGCTTCCTTGTCTGTCATGTGATCCCTTGTAGTCATGTGATCCTGCCATGTGTCTTGTCATGAGTTTATTGTCTGATTGTTTGATCATTGTTCACAGGTGTCCCTTGTCTAGTCATTAGTCTTGTGTGTATTTAAGCCCTCATGTTTGCCGTGTGTCGGGGTCTTGTATTGCTGATGTAACCACTTAGTAAGTTCATGTTCCTGAGTTTGTGTTCGCCATGCCTTGCCATGTTTTTTGTTTCTATGTCTGATTCTGATTTTCATTAAACTGCATATGGGTTCTACATACGCTTGCTTCAGTGGACTAAGTTACATAATACAAGACCAACCATGAACCCAGCAGCTGCACTCCTAAATCTACGGCAGGGGAAGCGTCCCCTGGAAGCGTACATTAAGGATTTTCTATGTTTCACGGATCAGGTATCTTGGGATGAGACTTATTTAAAATGGAGCTTTCAAAATGGATTGGATGATGAACTCGCTGAGTTAATGCCTTCATTTGATCACCATTCTACACTATGCCAGCAAATAGACTTTATTTTGTTTTTAACTGGTTCTAATTACACAGTGGGTGAGGTGGAGAACGTGAGGTTTGATGAAGAACCCCACAACTCCACAATATTCACCAAGCCTCAGTCTCTCCACGCCATGCCTGAGTCTCTCCACGCCATGCCTGAGTCTCTCCACGCCATGCCTGAGTCTCTCCACGCCATGCCTGAGTCTCTCCACGCCATGTCTTCGGACAAAATGGCTGCCGCTACATCTGAGCCTTCAATGACAGCCACACTCACCATTTTTGCCACAGCCATTTGGTGTGTGTGGTCGGCCTATACTGCGCCTGACCACGCCTCGTCTGCCCAGCCAGCGCCTGACCACGCCTCGTCAGTTCAGCCAGCGCCTGACCACGCCTCGTCAGCTCAGCCAGCGCCTGACCACGCCTCGTCAGCTCAGCCAGCGCCTGACCACGCCTCGTCTGCCCAGCCAGCGCCTGACCAGCCAGCGCCTGACCACGCCTCGTCTGCCCAGCCAGCGCCTGACCACGCCTCGTCTGCCCAGCCAGCGCCTGACCACGCCTCGTCTGCCCAGCCAGCGCCTGACCACGCCTCGTCTGCCCAGCCAGCGCCTGACCACGCCTCGTCTGCCCAGCCAGCGCCTGACCACGCCTCGTCTGCCCAGCCAGCGCCTGACCACGCCTCGTCTGCCCAGCCAGCGCCTGACCACGCCTCGTCTGCCCAGCCAGCGCCTGACCACGCCTCGTCTGCCCAGGCAGCGCCTGACCACGCCTCGTCTGCTCAGCCAGCGCCTGACCACGCCTCGTCTGCCCAGGCAGTGCCTGATCTCACCACGTCTGAGCCAGTCCTATACCCCCTGGCTCTCCCCAAGAAAATTTTGGGAGGGGGTAATAGGGTCATTGATGGGACCATGGAGGCTGCAACGCCATGGTCTCCCACACAGCCGGATCCGCCCTGGCCTCCCGCACAGCCGGATCCGCCCTGGCCTCCAGCACAGCCGGATCCGCCCTGGCTTCCTGCACTGCCGGATCCGCCCTGGCTTCCTGCACTGCCGGATCCGCCCTGGCTTCCTGCACTGCCGGATCCGCCCACGCTTCGTCACGGCCCTGGTCCGCCCACGCTTCGTCACGGCCCTGGTCCGCCCACGCTTCGTCACGGCCCTGGTCCGCCCACGCTTCGTCACGGCCCTGGTCCGCCCACGCTTCGTCACGGCCCTGGTCCGCCCACGCTTCGTCACGGCCCTGGTCCGCCCACGCTTCGTCACGGCCCTGGTCCGCCCACGCTTCGTCACGGCCCTGGTCCGCCCACGCTTCGTCACGGCCCTGGTCCGCCCAAGCTTCGTCACGGCCCTGGTCCGCCCAAGCTTCGTCACGGCCCTGGTCCGCCCAAGCTTCGTCACGGCCCTGGTCCGCCCAAGCTTCGTCACGGCCCTGGTCCGCCCAAGCTTCGTCACGGCCCTGGTCCGCCCAAGCTTCGTCACGGCCCTGGTCCGCCCAAGCTTCGTCACGGCCCTGGTCCGCCCAAGCTTCGTCACGGCCCTGGTCCGCCCAAGCTTCGTCACGGCCCTGGTCCGCCCAAGCTTCGTCACGGCCCTGGTCCGCCCAAGCTTCGTCACGGCCCTGGTCCGCCCAAGCTTCGTCACGGCCCTGGTCCGCCCAAGCTTCGTCACGGCCCTGGTCCGCCCAAGCTTCGTCACGGCCCTGGTCCGCCCAAGCTTCGTCACGGCCCTGGTCCGCCCAAGCTTCGTCACGGCCCTGGTCCGCCCAAGCTTCGTCACGGCCCTGGTCCGCCCAAGCTTCGTCACGGCCCTGGTCCGCCCAAGCTTCGTCACGGCCCTGGTCCGCCCAAGCTTCGTCACGGCCCTGGTCCGCCCAAGCTTCGTCACGGCCCTGGTCCGCCCAAGCTTCGTCACGGCCCTGGTCCGCCCAAGCTTCGTCACGGCCCTGGTCCGCCCAAGCTTCGTCACGGCCCTGGTCCGCCCAAGCTTCGTCACGGCCCTGGTCCGCCCAAGCTTCGTCACGGCCCTGGTCCGCCCAAGCTTCGTCACGGCCCTGGTCCGCCCAAGCTTCGTCACGGCCCTGGTCCGCCCAAGCTTCGTCACGGCCCTGGTCCGCCCAAGCTTCGTCACGGCCCTGGTCCGCCCAAGCTTCGTCACGGCCCTGGTCCGCCCAAGCTTCGTCACGGCCCTGGTCCGCCCAAGCTTCGTCACGGCCCTGGTCCGCCCAAGCTTCGTCACGGCCCTGGTCCGCCCAAGCTTCGTCACGGCCCTGGTCCGCAAGGTCCAGGTCCGCCCACGCCTTGCCACGGCCCAGGTCCGCAAGGTCCAGGTCCGCCCACGCCTTGTCACGTCCCATGTCCTGTCCCCCTGCACGGACCTGGCCCACCATCCCTCCCCCAAGACCGCCTCCGCTCCACCACCCACCTGAACTTATGTTTTGCAGGGCGTCGGGAGACGCCCTTAGAGGAGGGGATTCTGTCACGGTTTTGGTCTGGTTTTGTTCTTGTGTTTGCTTCCTTGTCTGTCATGTGATCCCTTGTAGTCATGTGATCCTGCCATGTGTCTTGTCATGAGTTTATTGTCTGATTGTTTGATCATTGTTCACAGGTGTCCCTTGTCTAGTCATTAGTCTTGTGTGTATTTAAGCCCTCATGTTTGCCGTGTGTCGGGGTCTTGTATTGCTGATGTAACCACTTAGTAAGTTCATGTTCCTGAGTTTGTGTTCGCCATGCCTTGCCATGTTTTTTGTTTCTATGTCTGATTCTGATTTTCATTAAACTGCATATGGGTTCTACATACGCTTGCTTCAGTGGACTAAGTTACACATACAAGCAATTACACGTACATGGGTAGATGGTTAAAGTGACAGAATTAAATCGGAAAGAGTATTTGAACATGAAAAGAACCATCAGCTTATCATTTCCAGAGCACCTCATTAATGTATACTTGCATGGCCTTTGCAGTGAAATATATCGTAAAGTTCCTGAAGAAGGATTTTTGCTGGTTCCATTTGTCTCAACCGATTTCTTCGGCGTTGAATGAATAAAAGGTGATGAACTTGAGTGGTTTGTTTGACTCTGTTCTGGTTGAAGGTTTTCTCTCTCTCCATGAGCACACGGCTGAGCACATGCAGATCGAGACCTGCCGGCCCTGGGCGGTCCCCACAGACATCAACCCGAGGAAGCAGCAGTGAAGGCCAGAAGAAGAGAGAGGAGGGTCACTGTGGATTTGTCTCTAATAAAGCCTGAGCTTTGCTTGACCAATGAGAAGAGTGGAATTTCCAAGCAGGAAATTCCTCTGTGGTTGATTTATGAATCTTTGTTTTAAGCGTGCTCATTTGCATGTGCAGCTGGATTGGTTTCTGATGACGAAACTAAGAAAGATTCTTGTAATACTAATATGTTGCGCAGCTATCGACGTATCATGTACACAATCATTTCAGTCTTCAGAAAACCAATTTATAGAGACCAAACATGGTGTAGGTGAGGTTACATTAACCGTTGGTTCTATCATAAAATAAATAAAAATAATAGAGTGTTAAAAGACACTACACAAGACGGTCACTGTGATTTTTCCAAGTAAGACATGTTCCTGGATCAACATATTTTGTTATATGTTGATCCAGGAACAAGAAAAACAGAAATCTGAGTGCAGAGACGAGCGAAGAAGAGAGTAGTAAGTATGGTTTAATCTCATATCACCTCTGTTGTAGAGATTTATGAATCAGTCAGGCCTAATGAAAGGTGATTCTGTCAGTCTTGGTAGGAAAATGTTAGCAACGTGTCCATTTCAGGAGTCTAATTTGTGCTTCCTTAGAGTTATTCATGTAAAAATCTGTTTATTTAATTGTTTTTTTAGTAAAACTGCAAGTCACTTGTCCTAGTTAGTTGTCCTGGCATACAATATTTTGCACAACTTCTAATTTCCTTAAATCTTTGCAACAGAGGTGAAGAGAGTGCATGTTAGCATGATCACAATAGACACGTTTATAGGAAATACCCTAGGTTTAAATAAACCACAATTATCAATGTATACCCTCTAATACTCACAGGTTGCTTTATTGCTGCAAATAACTATATCAGTGGCTTTTTGATTGAACTTTACTCACTGTAAGTTGTGTTGGGCTCTCATGTTCAGTGTAACTCATAGAGTTCTGTATAGTGATGACAGACACTGAGAAAGGTAAACTGAGAAGTCAACGGAATTCTAATCCATATCTATGCTAGTTATAATACATGGATACAAAAATGTTAATCATTGGTTAATTTAATATGCATTCTTCTTCCCTTTCACATATCCTGTGATAAAGCAGTCTTCAAACACTACAGTGTCTGAACCACAAGCTCTCAGTTGTGGAAAATGAGTCAAACTCAGAGAAGTAATCGTCCACTTGAAGATGAAGATGTGACACTCAAACTTTTCTGTTTCTTTGGTTCAGCCATTTGTAGGCCTAAGTGTGAAATGCTATTCGCTTCTGCACATTGTTTTTCCATAACTTTACTTTTTCTTTTTCAGAAAATTGCATTGTCATGCTTATTTATTTAGTGATGTAAGATGCAGTGTACTTTTAAGTAATACAGGTATAAGTGAAATGTTCTACAAAAAATGATGTAAAAGTTATTTCAGGCTTCACAGGATCTTACAGAAACAGATAACCATTTGACAATATTGCTTTTAATATACAATCCCATAAAAGTAAGCTCCAAAAATGGCTAAAAAATAGAGACCAAGATTAAACAAGCAGTGTAGCCAGGCCTACCTGTTGTAACTCTTCCATAACAGGTTTCTTGACTTTCTCGTATTCGTCTTCAACATGGCGAGGCACAGTGCACTCTGTAGCACATCTTAGACCTCAATGCTGCTTCCATATTTAGCACCGATATTAATGAGCTCTTTCACGCCTTCAGTGAACCCTCGACCCTCAACAATAGCGAACGGCCTTAGATCCTGGCTGCACATACGAGCCATCATGTCTGTGAATCTCTACTTTACTGAGTCGCAGGGGCGGTTCTAGAGGCGGGGCCACAGGGGCCCTGGCCCCTGCTGAAATCTGATTGGCCCCCGTTTTAGGGGTGGGGGAAAAAATCGATTCTTAGATGCATCGTGATGCGGACGTGGACGATTCTGAATCGATTCACAAATGTCAAAAATCGATTTTCTAAAAAAAAAAAACGTTTTTTTTTTTCCTAATAACGTAATATTGACGGAACGCAAAAGGCGTAACTCTAAAGCGGACGTGCAGTGCGCGGACATAACAGACGCATGATGGCTGAGCGCCAAATTCAAACTGCACCCTCTTCGTTAAAAGCTAACGTATGTTATACTGCCCTGCAATATGTGCAATGGCAGTCACAAAAAGTTACATTTTGACTGTGCTCTCTGCAGATGTTCATTCACTTTTTTTGTATAAGCTGTTTTGATTGTGGTATACAGCAAACATTTCAAGTCATAACTCTTTATTATTTATTTGTGAATAAGAGCGGCTTTGTATGTTACTAATTATTCAGAATATGCGCAAGTCCACAAGCATGTTTGTATGAGAGCTGCTGGTACATCATTCTATATTTTTGAACTAAACTGTTTGTGAATTTGCTACAGCAAAATGTTTTTTTTTGTCTGAGGATTATATTGCTCATTGGAAATAACAAGAGAATGTGGGTTAGAAGTCTATTATTAAATGCTAGAGATTCAGAATATGCTGAAGTTTGTATAATTTACTACAATTATGCTGCTAGTAGGCCTACAGGCACACATTTATTTTCCTGTTGGTTCTTTGCAATGTTGGGACATATGCTGGCAAATGTAACCTTAGTTGACTTGCCAAATCACTTCCATTTGTTTTATTAATAAAATTAATATAGGAAGTATTGGAAGTAAGTTCGTTATGGGTCATCATAAATACTTTGCTTTAAAAGTACCACGTAGTAAAAAAATAATAATTAATTATCGTTAATAATCGATAATTGTTACCCTCTGAATCGTAATCGAATCGTGAGGTGCCTAGAGATTCCCACTCATCAATCGTCGACGAGAAGAGAAACCGGAGAATTCTTCACAACGATCACAGATGCAATTCCACCCCCAAACAATTAACAATAATTTACTGTTTATAAGCGACGACATGATTATGAAACTTAAAAGGTGGTAATCAGAAAGAAGTGCATTGTGTCTTTTATGCACAGTATAAATAAATAATAAAAAATCATTAAGAACTTTACTGGCTCATAATTTTTTATTAGAGCGTTTGAAAAAGGAATGACTGCCGAAATGTATTTGCACCGTAGGCTACTGAATAAATTATTTTGTGTGCTTGAATGTACCCTGTATTTGGCCCCTGAATGTAACATGTGGCCCCTTAATGGTCCCTGTTACAGAAAAATCCTAGAACCGCCACTGCTGAGTCGGAATGGTATTTGATAATGCGTCTACATGTCTTGCAGCTGGCGTATGGAGTTTTTCTCAACTCGTAAAAAAAATTCTGGTAATTCAGACCCACCAGAAATGTCAGTGGGCACAACTGAGGTATAATTTTCCGACAGTAGTCATTGCAGCGTGGCTTTCATGCCTGACTCCATTTTGATTATGATTTTCGGGGCTACAAAGTGCATGGGGAACCTTCATTGCTGTTTCTTGACAGCACTAAGAACACCTTATGTCTGTACCTGAGTTTATTTTATCATTAAAAGACATTTCGTTTTGGAACCTGTAATCTTCATCTTCTATATCACTGTCACAATCTCAAAGTAAATCAAACAGTATGTCCAGATCAAGTTGAAACTTCACAAGTCAAATGACTGACTCGTGACTCAGTGTGAGAGTAATTACAGTCCAGCTGTGAATTTGAGCTCTTATAAAGATTCAGTCTTGTTAAGTCCCTGGATGTATTACGTTTTTCATCCTAGGGGTGGTTTCCCTTACAGGGATTAACATTAGTCTTAGACCAAAATTCACATTTAAACTGCACTAATTGAAAAAGCATTTTCTCAGACATGGTTTAAAATAGTTTCAGACTTTCTCTAATCTTGATATTTAAAGTCTGATTTCCAGAAGGAGGATCAGAGCTAGTCTAGGTCTAGGTAAAGGAACAACTTAAACCAGGCCAGAGGCAGGTTTAACTTCAGATTAAACGATGTTGGCCTCCAGCTTGACCTTGGGAACCAAGGAAAATGGATTACCTGGACTATTTCAATGATGATGAAAAGGCACCACCAAGACCAGACAGAAGAGCAACTGGAGCAACCCACTGAAAGATTTTGATGAAATCAACTTTCGTGATTGCTT
Organism: Abramis brama; assembly: GCF_963993115.1. Taxonomy (NCBI): domain Eukaryota; kingdom Metazoa; phylum Chordata; class Actinopteri; order Cypriniformes; family Leuciscidae; genus Abramis; species Abramis brama. The sequence continues at coordinate 3,621,880 of NC_139963.1, read as the reverse complement.
TCCTATGCACAGACAAAATGCAGCTGACATAATTTGTTTGCTTGAACAAAAGCTTTCATCTCTATTACCTATTCCTCCTAACCTGCAAGTGCTGATCACTTTGAGGTATATGTCATGTGGAACATTCCATTGTGAAATATTGTGTGGCGTAATTGTCCAGTCATTTTATGAAAAAAGGTTGAACAAATTGCAACAGAAGCAAACTCAACTGATTTTGCATCCTCAATATGTCATGAGTAAGCAAAAAAAACAAAAAAAACTGAAGAATCCCCTTAGGGGAAAGTTTAGAAAAAGACCCAAATATCGCCTATTCATATGCCATTATTTTTCTCACGTGAATAGGGTAAAAATGTTAACCTTTAGATATCACCATGAAAATTACTGAGTTGATTACTTACATCAAGACAAACAAAAAAATGTATTACATGTTTACTTTAATTGTTTGTTAACATGGACAAACGGTGCATAATCTAATTACGTATGTGCTAATTTGCACATGCATATCTGAAAGGTTTTAATAGGCTACTTAAAAAAGTTTTGAAAAGTCGAAGTTTCAGGTTGATGCATATAGCAGTGAAAAGACAGAGAAAGTGTGTGTTAATCTGATAATCTGATAAACTGAAATAAAAAAAAGTCCATTGTGACTCTGTTATGTAGGGCTGCACAAATATCGAAATTATCATAATATCACTAATGTACATATCGCGATATGCATATCGCACAGCTTCAGATATCGCAAGCCACTGCAATATGGGTAGCCGTAATGGGTTCCATTCAGACATTAACATTAAGTATTTTACTGTTATGTGTCAACAAGATTCAACAAGACATTTTCACCTGGCTATACCCAATGTTTAGACCTGTTGTGGTATTTATGCTACCCATGAGCATTAATACACAGAGGCAGGAAGAAGTACTTCCGAGGATCAGCTGTTAAGATAGAAAATTTGAGAAAACAAAGAGTCACTTAAATTTTGGAGTCAGATTAAATTATTCATGGAGTCAGAATTAGAATTGGAAATCAACTGTTTAATAAATTAAAGTGATTTTTCCAGAAGCGCCCGAAAAGACATACACGCTGAATTCCCTTCGAACCAAGACACTGGACACCGTCTTTGGGAGCTTACAGATCTGATCTTCATTTGGACAGCAGATTCGGGATCCCTGAGAGAAACGCATTCAGTTTTAGCAGATGAAGACTCATAGAGCTAAAGATTCACTTACAGCAGATGAAGATTCATTCACATCAGATCTGTGTGAAAGTTAAAACATCTAATGCTTGTTTCACATAAGTGATTTAGTTCAAGTCTTTGAGATTCACTCCATTTCGTTTATTAGCTTGTCTAAACAACTCTCACTGCATTCAAAAGAGCTAATTTGATTCGTTCGTTCATTCTGTGTGAATCAAACCCATGATCTCAGTTGTTCATCTACAGAATCACTCACTTGTTTTCTGAATTGTTCTCACACTGACAGATGAACCGCACTTTCCTGTGAAAAAATATGACAACAGATTGAATATGATTATTACATATCACATCCATCACAGAGTTTGAGTTTATTTATTCAGACTGTCATGATTCCACTGTTTTACATTCGGTAATCTGAAGATGAAGGGAAATGTGATTCATGATGACATGAACTCTTGAGATTTACTGACTGAAATGATTCTTTTAGATTGATCACGACTCACCTGAAGATCCTTTTACGCTGAATCCAACACATCAAGAAGGTGGTAAGAAGAACAATGAAAACAGCCAAAAGCCACCACCACTGATCTATTCAAGTGATATAAAGAGAAATCAGCTGAATCAATACACTAATTAATGAAGCAATGATATCGGCTGATCTATAAGAATGATAAATCAATATCAGAGTTGAGGTTTAATGCTCTCGATGTTTTACCTGAGAGCTGGAGAGGAGGAGTCACTTCTTTCACATCTTTAAAACACACATCGATCACAAATATCAGACAATATGACAGTAAACATGGATTGAGTCTGAATCAGATCTGAATCAGTGTTTTATTAGTGAATTAAACACACGTTTATCAGCTGAAACTCACCCGGGTTTGCAGTCACTGCAGTTTCATTCCTCACTGAAAAACACATTCACAATCATCGTGATTCACTTACAGAAGATTCACTTACAGTGATTCAGTTCAACACAGAATCAGATCTGAATCAGGACAGACTGTGTGTGTGTGTCTCACCCCTGTACATGGTCGTATGACTGTGATGAGTCTGAAATTATGTACATTAGAGAATCATGTTAGTGAAGGATTAAAGATGAAAACAGACGAATGATGAGTTGAGAGTTGATTTACCCCTGAAGCGTCACAGACGATCTCATGAATCAGATTCACACAGCGAGACGTGACGAGACGATCAGGAGAAACTGATGATGCAGGATCCATCAGTCTGTGTGGTTTATCTGGATCTGCTACACACTGATCCTGAACATATGAAAGACAATCAGATAATGTGTGTGTGTGTGTGTGTGTGTGTGTGTGTGTGTGTGTGTGTGTGTGTGTAAGTGTGTGTGTGATCCATCAGTCTGTGTGGTTCATCTGGATCTGCTACACACTGATCCTGAACATATGAAAGACAATCAGATAATGTGTGTGTGTGTGTGTGTGTGTGTGTGTACTTCCTGTGGGCCACGCAAACAGCAACAGCACCCGTCGTAACTGCCATCGTAAATGTAGAGAATTTTCTGACATGATTTTACGCACAGCACTCCTTGTTATGTGTTTGATAACATCCATCAAACTAGCCTTTAAGCAGGCGATACAGAGCGGTAAAATTTACAAACACCGCCAGCAAGTCCTGGATTCTACCCCAGAACATCTACCGTCGGCCTGCAACATTCTATCTACCGAGTTCACGGATTATGAACGATTGCTGACAGAAAATGAATGGATACATTTTCAGTATCACGAAAGACAATTTAGGAAAGGCCTGGATACAAAGCGTTTACAAGAAAAACAAAACTTTGTACTCAACGGAGATTTCAGGAAGTGGTCAAAGTTGTTTACAGTTCTTAATGGGGCCTTCTTCAAAACCGGAATATTTTCCACGAAACGCACAGATGGAGGACAACTTGGACTACCGTTACTCAAGTATGTAGTACGGATTTTAAGGACTTTTCCACTTGATGATTATGCGCGATCCAAATCAAACCCTGTTGCAAACCCGGCCGATTGGACTGAAAAACAACTGCGGTACGTGCGCGAGGTGATACAACCAGCTATTGCGTCTGCCACACGACAGCACCAGAGAAACCCTCAAAAGGTAGGAAAAAACAAACTAACCTATCTCAGGGTTTTTCCTGGGTCAAAATTGGTCTTCGGTGGTGGCTGACCGACATGGTCATCCACACACAGCAAAGAGTACCCTAGTACCCACATGATCCGCAAGCCCAATATTGACAATACATGTTAAATTTAAAATAAATACAAAGAAACAGTTTGTGATTTTTTTTTTCTTATCCTATTTATTCATGAAAAAACGATCACTGTCAGGCTAGATAGTAAAAGAAAGCGATTACAATTTATTTTATATCTATACCTTGATGTTTGTTTCTTTTGTTCCTCGTTGTTAATATTTGGTGGGCGATATGCCAAAAAATATCATGTCACAATTTTTTTTTTTTATTCAGGAAAATCACGATTCACGATTTTATCACAATTCTTTTTTATGTTGGTTTTACTATTTTGTGACTGAGCAATACAGCCAAAATAATGTCCATATTTTAAAAACAAAGCCTTAGGTAACAAAAACAAAAACAAAATGTCAGACAGGGGCGAAGATATTTTTATATAATATAAAAATATTTGTCATTATTTTCTTTGTTATTAAATATTAAGATCAAAGATACCCATTACACATACACAACTTAATATACAAATTAAATAAACAGTGCTTTATGTTTTCAGCTACAGTAGGTGCATTTAACAGTAGCATTGAAGAAAGTAATTAAATGAACAAATATGAAAATAAAACAAAACAGACTTCACTGTATAAATTATACATTGATACTTATTAAAGCTACTATTAAAGTTATCAGTCAAGAGCAGTGAGTGATTTTCTCTTTGCATTTTGTTGTTTTATTAACATTAAAGGAATAGTTCTCCTAAAAAATCTAATTGTCATAATTTACTCTCTCAAGTTGTTTTAAACTCGAATAAGTTTCTTTCTTCTGTTGAAAATATGTTATTTGGAATAATGTGGGTAACCAAACAGTTGATGTACCCCAGTGTATTTTTCTCCTATGGAAGTCAATGGGGACCAGCTACTGTTTGGATAGCCACATTCTTCAAAATATTAATATTAGAAAAATATTAGAAAATATTAGAAGGAAATGAATACAGGATTGGAACAACATTAGAGTGCGTAAATGATGAGATAATTTTAATTTTTGGGTGAACTATCCCTTTAAGGACAAGCGGCAGCGTGTTTACTATAACGGTACGTTCACACGGGGCGTCAGCGTCAACGCTTCCCATTGACTTTGAATGGGTGACGTCAAGCTTTGCCGAAAAGAATTGTGGATCCGTCGGCGGCGCTTCACTGGCGTTGCTCGCGGCAGAAGTTGAGAATTTTTCAACTTCTGCCGCGAGCAACGCCAGTGAAGCGCCGCCGACGGAAGCGTCAGCCAATCAGATCGCTCTATGCAAATACAGTAGCCAGGCGGCAGCCAATCACGTTCATCCTGTTCAAGAGCAGCAAACTGAGGATAAATTTTAAAATGGAGGAGAAACTAATTATTGCGGTGGGCAATCACCCGGTCCTTTATGACCATTGAATGACAATGAAGCTTGTTGTTGAGTTCCTGTCTAATTTCATTGGCTGACGCTGCTATGACCATGGCGTCAGTGCCAAACTTCAGCCACGCCTTCCGTCAAGCGTTGACGCTGACGACCCGTGTGAACGTACCGTCACTACTGTCTCTTTAAGAGCTGCGCGCGCCGCGTCTAATATACACGCATTGACAAGCAGATTTTCTCTCAATTTTATCAAGTATGCTTTCACTTTAGACATAACCGACTTTGTTTATGTAAACCTTGTGTGTAGTATAAGCACAATACGACTCGAAAGATAACTTATGGCGCTTTTCCATTACCAGTACCGGCTCGACTCGACTCGCCTCGCCTCGCCTCGCCTCAGCTCGGCTCGGCTCGCTTTTCGCTCCGTTTTCCATTGCAGATAGTACCTCCACAATAGTACCTGGTCGTCATAGCGACGCGGCAGGAAACTGCAGTGACTTAATCTTTTACGCGAGACTCGCGAGACACACCCGCTACCACACACACAGGACAATGGAGGAAATCGAGTGTATGCTGTTTTTGGATGTTTTTGCTTTTGTTTTTGCTGTTTTTTTATTCGGGATACTCCGTCTGGCGCGTGCAATGATGACGCAGTGAATAGTGACGATTCTCTCTGACCAATCAGCAGTCTGCCTTGTTTTCACGTCACATTTTAGTATCGCCTCAGCTCGCTTAGAACCTCGCCGGAGGTGGTACGAAAAAAAGTACCTGGAAGCCGGTACAGGTACAACTTTTACACAGTGGAAAACCAAACAGAGCCGAGTCGAGTCGAGTCGAGCCGAGCCGAGGCGAGCTGGTACTGTGTAGTGGAAAAGCGCCATTAGTCCAGTATCCAGGCGCTGGTAGACAGGCTTTTAGTGCATGTGAGCTTCACATGCATGCGCTGAGGAACACACACGTTAGAACAGCGCATCAGCACGCGAATTAAAAGTTTAACCGACAAGGCATTAAAAAGCACATGCAAATTATGAACTGCAGTGTCCCGTTCCGCTGTTAACATTTTATGTGAATATGCGTCGCGTTGTTCAGTACGTTATGTTGGGACAGAGGCGCCAGAACAGATATAATGCACGATTCTACGATATTTCTTCAAAAGCAGTGTAACGTTAGACATTTTAATCATCCACGATCAAAAATCGTCATATCGCACACCCCTAAACCACTTCAAACTGGATAGATTTATTTATTTATTAATTTTTGCGTTTATTTAAAGTTATGTCAGCTGCATGTGCGGAATGCTTGTCACAAGTTGGAAGAGAAGATAAGGCAACTTTTTTTTGACTGCAATTCACACCCAGCGCTAATTCAGCAAAAATATTCTCCGAATGCACCATGTGAAACATGGATTCGGTCTTCCGACCTTTAGGATCAGTTGATTTTGATTTTGATGCGAGGGAGAGAGCAAAGACAGCTGAAGACGGAGAGTGCGCGCGCGGGGGTGGGGCGCTGTGATCGTTCTCTCCGTCACTCCGTCAGTAGCCTGCTTCACACACAAAACCCAATTACAGATCAAATAAGGCTTTGGCGGGACAAAAAATCGTTTTGGCGGCCGCCAAAAAATTTTCAATGTAGGAAAAACCCTGTATCTATGGCAGCACCGTAGAGCAAAGGCGATTGACATTATCCTAAATGACTGCATGTTTCCCACACCACCGTTAGATACTGGTAACACTGAGCGAGTGTACAACTATTATCGGAAAAAAATGCCAGTCTGATCCAACTACTATCGCGCTTGAATTACCGCCGTGGAATGATGACTTAGACAACATCATGACTGAGTCGCCGCCACCGACATCGGCGTTTACAATAGAAGAGATTGAGAAAGTAATTTTAGATCTGCCCAATAACAAAGCCAGTGGTTCAGATGGTGTTACTTACGAGAATCTTAAAGCCACAAAGCAAACATCTTGCTACATATTGAAAAGCATATTTAACACCTGTTTGATTAATGGCAAAGTCCCTAGTTCATGGAAGGGAGCACTCATTCATAGAATACCGAAGAAAGATAATGTACCAGAAGATCCCTCAACATGGAGGGACATCTCTCTATTGCCATCTGTATACAAAGTCTTTATGAAGTGTCTGCTTTCAAGAATATTACCTTGGCTGGTTGATGCTGGAATTCTGTCTAACAAACAAAAAGCTTACATTGAGCGACAAGGCATGAATGAACATGTTTTTGCTTAAAAACTGCCATTGACGATTTTAAGCATGAATCTGCTAAGTTGTACATTGCCTTCCTTGACTTCAGAGATGCCTTTGGCACATTGCCTCATAGAGTCATGATTGATGCATTGGAAGACATACAGCTCCCTAAGATCTTTGTGGACATAATAAAAGATATGTATTGTGATTCCTACCTACAAGTGATCTGTGGAAAAGACCTCACCAGACCAATACCACTGGAGGTTGGAATCAAAACTGGTTGTCCATGGAGTGTTGTGAACTTTATCATTGCAATAAATCAGTGGCTAAAATGGCTCTGTGCACATGCTCCGCCCCACGTTCTGTCACCGAACCCAGTCCAGGGCTATGCTGATGATGTGGTCGTCGCATCCCGAGATGAAGGCGTGATTAAAAACATGTTGTCATGCACTGATAGATTCCTGATATGGTCTGGCCTACAAGTAAAGCACAGTAAATGTGCAGTTTTCTATGAGAGGAGGAGCGGTGGCAACCATTGGTATAGATCCAGGGCCGACCAACCCCCCTCCTTTACCATCTTAGACCAGCCACTCAGAGTGTACACTAGACACGAGACCTACAACTATTTGGGTCACAAGTTTAACATCGCCGGAGAGTGGAGTCTGCAAGTGACTGACATGGCACATCAGTTTATGTCCAGACTGGATCTCATTGACGCTTCACCTCTTCCTGTTACTCTAGAAGTGCAAGCAATAAGAGACATAGCGTTTTCTAAAATTCAACATCTTTTTGCAAATGTCCATATTCCGCAAAAAGTATTGCGCGAAATGGACAACAAAACTGTAAGCGTGATTAGGAAATGGCTTTGTCTCAACACACATTCCACAAGATGTTTTATCTTTCAGAAAAGACAGGACAGGGGGATTGGAGTTCCACACTGCATGTGGGAGTACACCGCCACAAGACAGTCCCACCTCACCAACATGCTGAACTGTGATGATGCCAGCGTGAGGCAGATGGCCAGGGCATCTTTATTGCTGGATTTTAAAAAACGGAAGGTGCTGCACGCATGTGGCGGGGAAGATAGCTTCCTGGGCTTTAAAAGAAAGACAAATGGAAAGCTGGATGGACGGGCACAGGGATTTGGTGTGTCATCAGACTGGCCAGACTTAAATGACTTATGCTGGAGAACAGGCACTGACCTGAAGTGGACCTCTCAATGCCGACCTGTAGAGGTCTCTGATGCAGTCTTAGAGGACTCATCTGTCATCGTGGAAGCCAGATTGCACCATAACAACACTGTTCTCCTGCTCCAGCCTAGAACATCAAGGCAGACTCTTTTGTCTATTCAAAGAGCTCAAAATATGGAGAACTGGTCCAGTCTGAAACTCCAGGGAAAGTTGGCAAAACTGCTCTGCGCGGACCACTCTGTGTCACACACCATCTACAGCAATGCCACCATCAGTGAGGAGATCCTAACCTTCTGCGTAAAAGCACGTCTGCAGGTTCTTCCTACAAGATACAACTTATCAGTGTGGTTTCCCTCCACCCATTCACCCTTCTGCATGCTGCATGCCCCCCTCAACACCTGGAGTCAGTAGCCCACATCATGAACAGTTGTTCATCACTTAAAGGACTATATATTGCCAGACATGACAGACTTGTGGACCTCATTGCTGCTCAGGTTCCCTGTGTGGGTGATGAGCAGATCTTTAAACACACTACTGTACAGTCTGAATGGTTTAACTCATCTGCAAACACTTTTTTAGGAATTGCTAATACACCCGATATTGTTAAAATCTCTCAGAATGGAAAAAAAGTTACACTATTTGAAGTGTCATGTGCATTTGACTTGTTTATGGAGGACTCTTACTGCTCTAAGATTCTAAAATATCAGTCATTGGTATCGATCATTGAGAACCTTGGGTACAAATGCCAGCTTATTGTGCTGGTGTTTGGTAGTCTAGGTCATGTGCACAGGCTGGCGATCCGTGGACTTTGCATTGGGGGGATTTCTAAAACAAGGGCCAAACAGTTGGCAAAGTACTGTTCAATCTCAGCAATTATAGGAAGCATGATTGTTTGGAAGAGGCGATGTTTCCTGTACCCTTAGAACAGGTTTAATAACAATGTGCTGATCTGTTTTAATCTGTTGGATTATTTAAAAAATTTGATTCCTAATGAAATTTGACTTGTAATGTGGGATCAAATAAAGTATATAAAATATGTGTGTGCTCCATCAGTCTGTGTGGTTCATCTGGATCTGCTACACACTGATCCTGAACATATGAAAGACAATCAGATATGTGTGTGTGTGTGATCCATCAGTGTGGTTTTGCTGGATCTGCTACACACTGATCCTGAACATATGAAAGTCAATCAAATAATGTGTGTGTGTGTGTGTGTGTGTGTGTGTGTGTGTGTGTGTGTGTGTGTGTGTGCGTTTGTGTGCGTGTGCGTGTGTGTGTGTGTGTATATGGTCACCTCTATAAACCAGCTCTGTTCACAGACTCCACTGAGTGTGTGATTCAGTATAACTGGCAGAATCACGTACACAAACCCCACAGCGCTCTCAATCTCTGCACATGTCATATTGATGATGTCCATGATTCAAAACTGAAAAACAGTGTTTTCATAGAACAAACATCAAACCTTTAATATCTATCAAGCATGTAATGATGTGTCTTTATAGCGAGTCTCTTCTTCTATCTTTCAAAATAAAAACATGTTTAGGGTTTCAACTTTAAGCAAATAATATTTAAATGTCAGTCTGATCCTAAAAAAAAGCTGATATATTTCAGATAAACTCAGGATATGGCACTCAAGTCACGTGGATTATTAGGAATCACAAATATCAGATCATCATATTACAATATTACAGCAGTATTGATGAGAAATGCTGCTTTACAGAGTATAGCGAGAGGATATTAAAATATAAATCTGGATTTTATCACAGCAGAGTTAATCGAGCATCAGTCACACTCATAGTTCAAAGATTAGCAACCTTTATTGAATTTTCTATAATCAATGATAATAATTATAATCAATCCTCTTAGATGAAGTGGAGAAATAGACAGTTTCACACTGTAAATTGTACATAACTACTTCAGTTGAGTAAAGTTGACAATAAATTCACAGATTCGAACTTCCCGGATTAATAACTCGTGAGCTAAACGTTGTAGACAAGAATTACCAACCTTATTTTCCTCAAAACGTACTCGGTTACTAACGTAACCTCGGTTCTCTCTAGAAGAGGGAACGAGTACTGCGTAAGTATCTTACGCTAGGGGAAAATCCCTTTTCCGCAAGATATTGAAGCCAAGAAATTATCCTTAATTTTGTATTAATGTAAAACGCGTTGCGGCAGCATGCAGACATAGGCAAGACGGCTCGCGTGCCTATTGGCTGACCTGCGGCAACTGCAGCAGCCTATCGAGCGAGGCCATTCGTGACGTCAGACCCAATGAGGGTGCTTCGCGCCCACTGCGTCGCGTCCCGCCGAAACAGGCGTGGCTTAGGCCTATAAATAAAGCTCGGGGCTGTTAGTATCTGGTTTTTCATCGCCGAAGCGAACCAAAGCGTGTTGCACGCACGGCAAGATACGCAGTACTCGTTCCCTCTTCTAGAGAGAACCGAGGTTACGTTAGTAACCGAGTACGTTCTCTTACGAGAGGTCTCTCGTACTGCGTAAGTATCTTTGTACCCATTGTAAAACGCCATGTGTGCTGGGATCCAACACCAAAGTCCCAAGGGCAGGTGCCCGGGGCTCATATAGTGCACGATCACCAAGGGAACTCACAGAGAGTCCGGGAAAAAGGAGCAAGAACAGCATTCCTTTCCCACATTCAGTAGCGTCCAATAGGCGCAAATTACTTAATAGTACTCCATACAGACAGGGCGAAAATTCGGCCTGAACTGATGAATATTGTGGGTCTTACTTACACACTGCCCATAAGTAATTTTGGTCAATCAGCGAGCAGCGCTCGGCAGTTCCAGTATTCTGAACCGATAGCATCAGAACAGACAGTACTGATTTATTAGACCGACAACAGCTTAGCCTGCAAGGCGGGAACCTCTAGGTTATAAAACCTCATAAATGTAGACGGGGAGGCCCAAAGCTTCCCAGGGTGTCAGAATAGGTGCTGAACGTTATAGAAAGGGGCTATTCGCTACAGTTCGCTCGACGCCCCCGCAGTTGCGCGGCGCGAATCGAAACCATGGTGAAAAAGGAAGTAGCACATCTACTTCGAACCCCGTGGGGTTTGTCATGCCTGTGAGTGAATGTGGGCGCAGAACAGCGGGCACATTTACTGCACTGAAAAACACCGTCGGACTGGGCTGACTGTATGTGTGTTGGTTTCGTTTTTACAGAAAACGAAAAATATGCAGTGTGTAGTGTTTGTGGCACTGGATCGTGGGCACATTCACTACATTTAATGCACAATCGACATGAGTCGATTTTAAGTGCGTGAGCCCTGTGGGGCGGGCTGTGTCTGCGTGTAGGAATGAGCACTGGGCAGTGGGCATTTTTACTACACTCATAACACCATCGGCCGTGGCCGGATATTAAACGCACAATTGACATGAGCCGATTTTATTTGTGCGAGCCCTGGGCTTGTCATGTCTGTGAGTGAATGTGGGCGCGGGACAGCGGGCACATTTACTACACTGAGAACGCCGTCGGCTTGAGACGACTGTATGTGCGTTGGTTTCGTTTTACAGAAACCGTGAGACATGCAGTGTGCAGTGTTTGTGGGCACTGGGTCGTGGGCACATTCACTACCTTTAATGCACAATCGACCTGAGTCGATTTCATGTGTGCGAGGCCTGAAATGTGGCAGGCTGTGCTTGTGTGTAGGAATGAGCACTGGGCGCGTGCATTTTACTACACTCATAACACCATCGGCCGTGGTCGGAATACCAGAAATACACTCTCTATGAGATTTATCTGGGCCGTCGTGAAAACAGCGTTTGTGCAGGCAAACGGGCTGTGGTACCGGCTTGTTTCTGCAAAATACACTGGGACAGTCGCATTTTCTGGAACTGAACGAGCGGGAAGTTTTGGTGAAAGTCTGGCCGCAGCGGGATTTGAACACTGTCACTTTCCTAGGCGGGCTAGGAAGACTTTGAGGCCTCGTTTTTAGAAAACGGTGTTTGGGTGCAGGCGAGCGGGTATTACAACGCGCTCGTTGGCTGCAAAATACAGATCTGCAGTCGCCTTTTAAGGGAACTTGACGGCATAATTTTATATGCCGGCAGACCTGGGAATCGAACCCAGGTCTCTGGCGCGAAAGCCTAAGATTCCGCCACTGAGCCACAGGGGGGAATACATAAACTTTCAGTTAGCGCAAGCATATAAGAGAGCGTCAACACGTCTTGTGACGGCGTTTGTCTGCAGGCGTGCATGTATTATAACAGGCTCGTTTACTGCAATATTGACATTTCCAGTCGCCTGAACTCAGAGGGGACTGAGAAATGTGTGAGAAAAAGGAGGTTAGTCCGGCCTCTGCGGGACTAAGAACCACACTCTTTCTCCTTTCGCCGGCGACGCACGCGAACGCGAGGGGCGGGGTAGCTTTCTTGCACGTAAAGAAAAACTAGCCCAGCGACCGTCCGTCTCTGACATCCCTTGCGGACGGCGCAGATTGCGCGGCACGAGCAAAAGGGAGAGAAAGCGCGTCATCATGTTTTGCTTCGGCGTTTGTTTGCAGGCGTGTGTGTATTATAACAGGCTCATTTGCTGCAATATTGATATTTCCAGTCGCCTGAACTTAGAGGGGACTAAGAAATGTGTGAGAAATGGAGATTAGACCGGCCTCTGCGGGACTAAAAACTCTCTCTTCTTCTTACGCCGGTGAGTGACGCGTGAAAGTGCCAGGGCGGGGTAGCTTTCTTGTAACGTAAAGAAAAAACTAGCCCCGGGACCGTCCGCTCCTGACCTCTCCTGTGAATGGCGCAGTTTGCACGGCTCGAACAGGGGGAGAGCAGGTATCATCCCCCACAGCACGGCTTCCTGGTCGATATCCACGACGGAAAGCGGCGGCCGCTGTCCATCAGGAAGAGACTCTAGCGAAGCAGGTGAAGCAGGCGGGCGAACCGGCGAGCTTTTGCGGGTGTGGGAGGTTCCGAGTACGGCGCTTTTTACGGCACGGTACTGCGGCGGGCAGAGGTGCAGTCTCAGGAAAAATGCCAGGCGAGTCCTCAGAGTCGCCATAGGCAGTAGCTCGCGAGAGCTGCGTGACCCTCTCCCAGGAAAAGGGGGCGTCTTGAAAAAGACGGTTCCCGGTTCTTTTAGTGCAATGAGAGTGTAGACACAGTACACAGTAGCATAGAAAGGATATAACGCCGGATAGCGCAGCAGGAACGGCGGCTGAAGGCGGCGCGGCCAGCGGCTTCAGGCTCGTCCCGCTGAAGAAAGCTCTTCAGCGGGACGAGCCTGAAGCCGCTGGCCGCGCCGCCTTCAGCCGCCGTTCCTGCTGCGCTATCCGGCGTTATATCCTAGACGGCGCGGCTTCTCTCTCCGGATCCAGCGATGCGTGAGCTTCGCTGAAGAGATGAAAAATCAGATACTAACAGCCCTGAGCTTTATTTATAGGCCTAAGCCACGCCTGTTTCGGCGGGACGCAACACAGTGGGCGTGAAGCACCCTCATTGGGTCTGACGTCACGAATGGCCTCGCTCGATAGGCTTCTGCAGTTGCCGCAGGTCAGCCAATAGGCACGCGAGCCATCTTTGCCTATGTCTGTATGCTGCCGCAACGCGTTTTACATTAATACAAAATTAAGGATAATTTCTTGGCTTCAATATCTCGCGGAAAAGGGATTTTCCCCTAGCGTAAGATACTTACGCAGTACGAGAGACCTCTCGTAAGAGAACGAGCATTCCTTCGCAGTGATACACAACACACAGGGATCTGTGTGAGACGGTATGAGCAGCCGAGAGACAGATCCGAAGGGACCGTCTGCAATGTGCAAAATAACTTCAATGTCACACACGGTAGTGTCACCAAATTCAGTTCACACATCACATGGTTATAATACAACACTTATTTTGGAAAAAAGTATTTTTGTATAATTTTTATGATTTTTTTTATTATGAAAAATATTCAATAACTTTGATAAATGTTGTACGAAAGCCCAACAATTCCACCTGGAGGTTTCTTTATGTATTTGACTTTGTTGGTGCTTGCACAGGTATGGACAAGTCAGGACATGTCTGAACTAGTATCAATTCAACTAAAATATTAATTTTTTTTCCCCGAAAATAAGCGTTGAAGTATAACCATCAGGACAGCAGTTATGTGTGACCTGAATTTGGCAACAATACAGTGAATTACAGTGAAGTTATTGAATATTTTTTCATAATAAAAATCCAAAAAATTATACAAAAATATATATTCTTCTGAATATAAGTGTTGTAGTTTAACCAACAGGACAGCAGTGATGTGTAAACTGAATTTGGCAACAATGAAGTGTATTACAGTGAAGTTATTGAATATTTTTCGTAATGAAAAACATAAAAATTATACAAAAATTGTATTTTCCCAAAATAAGTGTTCACTGATTCTTGAGAGTCGGGACAAAACATGTCCCACATAGAAAAGTCTAATTTATAGCAAAAATTAAGAAATTCATCATGATTGACATACTTACAAAGTTAAATCTAAAGGAATTGTATATACCTATCTGATTTTTAGAATAAACCTTTTTATCTTTTTGGGGAAAATTTGTTTAAATGTATGGTCTGTGGTTAGAAGTTCCATGTTATTGCACTTGTCCTTAGCAAGAGGTCACAATATTAACCATCCCAAAAAACTTTAAAAAAGCTCTACAATTGTGAAAACATATATATCAAATAAAAAATAAGGGGTATAAATATAAAAAACAATGCATGAAGTGAATATCAGACAATATTTTCCATAAAAATCTGCCTATTAAAGTTGTGTCCTCAGTTTCTGTCAACTGCGTCAGATTTTTTCATAAAGCTCTTTAAATCAGGAAATAGCATGGTCAGCTATATCCCTGAGGACCCCTTTTCATCTCCCTGCTTGTGGTGAATGCAGCACTACCACACATGCTCTGGTGCGTTTTACATTTTTTTATATTTTAGACAATGTCAATATTCCTATGGTCACAGCTGCACCATGTCAATACCATCTTTCTGTTAAGATAC
Organism: Abramis brama; assembly: GCF_963993115.1. Lineage (NCBI taxonomy): Eukaryota > Metazoa > Chordata > Actinopteri > Cypriniformes > Leuciscidae > Abramis > Abramis brama. The sequence continues at coordinate 3,606,735 of NC_139963.1, read as the reverse complement.
TTTTTTTTAAACCATAGTGGATTGAATTTAAGCATTTTAGTGAGGTTATTGGGACAGCTAGCAACTGAGGAAAACCTACCTAGCTGCAGTGTACAATACATTGTGGTAGATTTTTCCCCTAAACCTAACTATCTGGGGTGTCTCCAAATGGACACCCAACTCTGTACCTGGGTCTCGTCTCCTGGCGACGTCCCCACCTGATATCTGAGTCTCGTCTCCTGGCGACGTCCTCACTTGGATATCTCACCTAGTCTAACTTGTTTTCCCTTACTAATTAGTTTTCTTCCTAAACTAGCTTCCTACCTAAACTAGCTTCCTGCGCAGGAATAAATTGACAAACAGACCTGCAAATGTCCTTTAAATGCTTTAATCACGGCCAGGAGATCTTCCCAAGCAGTTCTCAGGGAATCTCTCCCAAGAAGCAAGGCCGGAGGATCTCAGACAAAATCCATTGAGAATCCCACCGAAAAATACATATACAACAGTTTTTATAGTAGAGGTATGACAAATGTCAGGCTGCATTACATAATTTCCTCACTATTTGATTGGTTCTTCATATGCAAACCCCTCTGTTACTAGGTAAAGCAAACTTTGACCTTGTGATTACTTATCACAAGGTTCTAATGATGACTTAATTTGTTAATCACAAGATTCTAACAGACTGTCTAGTTTCACTTTACCTTTCTGTATTTATACACACAGACACATACACTCAAAGTCACAAGTTTTCCCCAAAGAGTTTGGAAACATTAAAAGCATATGAATGTTGTTCCTGCAAGAAAAACAAATGTTAGTTGATTAATTATAGTTGATTAATTAAAATTCATTCACAACATGTTTTGGCGGGAAAATACATGCCCTTACGTCAACGCTGTCAGGTTCTATGTCTGACGGAGTTGACCTGTAAGCTGTTGACAAAGTTGACAAATCCACCAATAACCTCTTAATGTGCAAATATAATATTATTTGTGAATATAGTGAAGGGTTAAACTGTTATTTCAGGGTTTTATTTACACATAAATGCACATACATAGCATGCATTACATTATTTAACCATACACATCTGACTTGTAGATAATGGGCAGGCAGTGGTCTGCTTATTATTGTGTAACGTGTAACTTTGCCAGCACTTTAATATATATATTTATATGTAGAGACAGAGATAGAGAAATAAGAAGCCAGTGTAGGGCTGGGCGATATGGGCAAAAAAAATTATCACGGTAATTTTTTTTAATATCAGTCGATATCGATAATTATCACGATAAATGTCAAATCTTTATTTCTTTCAAGTTTAAAGGCAGATTTTTGCTACTAAGTGAAAGTTGTAGAAAACAGAGCGTTAATTTTGGTTTTAAACTACTCTTTATTGTCAGAACATATCATGACAAACAGGTGAACATTTCACAAATCTGACGTAAAACATTCAAACATTTTTTCCGTCAACACCGTCAGTTTTTCCGTCAACACCGTCAGATCTTCGTCAACAGCGTTGGATGTATGAATGTTTTTGTTATTTTTTTGGGAAAAAAAAATATTCTTCCTTCAGTTTATGTTGTTTTTGTAATAAAGGACCATCTGATCTACATCCTCTTATGTTTTATTTATTTAAGGAATTTGTTTTTACAATATTGAAATTAAAATCAAAGTTTGAAAATGCAATTTTCAAATGAAAATTTAGAAATCTGAGTTTTCAGAATAGTGTGACATCACAACTTAAGTTTATATATTGTAATTTTTTTACATATCAGAGTAACTAAACACTATTACAATATACTTTAGAACTTTAGATTCTTGTTGGATTTGAAGAATTAAAATTGTATACTTTTTAGTGTGTCTGACGGAGTTGACACAAATCCAGTTCTGAAGGGAAACATGTTTATTTGTTAAAAATGTGTTTTTATTTAGAACCTGTTCCTTTACATGGTTAAATAGCTAAGACCTTTCTCTGCAGAAACATATAACTCTAATTGATATAGTGTGTATTTAAAAAAAAAGTTTTTTAAAACGTGTTTTGTCCCGACTCTCAAGAATCAGTGTGTTGTATTATAACCATCAGGACAGCAGTGATGTGTAAACTGAATTTGGCAACAATACAGTGAATTACAGTGAAGTTATTTAATATTTTTCATAATAAAAATCATAGAAATTATACAAAAATATAAATATTTTTTTTCCCCAAAATAAGTGTTGTATTATAACCAACAGGACAGCAGTGATGTGTAAACTGAATTTGGCAACAATGCAGTGTATTAAAGTGAAGTTAATTAATATTTTTCATAATAAAAACCATAAAAATGATACAAAAATAGTATTTTCCCCAAATAAGTGTTGTAGTTTAACCAACAGGACAGCAGTGATGTGTGAACTGAATTTGGCAACAATGCAGTGTATTACAGTGAAATTATTTAATATTTTTCATAATAAAAAAAAAATTATGTATACAAAAAGCCTTGTGTACGTTCCCACGATTGAAAAGAGGTGTTATTTGTGTAGTAACAACGTTTAGCTCACGAGTTATTAATCTGTGAATTTATTGTCAAACTAGTTACTCAACTTTCCACTTCAAGGTTGTGATGTTACATGTAACACTGAAGCTATGAAGCATGTCGAGTAATCGCGAAGCAATTTGTAAGGAAGCTCGTTTTCTGTAGGCTATACAATGCACACTATACACACATGTACACTATACACACATGTACACTATACACACATGTACACACATGTATACTATACACACGTACACTATATAAAGTTTTTGACACCAATGATCTCCCTTATAGCCAGGACCTGGTTCAACAATTTCCATCCAAGAATATAATGAACTATAACTGAACTATCCTTTCTTCTGCCCAAAGGTCATTTGTCACAGTGAGGTTTGGGCACTAAGGGAATAGAGTATGATGTAAATGATGTCAAAATTTGACAATATTGCTTTTAATATACAATCCCATAAAAGTAGGCTCCAAAAATGGCTAAAAAATAGAGACCAAGATTAAACAAGCAGTGTAGCCAGGCCTACCTGTTGTAGCTCTTCCATAACAGGCTTCTTGACTTTCTCGTATTCGTCTTCAACATGGCGAGACACAGTGCACTCTGTAGCACATCTTCGACCTCAATGCTGCTTCCATATTTAGCCCCGATATTAAAGGACAATTCCGGTGAAAAATGAACCTAGGGGTAATTAACACATGGTTACCAAGTCGATCGTTCTCTGGGATGCGTTTTCATGATAATCGAATGTAAAGAGTTTTAACTCTAAAAACAGATTAGCTCATAACACTAGTATATGGGGCATTGAATAAGTAAAAGTAAATCGCTAGTTAATACCACTAACAAGGCTCAAAATAGCCTCACACTAACATGGTAGCATAATGAGGGTCCCTACATGCAAACAGAAGCATTGAGAACTTTGTAAGTGTACAGACAGTTTAATAAGAAGATACTTTATAAAGACAGTACATTACGCGTATACAGGCAGGAGCCATCTTGGAAAACAGTCTCGACTAGTCAAGCCACGAACGCCGTGCTAAGTGAGATGAACTGTGACTTGGAATCTCATATGGTCCGTTGTTTCCGGAAGAAAGCACTGAACGCAACAGAGAAAATAAATAAATAAATAAATACAAATAATTATAAAAAATAATTTAAAAAACGTAATTCCTATCGACCAGCTCACTTTGCACGGCATTCGTGAAGTAAATCAAACACTGTGTCCAGATCAAGTTGAAACTTCACAAGTCAAATGAATGATTCGTGACTCAGTGTGAGAGTAATTACAGTCCAGCTGTGAATTTGAGCTCTTATAAAGATTCAGTCTTGTTAAGTCCCTGGATGTATTACGTTTTTCATCCTAGGGGTGGTTTCCCTGACAGGGATTAACATTAGTCTTAGACCAGAATTCACATTTAAACTGCACTAATTGAAAAAGCATTTTCTCAGACATGGTTTAAAATAGTTTCAGACTTTCCCTAATCTTGATATTTAAAGTCTGATTTCCAGACTTATTTTTAAGAGATGGGGTTTGGGGCTGGGTCCGTGGGACTGTTTCTGGAGGACGAGTCTGAGGGAAGAACAGGAGACAATGGTGAGGAGAATGCAGAAAACAAAAGGTAGGTAAAATAAAAAGTGAACCCCCAGAAACAGTCCCACGGACCCAGTGCCAAACCCCATCTCTGGTTTCTAAAGTACTTCTTCCTGCCTCTATGTATTAATGCTCATGGGTAGCCTAAATGGGTTCTATTCAGACCTTAAGGGGCTGTTTACACCTGGTCACTTCATGCGTTTTCTGTGATCTGATCGTGAAAAGACCAGGTGTAAATGCCCTCGAAACGCATTCAATACGGATTTGAATCCGATCGCTCAAACCACAAATCAAAGTGAAAGTAAGTCGCAGACGCTTAACACACAATCATCATCTTTAAAAGTAAAGAAACGAAATGATCTTACCAGGGCTGTTGCCGCTCTCTCTTATTTTACTGTGCATTCACACCGGACGCGAATAGCGCGTCAAATTCGCGCCTGCCGCATCTAGTTATACGCTTGACCACTTTGTGTTAATTCGCGCGTCAAGAGCGAAATTGACGCGCGTAAAACGAAAAGTTTCGAAACCCGTTGGCGGCCATCTTTTTTAGATGTTTATCGAGCATTAGCATTAGCATTAATCGAGAGAGTCACTGCTCGTATATGCTCTGGAGAGCAGAAACAGCTGCGTAGGGGACATCGTCGCTGTACTCGGGTCCACCAGACCCTCCGGAGGGTTTCAGGAGTTTCACAATTTGCTCCAGGAGCTAGGTTTGGTGGACCTAATGGTGAGGACGCTGACGAGGACAGCGTAGGCCGTATAGACAAGTTTCCCGGGCACTTCCGGTTTATTTCCTGTTTCTGCCAAGAACTTCCGGCGCAGGCTGAGTAGTGGTGTAAAAATGGCTTTGGAATGGCAACATTCGACCGAAAATCTTGTTAAAAATGGTTTTGACCATTCCGCATCCAAGTAAGGTAACATCATGGGCGGACAACATGTCGATATGGCCCAGCATCACAACATCCAAGATCTTTTCTTATTTTATTGATTCCATGGCGGTGGATGGGAATGCAATTAATAACCTGAAAAGCTCAGAGGCGTTTCAGTACCTCCATTCCGACAAAGTGGGCTGTGTACTTTTACACGATATGGGCAGTTTAATTTACCTAAAGGCCGATGTTTAACCAAGCCAGTCCGTTAACAATTCAGCGCATAACGCCTGGGTTTTGGTTACCAAGACGGGAGATGTGGAGACTGCAGGCTGTACCTGTATCGCCGGACCCGGACGTTCCTGTAGCCATGCAGCCGCCGTGCTTTGGAAGGTACGTTAGCCCATCTTATGCTTGTATTAAGATGTTTGTATGTATCCGTGTGTTAATCTATAACAGAACACGAAGAGTAATAAAAATAAAAATAAAAAGTAATCCCCTCTAGCCTGCCTGCCTAGCATTTTAAATGCTCGTTGATCGGCACTGATAGGAAGAGAGACACTTTGCATACATTGCGAGTTACTTTTACTTTTAGAGTTACTTTTAAGACAACAGCAAGGTGTTTACAGTGAGCGCAGAATGCGGGGGTGTTTGACAGTGCTTTAATTAATTCGGTGCTAGGTGACAAAAGAGTTTATTGATAGCAATGTTAATGGTATAAAGGAGGATGGCTGATAAACCAGATTGCTGTACAAGTGATCAATCGCAGGATGATGAAAACCCTGGTTCATTTAGCGACAAAAAACAAACTTGGATGCAGTTTATTGTGCAAACGTGTAACCATATACTCTCATTCACTTGATCTGACGTTTGGCATGAGGCTGTGGTTTGTTGTTAATATTTAGTATGTAAACAAGCACAGGCATCACTAGACTTTTTTTTACTGATGCATGTTCCCCAGTATAAATAGTGTGATCTCTCTCTGTTTTATTGGTTGTTTTGTTTATTGTCTAAGGGGGCTTTCCTTTTAACCATATCCTTGCCATAAGCAGCTCTTCGCCCATCCACACCTTTATTAAACATTGATGTTGATGGCTGCAGGCCCAGCTCATTAATTGTTTTGAAAAGTAACAAAAACGCTCTACCTTCATCATACCCTTGTTATTTTGATTTACAAAATGTTGTCTCTAAAAGAAGTCAATTGTGCTGTGATGCTCAAACCATTATTTAAAAAGTGTGTGATTTTGTTTCTATCTGTCTGCAGGTAGAAAATGCTGTGAGGCAAGGGAAGACAGGGCTTGCCTGCACTGATGTGCAGAATTGCTGGAATGCCGGGACAAAAAGCAATACTGGGCAGCAAAAAATCAGAGATGTGTCTTTCCGAAGACACAGCAGAAATAATCTATACCAACCAGCATCACAGGCATCCTCCTCCAGCATAGTCTCTACACCTAGTCGCAAGGTAAAAGTCCATGAGACACTGGAAGAATGGCAAAATTACTGTCTCTCCACACCAATAGCGGCACTTTTTACTGCACCTGGCAGTGGACTAATGCAGCTCACTTTTAACACCAGCCTCTACCTTCTACACCACATACATTGACATGACCACAACCCAATTTATGTACATTGAGCAGCACACAAAAGAACAGAGCAGGGAACAACTGTGGCATGACATGCGACGGGTACGGATAACAGCAAGAATGTGCCAGTTCGGGCTACCACAGCACCAGACAAATTCTTGTCTGAACACCTCCATCCTACCTTTCACGGTAACGCGGCAACCCGGCAAGGAGCAGAGGGTGAAGAGCACGCCAGGCAATACCTGCAAGACCAAGGTCATGACATCGATGTGAAAGCTTTGGTGGTTTGCCCGAGTGAGCCATGGCTTGCTGCGAGTCCGGATGGTGTCATGAACAGAGACACACTACTGGAGATCAAGTGCCCTGTCTTAGTCAAAAACCAGTCCCTTACTGAAGCACTTGCTGCTAAAAGCAGTGAGATCAAACGCATGCCCACAGGGGACTTCTATCTGTCCTTCAATGGGCCAAAGGGATATTACATGCAGGTGCAACTGGGCATGCACTGCACAGGGCTACGGCAAGCCTTGTTGGTGATTTGGAGTAACACTGAATGTCTGCAGCTCAACGTGTCCTACGACCAAACCTTTGTTGAGGGACATATCTCAAGGCTACACTCCTTCTATTTCACCCACATGTTGCCAAAAGTTGTCGATGACTTCGATGATGGAAGGCTGGAGTTGTGCTCCAGATACATGAATGTTGTAAAATCAGCATGACCTGCTTATGTGTACTGGGGTGATTAGTCATTCCTTTTTTAACCCCTTGTCCCCTGTTGTCACAAATTTGTGACAAATCCTTTCTAGCTTTTATTTATTTTTATCAAACTGATTTATTTTATTTTACTTACTCTTATTTATTTTTATATCAGTCACTTATCATTTATCTTTATTTATTAATTTTATTTATTTAATATTTTATTTTATTCCAGTCTTTTTCTTTTTGTAATATTTTGAGATTTTTTCCTGTATTTACTTTGTTTTTATTTAATTATAAAAAAAATTCAGCCATTAAGGAGTTAATGAAATTGTCCCTTTGTTATGGAATAGGATCAATAAAAATTAATTCATTTCTTCTCAAAAATCAAATTGTTTATTGTCATGTGACAATATTTACAATACAAGAAAAAGAATAGTACTCACACAAGTTTTTCTTAGTTAAAACTCTGTTTTGTCTTATCAATAATCACAACACCAGAAAGGGAACAATAACAATAAATTTACACAGGTTTTTCTAGCTGAAATTTATATATATATATATATATATATATATATATATATATATATATAAAATAAAATAAAAAGGAATATGTACAATTTAAAAAAAAAAAAAACAACTGCAGGTAACCCAGGTTTTACTTTTCATAGGGACTTACGCCTCATGTGGCAGTCGGATGAGTCTGGACCTCATGTTTGCTAAAGCAGCACATATGATAAGAATCTTGTCCAACCTCGGGGTCATGGAGATGGGGACAGTTTGGGACAGAATTTTGAAGACTTTGAGTCTTCGGATTGCCGTCTCCACATGTATACGGACATTGGCCACTCGTCTAGTGCGCGTTACCTCCTCATTGGTCAATTGACCACGCTTGTGGGTAAAGGCAGGAATATTCAATTTCACCTTCCTTTCATGTAGTACATCTCGAATCGTGAAACCCCTGTCAGCCATTACCTCATCACCAGGCCTTAGGGCCTCCAGAAACCCACTGTTTATAGTGATGAACTTATCACTGCTTTTACCAGCATAGGCCTCTGATATAAACATTATCAGCCCATGAGGTGACACAGCAACAAGATATTTGGCAGTATTGGTTCCCTTGTAATGACTGAAAGTGGCACTCCTACAGTTAAGGTTTGTAGCTCTCAATAGCCGTTTCAGCACAATCGATGATGCAAGTGGTCTGGGGGTGGTTCTTTTTAAAGGATGGTGGCATGTTAGCACGAATAACACTTCTTGGCAGCCAGGCAACCATGGGTTCAAGCTGCTCACCCAATGTATCAATCCAGTGAGCAATCACCTTACTTACTTCACCTTTAGACACTTTAAAGCGCTTTGCCACATCCCCTAACACAAGGTTCAGTTTCAGTTTCATGAGGGTCATCAGTATTTGGTCAACAACAGGAATACTACATGATGGTTTACTAAATGGCAACATCGTTTTCACCAAAGTAAAAAAATATACCAGACGCAGTCCTGTGTACAGCAGCGAGGTATCATCATCCAGGAGCATATCATCAGCCACAGTCTGACCCCCAGTCTGCGTCGATTTGTTCACGTGGTCCAACTTTGCCGCGTAGCTGTGGTCAGTTTTTGTTAGGTCCTCCCATTGTGTTGCAGCATCTTTAAACTTCGGCTCGATGCACACTTCTAAAAGACAAACAGCATCAACTATAAATGTATATACCCTACTAACACAGGACAGAGACACATATATCAACAGTCGAACTTATGCTGCAAACTTTAGCTAACCAGAAAAATATCAAGATACACTTATCATCCGATTGCGTGTCACTTGTGTTTCTGTCGAGTTTACGTCTCTTTTGCTGGGGAGGTCGCTCGTATCCCAACCAAAGTTCCGGGAAAGGGTTTTCCTCTGTGGGCTTTTTATCAATGAAGTGATAAGAACAAACAAACAGTCTTTTGGGCGGATTCTTCAACTTCAAAGCCGCTAGCCACTTCCGAGATTCAACATCTGTTTTTGGTTTCTCATACAATGCATACGGGGGAGCACATCCACATTGGTGCCTTGTAGATGGTTGATGGTCGAAACATTCTCCTTCCGACCAAACATTCAGCAATCGCCACGAGTTGTTGCAACCGCGAACAGCACAATATGTCCCGGAGCCGTGTCGGCGTGTAACACCATCCATAGTTTACTTTTTCTGCACGCTAACCAAAGACAGTAAAAGACGCTAACTCGCTAACCGGAAGTGCTTGGCAGACACAACCGGAAGTCGTTGGCAGAGTGAAAGGCTAATGGTGGCCCGCCTATTTCACTCAGGAAACTTGTCTATAAGGCCTCGGCCTCGAGTGGTCGCTGCCTGACGAGCCCGCACTGTACAGCCCGGCGCGAGATAATATTTTGATGATAAATGGAGCCAGCCTCCTAAAGTGAAACCTGTCCAGTGATTTTTGTTTTGTTTTTATACACTAAATTGTGTTTGTTGTCTTTGCATTAGATTGATAATGTTTCATATAATCTAGAATAGATATGGAATAAATAGCATTCAATACAAAATGAGTATCTCTCATATATTGAAATCGAGTTTTTATGTGAAAGATTTGCTTTGTTGTGCATTTTAGTCATATTACAAAATAATTTACCACGTGACAGCAGCAAGCAGGCTCCTGATTGGTTAACGCGGCGTGAATTGACGCAGAAGTTCAGATTTTTCAACTCGGCGGCAGACGTGATTTCGCGTCAAACGCGTGAATGCACAAAAAGCACTAATATAATCATTCGCGTGTAACGCGCTTAACGCACCAGACGCTCAATTCGCACCATTCGTGCCACAGGAATTTTTTACGCGCGTAACACGTCTTTGCATTGACTTAACATTGAAATCACTCTCGCCTGACGCGCTATTCGCGTCCGGTGTGAACGCACCATTATTGCGGGCTTTGATTCAGAAATTTTAGCTGATGATCAATAAAAATGCAGCTCAGATCTGTTGCTTTCAGTGACATGCACTCCATTAAATCTGCATATAGCGCGGGAATTGAAGATTTAAATCCGTATTGCAAAAACACATTTATGTGACCAGGTGTAAATAGAATCGTTTTGATAAATCAGATAGCTATCCAATCTGAGAAAACGCATGAAGTGGCCAGGTGTAAACAGCCCCTAACATTAAGTATTTTACTGTTATATGTCAACAAGATTCAACAAGACATTTTCACCTGGCTATACCCAATGTTTAGATCTGTTGTGGTATTTATGCAAATTAGCACATAGCCTACTGTTCAGACTGGACTGGTGCCCCGTCTGAACTGTCCAGATCGGGTCATCATCGGGGGACAATTTGCTTCAAGAGATTTTTTTTAAAGTTAGGATTAGGGTTAAGGAACGTTTTCTTTTGTCCATTATCTGGTTGGATGATGTACTCCAGTTCCACACAACACTACTGTTTGTTAGGGTGCCATCCCTGTTTTTTCAAGTGTCCTCACATCAGCACTATGTGCACATCATTGAACTAACCAGGCTTCACAGAGAGTAGCTGATTAGTCCTTATTTACCTGACTACCTAGTCTTGAAGTAATTAATCCCAAATTAAGAAATCAAAAAAAAAAAAAAAAAAAAAGAAAGAAAAAAAGAAAAAAGAAGAAGCCATTTTTAGGTCTGGATTAATTTAAGTATAATTAGTCTAGTTTTGATTTAATTTAATCCCTGTCTGGGAAACCGCCCCCTAGTGTTTGGGATGCTCTAGTTAACTGGAAACATGATTATGACCAAATTCCATAGACTATTAGTGGAAGAATGATGCATTTTATTTCATTCAACCTCATTCCCATTCTCTCTCTTTATTTGAACTGTTCTGAATGTTTCTAGGCTTTGTTTTGTATGCTTTGTGCTAATGTGAAACCTAATCTAATGCTGCTCTCTGGTGTCAAAGGCCAAAAGAAACCAAATCTGAAGCGGCATAAAACCACGAAAATGTGAGTTTACAAAGACTGTTCAATGCTGTCCTGAAGCGGCATAAATAGATTAACACAGTATTTAAAATTGTGGGAACGATCATGGGGATGTTTTTGGAATATAACAATGCACTATTACTGTGACACTGATTGGGTTAAGCTTTTTAGGATAAGTCAACGTGCCTGTCCTTGACTAATGAACTCAAACCAGCTCTTCAAAAGAAGACTGCAAACTGGCCATTTGATGACATTTGATCCGTTTGATGACATCTGACCAACCCTTATCCTTCACATGGGTTGGAAAGGCAGCTATTGTTAAGGAATTCATTCACCGGGAATCAGGATTACGAGGCCATGCTTTAAAGTACATAAAGAAGGGATGGTGCAAGCAACACCTAAAAACAAACATCTTTCGTGGTGCAAGCATACTGGACCCAGAATATCCCAATGAATATTAAATTCTTGCACAGTTGTGATGGTGGTGGCCCGATAAATAAATTCAAAACCAACAAATGATTTAGTTTTTCATAAGGTTAATTCATTTGTGTGCCAGACAGGGGTAACACTGTCGATATTTTAAGAAAAATAACCCAGATAGCATACCACCCATTACAAACATCAAGTTAAAACAAAAAAGGACAAATGAACAACACATCGAACTCTCAATTCTGGTTAATAAACACATCAAAAGAACAATAAACAATTACAAAAAAATCATTTTCAATTCAAGATCCACAGAAATTCAATATTATAGGGCCTATGACAATTTCTTTTGGGGCAAATGGGACACCGAAATAACAAACTACAGAGTTTACCATTTCTTAATGGTTTAAAAAATTCACATTTCCCCCAAAATTTTGAACAGTAGCATATATATTATTATATCGAAACCAGCACAAGCACACTTTGCAATCAAAACATAAAAAAAGAAGAAATGTTGTTACATTATTTTGCCTGTACCTATATTTAATTTTTGTGAACATCAAATTAAGCTTACCGTATTTTCCACACTATAAGACGCACCGGATTATAAGGCGAACCTTCAATGAATGGCCTATTTTAGAACTGTTTTCATATATAGGGCGCACCGGATTATAAGGCGCATAGAATAGAAGATACTGCAGTCAAACCTTTGACTGGGTTTGCGTTATGCACCCACTAGATGGAGCTGTGCTAAAGGGAATGTCAACAAAACAGTCAGATAAAGTCAAACTTTATTAAGTGTTCTGACAACCCCGTTCACTCCCATGGTAACGTTGTTCAAACGGTAGCCGTAATGCTGCAAGCGGTGCGGCTTTGTAGTTTACCAGTCGTACTGAAACATTTTATTATTTTCATACTGAAACATTTTGACAGAGCGCCTTGAGCGCCGTGTACAACCAGTATGGATCAACCAATTAACCAATTGATCCGTATATAAGGCGCTCCGGATTATAAGGCGCACTGTCATTTTTTGAGAAAATGAAAGGCTTTTAAGTGCGCCTTATAGTTCGGAAAATACGGTATTCTATTCTGTAAAAGAATGTGAAGTGTTTTTCTAACTACAGTAGCCTAGTTGTACCAAATGTTATTTATACACTTTTGTCTAAACAATTTTGTAATTAAACATAACATAAATACAATTTGGATTAAAGCAACACATTCATCCTTCTGTGTGGTCTTAAATTATTTGGCTTATTTAAATGAACGAGAATTTAAGAACAATCACACCAGGATATATTTAAAAAACCTTGAATGTCCACAGAAACATTTATGCAAGTTTATTTCAGTTATTGAATTTAATAAATGATAAAAACGAGTAAAAGACACAGTTTTAAAGTATTGCAAGGTATAAAGGTGTATACAATCTGCTTGGAGAGCATTTAGTCCCTATCTAAAGAGTGTTAAAGTAACGCTGAATCACAGTGATTAATTTAGTGATGAACACCTGCTGTCACCAATTCATCAACAATATTGTATTGCAACAGATCAGACATTCTGAATTTTAATTCTTTAAAACACCCACAGACATCAAGAATCAACATATGAATCTCAACAATGTAGACATGCTCAATGCCGCAATGCATGCTGGGAGTCACCATAGTATAAAACTCATGGCTCCCAGCATGCATTGCAGCATGTCACCATTGCTGAGATTCATATGCTGATTCTTCATGTCTGTGGGTGTCTTAAAGAAAAGATTCCTACAATGGATAAAAATCTAATTTCTGAATTTCTGATTTGTGGCAAGAAAGTTTTGTTGGTGAATAGTCTATTAATGACAAATAAGCACTTTTGGTCATTATGGATTCATTGCTCTGCTGGAGCTCAAAGTGTTTTACTGATCATTCTGTGTATAAACAACAGTAAACACATGTACAGTAGCTGATAAAGATGAAATGATGAATCCAGCAATTAAAAACAAAGACTTGATTTATAGAGACAGAGTTGTTTCAGATCGAGCCTTTAAGAACAGAAACTCCCTTTATGGTGTAAAAGATTAAAGTGACGTTGAGCCCTGAGTTGATTCAAACTGATCATTGTCTGGACAAGTAGTCGTTTAACTGTTCAGAATCAGATTGATTCAGTGAATCACGAGCATCAGATCTGATCTTCATTTGGACAGCAGATTCGGGATCCCTGAGAGAAACACATTCAGTTTTAGCAGATGAAGACTCATAGAGCTAAAGATTCACTTACAGCAGATGAAGATTCATTCACATCAGATCTGTGTGAAAGTTAAAACATCTAACGCTTGTTTCACATAAGTGATTTAGTTCAAGTCTTTGAGATTCACTCCATTTCGTTTATTAGCTTGTCTAAACAACTCTCACTGCACTCAAAGAGCTAATTTGATTCGTTTGTTCATTCTGTTTGAATCAAACCCATGATCTCAGTTGTTCATCTACAGAATCACTCACCTGTTTTCTGAATCATTCTCACACTGACAAGTGAACCGCACTTTCCTATGAAAAAATATGACAACAGATTGAATATGATTATTACATATCACATCCATCACAGAGTTTGAGTTTATTTATTCAGCCTTTAACCCTCTGAGGTCGGCAAACGCGCCCCCGCGTTTTGCTGGATTTTCTTCACGTAGTAGCACAATAAAATAAAATTACTCCGTCATTTATGGTCATACAGAAAAAAGAAATATGAAAAAAAGAATCTGTGATATTTCTACTTTTGTATATGTCCACGTACAATCAAATCAAAACATTGTGCTTTTGTAAAATAAAGAAAATAAACAGGGTGTGCTTTCTGCCTCTCCGTTGCGGTGAACTTTTTTTTCTTGAGCACGTCTATAAACTGAAACAAAACTCAGCGAATACTTGTCGCACATTTATGAGCCATATACCTTTATAAACATTTAAGTGTGTACTTTTAAATGATCGGATTCAAACTGAAAACAAATATTCTCTGTTTAAGTAATTTGTATAAAACCAACAAGATGTCCAGCTTCTCAAACCCTTGCTCATTATTTTTAATTCGACCATGTCCACGCGCGCAAAAGAGATTCACATGCAAATCGTCCACATGGAACGCGAATGCGCTCGTTACCTCAAAAACAAAGCACCAAAAAACTTCACAAGTCTCTGCTTTTCGTCAAGTTGGGAAGACACGCCGTGAGCTTACATTGGATTGACCTCAGAAGAAGAAGAACGCGATTTGAAGACAAGAAAGATGTAAGGTAAGAAATTCTTAATTATTAGTTTATGTTATTGTTGCATAAACTTCACATTGCAGTTGAACTGTTGCTAGATATAAGGTGAATATTATAATATTTAGACCCGTGTTTACTATACTGTGTTTGTGGATATCTGCTCAAACGTAGATATGTATAATATGGTAACCATAATGTATCATATTTTGGAGCGCGCTCTCCGTTTGAATGTTTCATATTTTGGAGCGCGCTCTCCGTTTGAAAAGCAAAACGCACCAAACAAAGGCTTCATGTTTTACTCTAATCTCATTTCATATCATCATAACGAATGGAAACATTTGAAGTAACATATGATAATCAATATTTTTTTCTCTAACGTAGTTGTTACTGAAATCTTTTGGAAGATTTATAGGCTGCTATAGGCTATTGTTATTATTATTTTATGCAGCATCAATATACATAGTTGGAAACATTTGTGTGTGTATTCTGTGAATTTTAAAAAGCAATTTTAACCAGAAAAATCTAAATCTATTCCCAAAATCGTGCATCCCTATAGTTTCTCTTGATATCAGTATGTTCACAGGTTTTTTTTTTTTTTTTTAACAGGACCCAGATGCAACTGAGTCCTGCTGACTTCAACATTCACATGAGTCTCTGTACATGAACATGGTAAAGTGAAAAATCAAACACCTTGGAAATGAAGGGTATGTACAATGTTTTTAGGAATGGCACAAAGGTTTCTGTCTTTGGATCACTGTTTTCAATAATGTGCTTTTTTGTCATTTGTTGTGTATCTTTGGATTATGTTGTGTTGTAAATAAATCCAAACAATCAAAAAGCCATTCTTTTTTAATTCTCCTCATTCTTTGTGCAAGGTTGCTCAGAATGACAGGGCCTGATAGCTCCTAATAGGGCCGTTAGGGGAGGGTCTTTGTCTTTCTCAGGTGTGAAAGTCATACATATTAATGATGTGATCACACCTCTTCACATAAAGCTTTCTTACAGAAAACACGTCTTACAAATTTTAAATCAATATATTGTCTTATCTGAATGAGCAGTCAGGATGATTTTCACATAGTTTCGAAGCATATATTCTAGGCTACGTGATACAATTTTCAAAAGTCTTGTGAAGAAATAATCAGTATGGGTTTCATGGCCTTATTTCAGTGACAATTTTTTTTTTTGTATTTTCACAAACCACGCATAAATGTCATTATCTCAAAACTACAAACTTTTACATACATGCTGCTGATATATTATTGTAGCAGAGTTTGTGCTGAATACAGTGTAATCAGACTTTAGCCATGAAAATGTCACAAGTAACAGAAATAAGCACAAATGTCAGAGCATGTCAGAACACCTCCAGGGCCAGAAAACAGCTCAGACCCCAGAGGGTTAATGCTTCCACTGTTTTACATTCGGTAATCTGAAGATGAAGGGAAATGTGATTCATGATGACATGAGCTCTTGAGATTTACTGACTGAAATGATTCTTTTAGATTGATCATGACTCACCTGAAAATCCTTTCACGATGAATCAAACACATCAAGAAGGTGATAAGAAGAACAATGAAAACAGCCAGAAGCCACCACCACTGATCTATTCAAGTGATATAAAGAGAAATCAGCTGATCAAATCAATACATTATTTAATGAAGCAATGATATTGGCTGATCTATAAGAATGATAAATCAATATCAGAGTTGAGGTTTAAAGCTCTCGATGTTTTACCTGAGAGCTGGAGAGGAGGAGTCACTTCTTTCACATCTTTAAAACACACATCGATCACAAATATAAGACAATATGACAGTAAACATGGATTGAGTCTGAATCAGATCTGAATCAGTGTTTTATTAGTGAATTAAACACACGTTTATCAGCTGAAACTCACCCAGGTTTGGAGTCACTGCAGTTTCATTCCTCACTGAAAAACACATTCACAATCATCGTGATTCACTTACAGTGATTCACTTACAGAAGATTCTCTTACAGTGATTCAGTTCAACACAGAATCAGATCTGAATCAGGACAGACTGAAGTGTGTGTGTCTCTCTCACCCCTGTACATGGTCGTATGACTGTGATGAGTCTGAAATGAAATACATTAGAGAATCATGTTAGTGAAGGATTAAATATGAAAACAGACGAATGATGAGTTGAGAGTTGATTTACCCCTGAAGCGTCACAGACGATCTCATGAATCAGATTCACACAGCGAGACGTGACGAGACGATCAGGAGAAACTGATGAAGCAGGATCCATCAGTCTGTGTGGTTCTGCTGGATTTGCTACACACTGATCCTGAGAATATGAAAGACAATCAAATAATGTGTGTGTGTGTGTGTGAGTGAGTGTGTGTGTGTGTGTGTGAGAGAGAGAGTGTGTGTGTGTGTGTGTGTGAGTGTGTGTGTGTGTGTGTGAGTGTGTGTGTGTGTGTGAGAGAGAGAGAGAGAGAGAGTGTGTGTGTGTGTGTGTGTGTGTGTAATGTATGGTCACCTCTATAAACCAGCTCTGTTCACAGACTCCACTGAGTGTGTGATTCAGTATAACTGGCAGAATCACGTACACAAACCCCACAGCGCTCTCAATCTCTGCACATGTCATATTGATGATGTCCATGATTCAAAACTGAAAAACAGTGTTTTCATAGAACAAACATCAAACCTTTAATATCTATCAAGCATGTAATGATGTGTCTTTAAAGCGAGTCTCGTCTTCTATCTTTCAAAAAAAATACAAGTTTAGGGTTTCAGCAAATAATATTTAAATGTCAGTCTGATCCTAAAAAAAAAAGCTGATATATTTCAGATAAACTCAGGATATTGCACTCAAGTCACGTGGATTATTAGGAATCACAAATATCAGATCATCATATTACATTATTACAGCAGTATTGATGAGAAATGCTGCTTTACAGAGTAGAGCGAGAGGATATTAAAATATAAATCTGGATTTTATCACAGCAGAGTTAATCGAGCATCAGTCACACTCATAGTTCAAAGATTAGCAACCTTTATTGAATTTTCTATAATCAATGATAATAATTATAATCAATCCTCTTAGATGAAGTGGAGAAATAGACAGTTTCAGCACAGATGCAGATCTCTCCAGTTTAACTGGAATGCACAAACTCAATTATTTCTCCTTTCGACACTACTTTCAAACTGTAACTTGTACATAACTACTTCAGTTGAGTAAAGTTGACAATAAATTCACAGATTCGAACTTCCCGGATTAATAACTCGTGAGCTAAACATTGTTACTACACAAATAACACCTCTTTTCAATCATAGTAACATAGACAAGCAGCTCCAACCTAATTTTCCACGAGCTTTCCTTCGCAGTGATGCACAACATACAGTGATCTGTGTGAGACGGTATGAGCAGCCGAGAGACAGATCCGAAGGGACCGTCTGCAAAGTGCAAAATAACTTCAATGTCACACACGGTAGTGTCACCAAATTCAGTTCACACATCACTGCTGTCCTGTTGGTTATAATACAACACTTATTTTGGAAAAAAGTATTTTTGTATAATTTTTATGATTTTTATTATGAAAAATATTCAATAACTTTGATAAATGTTGTACGAAAGCCCAACCCCCTGTAGGTTTCTTTATGTATTTGACTTTGTTGGTGCTTGCACAGGTATGGACAAGTCAGGACATGTCTGAACTAGTATCAATTCAACTAAAATATATATTTTTTCCCCCGAAAATAAGTGTTGTATTATAACCAACAGGACAGCAGTGATGTGTGACCTGAATTTGGCAACAATACAGTGTATTACAGTGACGTTATTTAATATTTTTCATAATAAAAACCCTAAAAATTATACAAAAATATATATTTTTTCTGAAAATAAGTGTTGTATTATAACCATCAGGACAGCAGTGATGTGTGAACTAAATTTGGCAACAATGCAGTGAATCACAGTAAAGTTATTGAATATTTTTCGTTATAAAGTTAACTTTCAGAAAAGTGAACTTATGCCTATTTTTTTCTGTAGACAGATCATATCTTGGGTCAACCCCTTTTAAATTTAGTCCTAAAAAAATTAAATATTTAGGTATATGGGTCACACGTAACCACAAGGATCTTTTTAAGGCTAATTATCATCCTCTCTTAAGCAGCCTTAAACAAGACCTTGAGCGTTGGGACCCTCTGCCTCTCTCCTTAGGAGGGAGGATCAATACGATTAAGATGAATATTCTCCCTAAGTTTTTTTCCAGTTTAAACAGTCAGATTACATCCTTTATATGGCATAAAAGGCAGCCCAGGATTAATAAAAATATATTACAGAGGCCCCGCGCAATGGGTGGTATGGCACTTCCAAATTTTAGGTATTATCATTGGGCTGCTAATATAAGAGCACTGCTGTATTGGTTGAGAAATGATTTCACGGATGTCAATAGTACTGATTGGATGGTGTTAGAGAGGACATCCATTGGATCTACCTCCCCAGCAGCTTTATTATGTTCCAAATTACCTTTCAAACAGCCTATCTCAGCCTTCACCACTAATCCAGTTGTTATCCATTCAATTAAAACATGGAACCAGTTTAGAAGGACCTTTAATCTCACTGATCTTTCACTTGATGCACTTGATGAATCATATGTTTGTCCCATCAATGATGGATGAAGCTTTTAGTGTTTGGGCAAGAAATGGGATAGGTACATTATCTGACCTCTACATTAGGAATAGATTTGCCAGTTTTATACAATTGCAACAGAAATATGGTCTCCATAAATCGCATTTCTTCAGGTATCTGCAGCTTAGAGGTTTTGTGGCCTCTAACTCTGACTGTTTCCCATTGAGCCCTTCTGAATCTCTGCTTGAAACAATTTTAAAATGTAAAGTTAACATAAAACAAGTAATAGGCAGAATTTATACATTGCTCAATACGCATAACATGAATAGTCTCAATTGCCTTAGAATTAAATGGGAAACAGACCTAAATGAAACGATTTCAGAAGACACCTGGCAAAAAATTATACAGCGTATCTATTCTTCCTCTATATGCCTCAGACATGCTGTGGTTCAATTTAAAATAGTGCACCGTCTTCACTGGACCAAGGATAGATTGTCTAGAATTAAGACGAGTATTGATCCTACGTGTGATCGGTGCAGACAGGCTCCTGCCACACTATTACACATGTTTTGGTTGTGCCCTAAGCTGCATAATTTTTGGCAGTCCATCTTTGAGGCATTCTCTGAAATATGTGGAAGAACAATACATCCATCTCCTTTGATTTCATTGTTTGGTGTGGCTCCGGTAGATGCCACCTTTTCTGGGTGCCACCTAAACATGATGGCCTTCTGCTCTTTGTTGGCTAGGAGGCTTATTCTGTTTAAATGGAAAGATACTCTCCCCCCAACATATAGCCAATGGATCAGGGAGGTTATGAGTTATGTTCACTTAGAAAAAATTAGATACACTGTAAGAGGGTCCACTAGAAAATTCTATATAATTTGGCAGCCTTTTATTTCCTTTGTAGAAGGCACGGCAGCTACCAACATATCTATGTAACCCAACTGTGTGTGCAATGCATACTTTATCTTTTTATATATATATTTAAAAAAAAAAAAAAATGTTTTATTTTTTTATTATTATTTATTGATGATGTCTTTTTCTTGTATTTATTTAGATATTTGAATTATATATGTATGAATCTGCAGACTCATATCTGAGTATGTCTAGATGCATGGAAATTTGTTGGGGTCCAGTACATGTGGGTGGGGGGCATTGGGGAGCTGTTTGGGTTGTTTGTATGGACAGGAACTAGACTTGACTATCTCATGTGTGTATTGTATATCTTTTGTTTGTTATCTTGAAAACAAAAGAGACCTTGATCAAAAAAAAAAAGTTATGGAATATTTTTCATAATAAAAACCCTAGAAATTATACAAAAATATATATTTTTCTGAAAATAAGTGTTGTACTTTAACCAACAGGACAGCAGTGATGTGTGAACTAAATTTGGCAACAATGCAGTGTATTACAGTGAAGTTATTGAATATTTTTCATAATAAAAACCATAAAAATTATACAAAAATACTTCTTTTTTTTTCTGAAAATAAGTGTTGTAGTTTAACCAACAGGACAGCAGTGATGTGTGAACTGATTTTGGCAACAATGAAGTGTATTACAGTGAAGTTATTTAATATTTTTCATAATAAAAAACATAAAAATTATACAAAAATAGTATTTTCCCAAAATAAGTGTTGTATTATAACCAGCAGGACAGCAGTGATGTGTGAACTGATTTTGGCAACAATGAAGTGTATTACAGTGACGTTATTTAATATTTTTCATAATAAAAATCCAAAACATTATACAAAAATATATATTTTTCTGAAAATAAGTGTTGTATTACCATCAGGACAGCAGTGATGTGTGAACTAAATTTGGCAACAATACAGTGTATTACAGTGAAGTTATTGAATATTTTTCATAATAAAAACCATAAAAATTATACAAAAATAGTATTTTCCCAAAATAAGTGTTGTATTACCAGCAGGACAGCAGTGATGTGTGACCTGATTTTGGCAACAATGAAGTGTATTACAGTGAAGTTATTTATTATTTTTCATAATTAAAAACATAAAAATTATACAAAAATAGTATTTTCCCAAAATAAGTGTTGTATTACCATCAGGACAGCAGTGATGTGTGAACTAAATTTGGCAACAATGCAGTGTATTATAGTGAAGTTACTGAATATTTTTCATAATAATAATAAAAAAAGTATACAAAAAGCCTTGTCTACATTTCTAAGATTGAAAAGAGGTGTTTATTTGTGTAGTAACAAAGCTCACGAGTTATTAATATGTGAATTTATTGTCAAACTAGTTACTCAACTTTCCACTTCAAGGTCGTGATGTTACGTGACACTGAAGCTATAAAGCATGTCGAGTAATCGCGAAGCAATTTGTCAGGAAGCTTGTTTTCTGTAGGCTAATGTACACCATACACACATCACATGTACAAAGACAATTTATATATCCATAACAGTAAGAGTATCAACATGTTGATGCCTTTCGATTCCATAACATATCTTCCTTTGATGATAATACTATTATACTTGATAGTAATAATAATAATAATTTATTATGAATAATTATTATTAATAATATTAATATTAATAATAACAAATTCCATTTTTATGACTGAATTCCATCCGCGCTTTAAGTCGTTCAGTGTAACTTCAAGGGACAAGTACATGACTGCTGTGCTGAGAAAATCTGCATATTTAAGAGACTTAACGTTAAATCCTGCGAGAGTAAAACATTTTACATTTTACCTTTTCTTCCAGTTCTCAAGAGCTATTTTCAGAATTTAATTTCTAATCAAATATATAACTTAAATGTCATCATACCTGCACGTGGATCGGTGATTAGGCGACGATGGGAGGCAGCGAGAGAGAGAGAGAGAGAACAGAAACTAGTGATGGGAAGTTCGGATCAATTTACTGACTCTCTTGTTCGATCTCGTTCATCAAAATGAACGAATCTTTTTTCGAGTCATTTCGTTTATTTAAGGCGAATTTAAATGTTACTTTTAACAGGCAAATTCCCCGAACACATCCACCTACGCAATCTTGATCACATTCTGAATTAAGAAATCATTATAATGCAGTCAAAAATAATTTACAGGGAACATAAATAATTATTTTACCTTCCGAGTCTTTCGTTCATTTGTCACGTGACGGACGCAATGAACGACTCATCACTCAACTCAGTTCACCGTCTAGGTTCAGACTCGATAGGCTGAGGCTCGTTTAAGTTGTGCCTCTACTGACATGTGTACAGGACAGGAGTAGGCGAGTACGGTGTACATTTTAGGACATCCTCAGACCTCAGACATATGAAGACTAAAAGGCTTCAGTCATTGGACAAAACGGCATCGTGCCTCAGACTGAAAAGCTTCAGGTCTTTCAGGAAAAACAATGTCAGGTGTCAGGTCTCGTACAGTTAGGCATCAGACGAAACAAACACCCATGTGACGTCACATATATGCGGTTCATAGCTCGAAAGAACGCTTTAACTCCACGATAGTTTGCCAACATTCAAGCTAGTTTAAATATGGCATCTAAGTTTTTAAATGTGCGAAATGCATGTTCTCTTCTGTAAACAACGTAATTAGTGTAACATTTCATTAAAGCATATATATATATATATATATATATATATATATATATATATATATATATATAATTAAGTATAAGTATTTTAAAGTTAGTTTTAAGCTTTAAAACATGAGTTGAAGCGTATGAGAACTTGCCATAGTTGAAATGAGGATGTCTTTTTTGTCTCTATAGCTGGATAACGTCCACAGATCCTTGGATTTCTGAGAAGAACAGATATTGTCTGCAGTTTCGTTTTTACAATGCAACCGGCCATAATGTCTCTGTGTGTGTGTGTGTGTGTGTGAATGAAACGATACAAATGAGTTTTAAAGGAGAACTCCGGTCAATTTTAACATTGAGCTCATTTTTTTGTAAATTTGGAGTGCTGTCAGTACAGAGAACAACGACAAAAATCGGTGTTGCCTACACCGTGTTATCCTCTTTTTAAAATTTGCACCCTGTTGACTTCACTCCACAGAAGTCGATTGTCGAGTTCACGCGCGTGATAACCTATGCGCGTGAACTCGACAATTATGGACATATGGAAAATACAGGTATGTGCGCTGGCTGAATTAACTTCATTTTTATTCATATCTTTCACATCTACTGCAGTCAGATTCACCCGTGTTCACTCTGAAGGAATCACTCACAATGGCTGGGCACTTGTAATGACACATCAAGGATGTTAAGAGGCTAAAAGCAGGTTTAAAACTTGCCCCATTGAAGTCAACAGGGTGCACATTTTAAAAAGAGGATAACATGGTGTAGGCAACACCGATTTTTGTCGTTGTTCTCTGTACTGACAGCACTCCAAATTTACAAAAAAATGAGCTCAATGTTAAAATTGACCGGAGTTCTCCTTTAAGGTATAAGCTAAGTATACTTGCAGCCAGACTAATTCAGTGTACTTCAAGTGTGTTGATTATTTAACTTAAAGTGAGCTATTTTGAAACAACTAATTTTGTACTAAGTATATTTTAGTTGTAATTAAATTGTAGTAAAGCATAACTTTAAGTGTATTTAGTGTACTTTTGTATACTAAATTGTGCGCTAAATAATTTTTAAATATACTTTAAATGCATTGTTACAATGATCATTTTCAGCACATAGTTAAAAATATACCTAATATATATATTTTAAGTAAAGTGCAAATAAATACAATTTTCACTTCAAGTATACTTTTCTAAAATATATTTTCTAAAATATACTAAAGTACAATTCTTTTGAAGGGTATTGTGAAAATAGGCAAAAGCATGATACTAATATAATTTTAATATATTTAAAGATTAAAACTAAGTATATTTGCAATGCAATAATGAAAAAAAGGAATCTATGTCAAATACAGTAAAGTATTTAGCCCAGGTGAAAAAAAAAGCTAAGTATACTTGCAGCCAGACTAATTTAGTGTACTTCAAGTGTGTTAATGATTAGTTTACTTGAAGTGTGCTATTTTGAAACAGCTAATTTTGTACTAAGTACACTAAAAAAAACACAACTTGAGAAAAGTTGAGATGGCTGATGGTGTTGGTTCAGCAAAAATCCACACTGTAAAAATCTCGCACAAAAAAACAAACACTTAGTACTAATTTCCCCTAGCTTTTTCTTGTTGACTCAACTTTTGTAAATAACAGTTATATGAACTGAAAATAAGTTGTCTGTGTAGACAAAAAACTTTAAGTTGAGCCAATTCAACATTTTTTGTCTATTGGAAACAGAAGGTCTTATTAAGAATAAGGTTCAGATGTAGATTTTTTATTGAAAATGTTTGGTCACCATTTTGGTGAAGAGCGTTTCCTTTGGTTGGGCAGTTTGACTCTTGGCATTTTATGTGAATTTGTGGTCTTTGCAACAGTTAAAGGAACACTCCACCGTTTTTTGAAATAGGGCTTATTCACCTTCTTTCCTACATTTAGATAGGTGGGCAAATGCATTTTTGTCTTAGTGCATGCATTGTTTTAGTTTGACAGGGTCGGCGCTAGCTTAGCTTAGCATAATGAATGGAATCCTTTGTTGCCAGCTAGCATGTCCTGAGTAAAAGTGATATAAAAAACTCCACCTAATTACTTCTTGTGGCCTGCGTATTTACAACGAGTACAAATAGCGATGCAGATTAACACTAGGCGATTTCCTAGGCAGATATTGACTTATATATTAAGGACTATATTAGGGGGAAGCACAGGCGAAGCACTGCTACATGGCGTGATATCTCTGCGCCCAAGTAGCAGTGCTTCGCCTGTGCTTCCCTAATATAGTCCCAAGTCAATATCTGCCTAGGAAATCGCCTAGTGTTAATCTGCATCACTATTTGTACTTGTTCTCAATATGCAGGCCACAAGAAGTAATTAGGTGTTTTTTTTTGTTTTGTTTTATGTCACTTTTACTCAGGGCATGCTAGCTGGCAACAAAGGATTCCATTCATTATGCTAAGCTAAGCTAGCGCCGACCCTGTCAAACTAAAACAATGCATGCACTGAGACAAAAATGCATTTGCCCACCTATCTAAATGTAGGAAAGAAGGTGAATAAGCCCTATTTCAAAAAACGGTGGAGTGTTCCTTTAACAAAACACATAATTTGTTGCAAAGAAAGCCATAAACAAAAATGATCAGCTGATTTAGATAACAACAATGGTGACATGCTTCATGCCGCAATGCATGCTGGGAGCCATGATTTTAATACTATGGTGGCTCCCAGCATGCATTGCGGCATGAAGCATGTCACCATTGTTGAGATTCATATGCTGATTCTTGATGTCTGTGTCAAAATACATTTTAAAACCAGAATACATAATGTCTGATCTGCTCCAAGAATGTTTTGCTGGTAAAATATGAATACAAAAATAATAACTTTTGGTCACAGATTTGTGATTTATTCTTTATGAGGCTGAAAACTTGATCATCTTGGTTTCTTTTTTCTTAGCAGCAAATTAAGTGTTTTGCTAAACACTGTTACAAAGACCACAAACTCACACAAAAATCCAAGAGTCAAGCTGCCCAACCAAAGGAAACGCTCATCACCAAATGACTTCCTATAGACAAAAAATGTTGAACTGGCTCAACTACAAAAGATTTGTTACAGAATAGTTGCACCTCTACAGAAAACAAATAATGTCAAGTTGACTCAACTAAACATTTTTTTGTGTGTCACAGACAACTTATTTTCAGTTCGTATAACTGTTATTTACAAAAGTGGTGTCAACAAGAAAAAGCTAGGGGAAATTAGTACTAAGATTTTTTTTGTTGTTCAAGCTTAATTTTTTTTTACAGTGTATATTTGTTATTAAATTGTAGTAAAGCATAACTTTAAGTGTGTTAAGTGTACTTATGTGTATTGTGTAACGAGTTAGCTCAAAGGGGAAATATTAATAATAACTCATAACTTGTTATGATTAATTATGAATATTTGGGTCAGTTAATTGACTTAACTTGATGTAGCTAAATTAATATTACAATCAACTAATCAGTTCGTTCAACGAACTCTTTTGATTATTCATTTATTCTAAGAATCTTTCTTAGCATGTACAGCGCTTAGAGCGTGTAACAAGATCGTAAAATTTACTTTGATACAAGCGTGAAACAGAACCAAATACATATTGTGCACAAGTCACAAACTAAGTCACGAACACATAACTAACATACAAGCAATTACACATACATGGGTAGATGGTTAAAGTGACAGAATGAAATCGGAAAGAGTATTTGAACATGAAAAGAACCATCAGCTTATCATTTCCAGAGCACCTCATTAATGTATACTTGCATGGCCTTTGCAGTGAAACATACCGTAAAGTTCCTGAAGAAGGATTTTTGCTGGTTCCATTTGTCTGAACCGATTTCTTCGGCGTTGAATGAAGAAAAGGTGATGAACTTGAGTGTTTTTTTTTTTACTCTGTTCTGGTTGAAGGTTTCCTCTCTCTCCATGAGCACACGGCTGAGCACATGCAGATCGAGACCTGCCGGCCCTGGGCGGTCCCCACAGACATCAACCCGAGGAAGCAGCAGTGAAGGCCAGAAGAGAGAGGAGGGTCACTGTGAATTTGTCTCTAATAAAGCCTGAGAAAGGCCCCACCTCTCCGGGTTTGCTTGACCAATGAGAAGGGTGGAATTTCCAAGCGGGAATATTCCTCTGTGGTTGATTTATGGATCTTTGTTTTAAGCGTGCTCATTTGCATGTGCAGCTGGATTGGTTTCTGATGACGAAACTAAGAAAGATTCTTGTAATACTAATATGTTGCGCAGCTATCGACATATCATATACACGATCATTTCAGTCTTCAAATAAACATTTTATAGAGACCAAACATGGTATAGGTGAGGTTACATTAACTGTTGGTTCTATCATAAAATACACAGTAGCAAAAAATTTTTGCCAAGTAACATATTTTGTTGATCCTGGAATAACATTGCTGTTCCAAAATTTAGTCCTTACCCTATCCCTACCCCTAAACCTAACCCTACCCATAACTTTTCCCTAATCAGAGGGAAATGAGAGGTGAATAACACTGATGTCGAAGCACCTCACCCTGGTTCTAAGCCTAAACT
Organism: Abramis brama; assembly: GCF_963993115.1. NCBI lineage: Eukaryota > Metazoa > Chordata > Actinopteri > Cypriniformes > Leuciscidae > Abramis > Abramis brama. Next base: position 3,579,254 of record NC_139963.1, on the reverse strand, counting down.
TGACATAAACTGTAAACTTGTCCCTCAAATCTGATTGGTTGATTGGAAAGTTGTTCCAGGGTCAACAAAGATGTTGATCCAGGAACATGTGGTACTTGGTGAAATCACGTTCACCCACATGAGACAGTAAATCATTCACACAATTTTCTGGGATGCATGTTCATTTATAGATCAGTTTGTCTATAAATGAATGCAGAAAAGTCTGTTTTGAGGTCTGTTTCTGTCTTCCCAATGGTCTTTGTCTTGACCACATGGCCACATTTTCAACAGCAATAAGACCAACTTATCTGATCGTAGTCATGGTAACCAAGACCCTTCTTGCCCTTGTTGGGGGAATGGGACCACAGATCCCAGAGTGAGTTTTAAAGATTATTTGTTACATATAGCAAATAATTGTGTCTGATTTGTCTCAGTCGATACAACTAAATTGGACCAGATTCAAGTATACTTTAAGTATATGCCTTTGTAGGGACTAATTACATGCTTGATTAGGGATATTAAAGTGTACTTTATTTGTGTTACAAGTACATTACGAGTGTCTTCGAAACATACAAGCAATATACTGTAAGTGTATTTATATATTTTTGAGACCCTCAATGACCGATCGCTCATAGCTGATTTAAAAATTCGCTTGTGCTCCTTCATTGCCGAACTGTCGTTTACAATCACTCATCCACTCGTCACTTTGTGTCAGAAATTAGCGGAGGATAAACTCGCCCTTACGCATCTGTCTGTCTCGAGGCAGCATGCGGGCTATTATTACACACGGAATCTCGCCAGAATTTAAAAGAAATCTGTCCGACAAGCTTAAGAATAACATGTTTTCACTTAACATTGATGAGGCCACGGACAAAAGCATGGATAAGATTTGAAATGTAGCCTACTGGTCCGATTTTATGACCAGATTTACTTTATTTAATTTTCGGTTTAATGAAATCATATTTTGCATTTTAAAGTCACCATGATGGTGGTTAGCGTTTGCTTTAGTTGTGCTCTTGACCCTTGACTCTTTAATATAAAAATTTCTCTGGCTGCTATAATTGTGTGTTAATAAAGCATAATTGTTGTAGCTAAAAAAGCCATGAGATCAGGTGATGTTGGCTGTTTATTGATGAATCCCTGATCATATTCAGTGTCTAATGCTTTGATTATATAGGACTTTTTGGTTATAATTTTTTTTTTTTTTATATAGTAGAAGCCATATAATTTTACAGCATGAGAGCAGTGTTATATTACTTTATCAAGTAATATAAAGGATTTTAAAAACATTTAGTGCATTAATCTTTTTCCTCTACATTATTTAGCCATCAAGAATATGACTCTCAACAATGGTGACAATCAATGAAATGATTCATGCTGCAGTTCATGTAATCAAACCAATCAAAACTCACCCATATCTCCCAGCATGCATTGCAACATTAATAAATTATGCAGCTGGAGTTGATCTGATTATCTGGATATTTTGTTTGATTGTCACCATTGTTGAGATTCATATTCTGTTTCTTGATGTCTGTGTAAGTAATGCCATAGATAGTAGTATTTAAAAACTATTATGAATAAAACAGTTTTAAAACCACAAGTCCTATATAATCAAAGCATTAGACACAGAATAAGATCAGGGATTCAGGCATTTACGTGATGATATCATCATCATCATCATCATCAATAAACAGCTAACATCACCTGATCTCATTTTTTCATGGCTTTTTTTAGCAACAACAATTGTGTTTTATAAACAATTATAGCAGCCAGAGAAAATTTTATATTGAAGAGCCAAGGGTCAAGAGCACAACTAAAGCAAACGCTAACCACCATCATGGTGACTTTAAAATGCAAAATATGATTTCATTAAACGGGAAATTAAATAAAGTAAATCTGGTTAGTTTTAAGTAAAGCTGGTAATAAGTGTACGGCCATGCATTTCACCTTTTTGTTTGGTTTATTCCAACCAAAATTCAACGACTGCCCAACGTTGGAGCCTGACGTCAAACAAACATTGGATTTAGACGTCAACCCGACTTTCATTTTCAACCAAAATCCAACTTCTGACCAACGTTGTAGTCTATATCCTGTGCCTGCTGGATCAACATCATGACATCTTGACGTCAAATAAATGTTGAATTGACATCAAATACCAACAAAGCATCAAAATAACATCAAAATGACATCAGCAGCTCTAGGTCAAAATCTTGACATCAAATTGACATCGACACTTTGACGTCAATATGACTTTCATTTTTTACCTATTTCGTGACGTAATTTTGACATCAATGTTGATGTCATATTGATGTTAAATTGACGTCAAGGTGCCCGCTGGGTCGTCTACAGAGCTACACTGAAGGTGACTGTCGAGTCGATGTAGACTGGTGGAGCCATGTTGCTTCCTTGAAAAAGGCAGAGAGGGATGTGAGGTATCCGACCCTGTGCAAGCTAGTTAAAGCTCTTCTGTCCATTTTCACAGGCCCCTTGGTGGAAGGATTTAAAAATTAGGTTACTAATCAATTCCTAGTTTACTTTGGAGTATTATAATTGCCTCCCACTGACCTTTCTTGGCATGGCTGTAGTATCTGTAGTCTCAGTATGCTATACAAGCAATAAGTATGCAGGTAAGTGACTAGTTAAAAGCAGGGATGGATTAATGAACAGGCCTACCAGGCCCAGGGTCCCAGGAGCTCTGGTGCTCTACACAAAGATGCTACTGTAATTGGGTTTGTTCATCTCATGTCTGAATGATGTCCATTTATATCCACAAAAGTCACCAGAATCTATCATTTAAGGGACTATTTATCAAAATGTTCTCCCAGGGAACATACCCCTGGATCCCGCTTGACAATTATGTTGATCAGGGCATATATCTGTGCTTACCTCGCAGGGAAATAAGTTCCGGTTCAGGATTTTTTTCTACTATCACCCCTGCAAATTGCACACTTTGTCTTCAATAACAAATTGACATTAATAGACAAATAATACTATACTTAGCTATACTTTGTACAAAATACTATTGTATACTATAATGCATTTTGAAAGTATACTTTCAATGCATTGTTACAATGATCATTTCCAGCACACAGTTAAAATATCCCTAAAATATATTTTTAATAAAGTGCAAATAAATACACTTTTAAAAAATAAACAGAATTTTCACTTCAAGTATATTTTTATAAAATATAACAAAAGACCAATTAATTTAAAGTGTTAAAAGTTGTATTGTGAAAATAGGTAAAAGCATGATGCTAATATACTTTAATAGTATTTTTGTTACTATATTTGCAATGTACTATTGAAAAAGGATATATATTTCAAATACAATAAAGTACACTTTTTCTTCACTGGGGTGATTATGCTTGTACAGCCCTTTGGTAAACAATAGTTTTTTTTTTAAGTGCCCTATAAATAAACTTTTATGTGATGTGGATTGTTGAGGGTTCCTACGCAGTTTTGAAAAGTGGAATTTTGATTTGAGTAATTTCCAGGTTGGGATGAGTTTGTAAAAGGAAAACTAAAATTAAGGAATAAAAAATTAAGAACTTATAAACATAAATTAATCATACAAGCAGTGTGTTTTCATGACAAAGTTTAGTGATCCTTTAGTGATTGTGGAACACAACTGAATAAATTCAAGGTGCACATTTCTGTGCAAAGCTCTTTGTCTTTTACCATAAGTGAGTCTCTAAATGAATACCACTCACTCCAGCAACAGATAAAGGAACTCACTATCAGATGTAAATCAGACTTTACTTTGCTGTTTGATGATCATCCAATATCAAGCAACGATTACAGTATCAAACCGATGTGTCAGAGGTGAATACTATGGAAGTAAAATAATGTCAAATGTTTTTGAAATAAAAAGCCTGTTGAACTGCACTACTTGAAAAAAATAGGCATTGCATTAATCATGCTTGCATTTTAATGCATTGTATTTTTAGGGCTTGCATTTTTATGGTCTGAAATTCAACATGGTTGAATATTTAAGCTGTGAATATTTCAATTAAAAACATTTCAAACACCTTTTCATTATTAAAAATTCAATAATCCATATTCACCATTCATATTTCACTTCCAAAATATTCAAACTGTTTAAAAATACAACCTATAATATTCAACAGGCAATTTTCGGTCCATTTTATTTCGCTTTGCAAATTCAGTGGTTCAGATTCGACAGTAAATTCAACATTGACGTCCAGGAACTGCAGGAAAAGCAGTAGATTGCCGAGCATACTCTCCATCTGCTGTTAGTCGACCTCACCATCAGATGGTGCAAAAGCGCGTGTTGTTGACGAAGACAAGCAAAATTAGAGCAAGTCATTCATTCATAAAACTCATTTACAGCAATGTAAGTGTATTTGTGATTATTATGACGGCTGTTTTATGTTAAATTCAGTGCCTTCACGGTTACTTTTCCTGTGTAGCCTACATGCATCTTTCTCTACCGTGAACGAGATTATAATGTTATTCCCCGATGCGGATGTACAGATCCAATGTTACATTTTTGAGGTTGACATATATTTCTCTTGGTTGTTTAGTTGCCTTAACTTTATATTGTAGCGATGTGCTGCATGCAAGCTAATAGGGTTTCCCTCAATACTTCATGGTTTCCCCTGCTGGACATATACAATGCTTAACGTAGCTTAATGGATTACAGTGATGTAAAAGACCAAACTCGCAGGCAAGCAGATGGACTCAGAATAACGCGCAAAGCTTAATGCTGAGCGTTTCCCAGTGATAGACTGGCATAAAGATGGCTTATGTTGGACATTAGCACATTTAGGAACCGTCTCTAAAGTGTAGGCTATACGACTTTGGTATACACATTTCTAACTCCGATAGCATTTGAATAGAACGACTTACAGTCATAAAACCAACTGTAAAGTGTTCATGTAGTGTCAGGCATAATGCGCACCCTTTGGATTTTTTATATCTATTCAAATAAATTTAAGTTTGCTACTGAAGTTAGAAACGTGTATGCCAATGTTGTATGCAACTTTAGAGACAGTCCCTAAATGTGCGAATGTCCAATGTCAAGCCAATTTTACATTTAGTCATTTGCAGACGCTTTTATCCAAAGCGATTTACAGTTAAACTAACAATAGGGCAACGATATGCAATTGCTATGACAGTTTAAGCTAATGCAATACATGTAGGCACACTATATATATATATATATATATATATATATATATATATATATATATAGAGAGAGAGAGAGAGAGAGAGAGAGAGAGAGAGAGAGAATAGAATAGAATAGAAAGTGTTAGTATTAATTGATCAAGTGTTGATTTTATGCCAGTATATCACAAAACGCTCAGCATGAAACTTTGCGCGTTAAGTTCATATTCTGAGTCCATGCTTGCCTGTATAGCCTATATAGTAGCCTACAGCCTACTTCCCCAATAAGGTGCAAGATTGGTCTTTCATATCACTGTATTAGTCCATTAAGCTACGTTAAGCGTTTTGTCCCAACGGAAGGGGAATTCTTGAGTATAAGGTATTGAGGGAAACCGATTATAATCCCGTTCATAGAGAAAGCTGATGACATGTAGGCTACACAGGGAAAGTTACAATGAAGTTATTGAATGAAACATAAACACAGCTTTTGTGTCTTTATCATCTTTTCCGCATATACTGACACAGATAATAATTTTCATTTTATGAATGAATGTCTTCGTCAACAACAAGCGCATTTGCACCATCTGATGGTGAGGTCGACTAACAGCAGATGGAGAGTATGCTCGGCAATCTACTGCTATTCCTGCAGTTCCTGGACGTCAATGTTGAATTTACTGTCGAATTTGAACCACTGAATTTGTGGAAGCGAATTTGCAAAGCGAAATAAAATGGACCGAAAATTGCCTGTTGAATATTAAAGGCTGTATTTTTAAACAGTTAGAATATTTTGGAAGTGAAATATGAAAGGTGAATATGGATAATTGAATTTTTAATAATGAAAAGGTGTTTGAAATGTTTTTAATTGAAATATTCACAGCTTAAATATTCAACCATGTTGAATTTCAACTGAAAAACTGCAAGCCCTAAAAATACAATGCATTAAAATGCAAGCATTGTTAATGCAATGCCTATTTTTTTTCAAGTAGTGCAATTCAACAGGCTTTTTATTTCAAAAACATTTGACATTATTTTACTTCCATAGAATACACGCAGGTTTTAAAGTGTTTTAGGCTTCTCATCATGTAAGCGCATGTTATTACTTAGAGAAAATAAGAACATTTACAAAATCGTTTACTAATTGATCTCTCAGTCCCGCACGGGTTGATAAATGATAAAGCCATGATTAAATAAATATTAACTATAATTCTGTTTTTTGCAGATGCATTGGATATGTTTTAATCATTATAACATGTACAACATTACATTAATATTATTTTTATTTGCAAAATGAAACGTACTCGGTTACCTAATGTAACCTCGGTTCTCTCTAGAAGAGGGAATGAGTATTGCGTAAGTTGCTTACGCATCGGGAAAGTCTTCTTTCTTCGAGATCTGAAGCCAAAAATTATCCTTAATTTTGTATTCATTGTCAACGCAGTGCGGTAGCCGGCAGACCTAGGCAGGCTGTATAAGCGTGCTCATTGGCTGCTCGGCGGCAACTGCTTAAGCCTATCAGTGAGCACTCTGAAACATGGCCACCAATGAGGGCGCTTTGCGCCCTCCACACCCTTCTAACCGTCAGAATGGGTGTGGCCAGCGTGTATATAACCAGTGCTCACAGGCTAAAAATCTGGTTTTCACAGTCAGAAGCGCAAAAGCTCGTGGCGCGACACGGCAGGTTACGCAATACTCGTTCCCTCTTCTAGAGAGAACCGAGGTTACATTAGGTAACCGAGTACGTTCTCTTACGAGAGGTTCTCTCGTATTGCGTAAGTTGCTTACGCATCGGGAACCCTTTGTCAACGCCGTGTGCGCCGAGCATCCAGCCCATGAATCCCAGGGAGACCGGGGAAAACATTCTGCTGGAATAGGTGGCCGGTCGGAGAGACGGGCCAACACAGTACAAAGCACTTAACTCAATATATGAAATAGAGCGGCGCGGCCGGTCTATAAGCGTATAACAGTGCAAAATAGTAGGGCCGGCAGAGCGAGCCCACACAGTACATATGCTAGAATAGGTGGCCGGTCGGAGAGACGGGCCAACACAGTACAAAGCACTTCACTCAGTATATATAAAATAGAGCGGCGCGGCCGGTCTATAAGCGTATAACAGTGCGAAATAGTAGGGCCGGCAGAGCGAGCCCATACAGTACATAAGCACTTATTAGGGTAAGAAAAAGAGCGACATAGTCGGTCTTTCATGGAGAGAATAGACCCCCGCGCCACAGAGTGGAATACGGGCGGCCAGCAGCGTGGGCCAACACCGGAAAGCAGCGCGTAAAGGGGAATGAGAAACAGAGCGGTCCAGCTGGTCTGAGTATAAAACACTTCACCCCAAGTACCATTCCAGAAAATATCGTCAGCATGTAAACGTAGTCTGCACATGAGAGACTGGGCAGAGCATATATGTCACTTACACTGACAGTAGTTTTGCCTGTAAGGCGGGAACTTCCAGGTTATAAAACTTCACGAATGTTGATGGGGAGGCCCAGCCCGCCACCATACAAATATCGTGGATAGAAATTCCGCTGGACCAGGCCCACGAAGAGGCCATGCCTCTAGTAGAGTGGGCTCTGATACCCAGAGGGCACTGCAGGTGTTTGGAGGCATAAGCTGCTGCAATCGCGTCCACTATCCACCTGGACAGGCTCTGTTTCGAGGCGGCGAGACCCTTGGTGCGTCCGCCGAAGGAAACAAAGAGCTGCTCTGAACGCCTGAAAGCGGCGGAGCGCGTGATGTAAACTCTCAGCGCCCGGACAGGGCATAGGAGGTTATCACTGTCCCCATTATCAGATGCTGGCAGAGCCAAAAGGGAAATGACTTGTGCCCTAAAAGGGGTTCCAATCGCTTTGGGGATGTAACCGTGTCTCGGTCTGAGAATGACTTTCGAGTCGTTCGGTCCGAACTCAAGACATGCAGGGCTAACAGATAGCGCGTGCAAATCCCCCACACGTTTAACTGAAGACAGAGCTATCAGAAAAACGGTTTTAAGCGACAGGTACTTTAAATCCACGGATTCGAGCGGTTCAAAGGGAAAAGCCTTCAGGGCCTCCAGGACCAAGGACAGATCCCAAATAGGAACCGAGGGGGGCCGCGGGGGATTCATCCGTCTAGCTCCTCTGAGGAAGCGGATAATGAGCTCGTTCCTTCCTATTGCCCGGCCGCGCGTCGTCTCAGCGAACGCCGCAATAGCCGCCACATACACTTTGAGCGTGGAAGGGGACCTGCCCTTTTCCAACAGCTCTTGTAGGAAGGAAAGCACCCGCAGGACCCCGCATGCGCGTGGATCCAAGCTCTTAGTAGCGCACCATTTAGAAAACACTGACCATTTAGATGCGTAGAGCCGTCTCGTAGAGGGAGCTCTAGACTGTGTGATCGTGTTCACGACCCCTTCTGGCAGGTCAACGGGTATCCGTTGATCACCCATGCATGCAGAGACCAACGCTCTGGATGGGGATGCCAGATCGATCCACCGGCTTGGGAGAGGAGATCCTTTCTCACCGGGATCGGCCATGGGGATGAGCGCGACAGCCTCACTAGCTCTGGGTACCAAGTTTGGTTCTCCCAGCGCGGGGCTATAAGAAGCACTGAGTGGTGCATTTCCCTGATCCTCGAAATGACCTGTGGCAACAGGGAGATCGGAGGAAAAGCATACAGCGGGAGGCTGGGCCATGTCTGGGACAGCGCGTCCTCGCTTTTCGAGAAAAATTTCGGGCAGTGAGCGTTGTCTTCCGACGCAAAGAGGTCGATTTCCGCTTTGCCGAATAGGCGCCAGAGAAACTGGACTGTCTGGGGGTGCAGGGACCATTCCAAGTAGTTCAGAATTCGCATTCCCCGACCCCTCAGGGGAGCGAGAGCCGTGTCCATGCACTTCGTAAATGTACGGGGTGCCAGAGACAGGCCGAACGGCAGGACGGTGTACTGATATACCTGACCGTCGAAGGCGAATCTCAAGAATGGCCTGTGACGGGGTATTATCTGGATCTGAAAGTACGCGTCTTTTAGATCGAGAGATATAAACCAGTCCCTCGGGCGAATCTGCGCGAGAATTTGTCTGGTTGTGAGCATTTTGAACGGTCTTTTCATAAGAGCCTTGTTCAAACGTCTCAGATCCAAAATCGGTCTGAGAGCTCCGTCCTTCTTGGGAACGAGGAAATAACGGCTGTAAAAGCCCGACTCGCTCATGGAAGGGGAAACCGGTTCTATAGCCCTTTTGCACGAAGTAGATGTGCTACTTCCCCATTCACTCTGGTCTCGATACGCGCTTGAAAGCGCGGAGGGCGGCGAGCGAACTGCAGAGTATAGCCCTGTTTTACTGTGCTCAGCACCCATTCTGATCGCGGCTCGCCGCTGATCGCGGGCTCGAGAGCTCGAAACGGAGGGGCGGGCGCGGCGCGCGCGCTCTCGGTGCTTAGATACGGCGGGTCGCAAGCAGCGATAACTGCCCGTTTTAAACACAGCGTCCCGGTGGCTTTGGACGGGGAACATACAGTGTGGGGCACAACGCTTGAAAGCAGCGTCGGGGGCGAAGTATTCGAGAGGATGTGTGAGCGCATGGGAGCGGGCACAGCATCTGTATTTATAACATGACCGGTCGTGAGGGGTTGTGTAACAGAGCGGGCAGTGAGTAGGTGTGGGCACAGCGGGGTGGACACGTGACCTACTTTTAACGCTCGAGCAGCTTCTGCCTGCTTTATGCGAGCGGGCTCTGTGAGAAACACGGGGTTTATGGTGCTTGTGTGCAGAGGTGAACACAGATAAGTGGGCACATTTACTGCATTTGAAACACATACAGCGCGAGTCGTGCGACCAGGCATAATGCTCTTTTCGAGATATCTCTGGGTCGCCGTGAAAACGGCGGTTGTGTGCAGGCGAGAGGGTGAATTCACCGGCTCGTTGGCTGCTTGGGAGAGGAGATCCTTTCTCACCGGGATCGGCCATGGGGATGAGCGCGACAGCCTCACTAGCTCTGGGTACCAAGTTTGGTTCTCCCAGCGCGGGGCTATAAGAAGCACTGAGTGGTGCATTTCCCTGATCCTCGAAATGACCTGTGGCAACAGGGAGATCGGAGGAAAAGCATACAGCGGGAGGCTGGGCCATGTCTGGGACAGCGCGTCCTCGCTTTTCGAGAAAAATTTCGGGCAGTGAGCGTTGTCTTCCGACGCAAAGAGGTCGATTTCCGCTTTGCCGAATAGGCGCCAGAGAAACTGGACTGTCTGGGGGTGCAGGGACCATTCTCCCGGGGGAATGTTGTCCCTGGACAGTCTGTCTGGACCGATATTCAAGTGGCCCGGCACGTGCGCGGCTCTCAGCGAGCGCAACGAGCGGTAAGCCCACACAAGAAGGCGTTCTGTCAGCTTGCACAGATTCCTGGATCTGACACCGCCCTGTCGGTTCACATAGGATACCACGGACATGTTGTCCGAGCGGACTAGCACATGGTGATCCTGTATGAATGGGAGGAAGCGCTTGAGCGCGTTCTCGACCGCTATCATCTCCAAACAGTTTATGTGGAGGCATTTTTCCTGGTCTGACCACAGGCCAAAAACCGGTTTGCCCTCGAACAGAGCGCCCCAACCTGAGGTGGAAGCGTCCGTCGAGATAACTTTGCGGTGTGAGATGGCTCCCATTGTCACTCCCCGCTGGTACCAGTCGGCCGCTAACCAGGGTTTCAGTGCTGAAACGCAGCTCTGAGTCACTCTGATTCGGATGCCGCCGGAAGCCCAGGCTCTGTGAGGCACTCGGGCATTCAGCCAGCGTTGTAGCGGGCGCATCCGTAAGAGACCCAGCTGAAGCACTGCTGCAGCTGAGGCCATACAACCCAGCAACCTCTGAAATGTTTTGAGAGGTGCGGTGCTGCCCGGCCGGAAGGACGCGGCCAGGCGGCGAATGCAGTGCGCGCGTTGTGTCGACAGGCGGGCCGTCATTGCCACAGAGTCCAGATCCAAACCCAGAAAAGAGGTTGATTGACTGGGCACTAGCGAGCTCTTGGTCCAATTGACCGTAAGCCCCAGGCTGTCCAAGTGGCTTAGAAGCACTGTTCTGTGGGCGATGAGTTCGGCCTCTGACTGTGCTAGAATCAGCCAATCGTCCAAGTAGTTCAGAATTCGCATTCCCCGACCCCTCAGGGGAGCGAGAGCCGTGTCCATGCACTTCGTAAATGTACGGGGTGCCAGAGACAGGCCGAACGGCAGGACGGTGTACTGATATACCTGACCGTCGAAGGCGAATCTCAAGAATGGCCTGTGACGGGGTATTATCTGGATCTGAAAGTACGCGTCTTTTAGATCGAGAGATATAAACCAGTCCCTCGGGCGAATCTGCGCGAGAATTTGTCTGGTTGTGAGCATTTTGAACGGTCTTTTCATAAGAGCCTTGTTCAAACGTCTCAGATCCAAAATCGGTCTGAGAGCTCCGTCCTTCTTGGGAACGAGGAAATAACGGCTGTAAAAGCCCGACTCGCTCGTGGAAGGGGAAACCGGTTCTATAGCCCTTTTGCACGAAGTAGATGTGCTACTTCCCCATTCACTCTGGTCTCGATACGCGCTTGAAAGCGCGGAGGGCGGCGAGCGAACTGCAGAGTATAGCCCTGTTTTACTGTGCTCAGCACCCATTCTGATCGCGGCTCGCCGCTGATCGCGGGCTCGAGAGCTCGAAACGGAGGGGCGGGCGCGGCGCGCGCGCTCTCGGTGCTTAGATACGGCGGGTCGCAAGCAGCGATAACTGCCCGTTTTAAACACAGCGTCCCGGTGGCTTTGGACGGGGAACATACAGTGTGGGGCACAACGCTTGAAAGCGGCGTCGGGGGCGAAGTATTCGAGAGGATGTGTGAGCGCATGGGAGCGGGCACAGCATCTGTATTTATAACATGACCGGTCGTGAGGGGTTGTGTAACAGAGCGGGCAGTGAGTAGGTGTGGGCACAGCGGGGTGGACACGTGACCTACTTTTAACGCTCGAGCAGCTTCTGCCTGCTTTATGCGAGCGGGCTCTGTGAGAAACACGGGGTTTATGGTGCTTGTGTGCAGAGGTGAACACAGATAAGTGGGCACATTTACTGCATTTGAAACACATACAGCGCGAGTCGTGCGACCAGGCATAATGCTCTTTTCGAGATATCTCTGGGTCGCCGTGAAAACGGCGGTTGTGTGCAGGCGAGAGGGTGAATTCACCGGCTCGTTGGCTGCGAGATGAGGGTCTGCAGTAACCGTAGCAACGGGGACTGACAGAGCGTGAAGCTTTGACAATGGTCCGGCCGCGGCGGGACACGATCGTCGCTTCTTTCCTCGGGCTAGGAGGTTTTTGCAGGCTCAGGCTTCACCGCGATCCTCTGCCGGGGTCCCCGGGGAGGAGGCGGCCTGACGCGGCTGGTCGAGCGAGAGCGAGGGCGGCCGCCCTGTCGTCACTGCGAGGACGGAGGTCGAGCTGGGCGCTGGGCAGAGGTTTGCGCAGGCTGGTCACGAGGACGGCGTGCAGCAGGCCTGGAGCGCCGAGGCAGAAACAAATTCATAGCCTGTGTGGTCTTCTGAACCTCCGAAAAGCGGTCCACGATCCCGTTTACCGCTGGGCCGAACAGGCCGGTGGGGGAGAGGGGGGCGTTAAGGAACACCGCGCGCTCAGACTCCCTCATATCCGCGAGCGTGAGCCAGAGATGCCTTTCTGCGACAGTCAGAGAGGCCATGCACCGTCCAATGGCCTGGGCAGCGGATTTCGTGGCGCGAAGGGAGAGGTCCGTCGCGCTCCTCATATCCATGATGGAAGCAGACTCCGAGCCCTTCTCATCCAGATCACGGAGGAGGTTAGCTTGGAGGATCTGCAGTATGGCCATAGAGTGGAGTGCAGAAGCAGCCTGTCCGGCGGCGGAGAAAGCGCGGCCGACGAGGGCTGATGTGGTCCTGCAAGCCTTAGACGGGAGGGCAGCCTTTGAGCGCCAACCAGAGGGCGGGCAAAGGTGCGCTGCGACCGCCTCTTCCACGGGGGGAATGGCATTATACCCCTTCTCAGCGGCGCCGTCAACCTGTGAGAGCGTCGATGAGGCGTGTGAAGAAACTCTCGCGGAGAATGGAGCATTCCACGATTTAGAGAGCTCGCTGTGAAGCTCAGGCAGGAAGGGTGCGGTTCTGGCCGCTGGCTGTCGGCGGCGATGATGAAGGAAGCAGCCGTCGAGTCTGTTCGGTGCTGGCTCCTGAGGAGGAGACCAATCAAGGCCCAGCTGTTCAACAGCTCGCGTGAGGAGGCGTAACAGTTCCGCGTCCTCGCCCGCTCGAGTACGGCCCGATTCCTGGACTGAAGAGGAGGCAGTAGACCACTCCTCGCTGTCAGAGGCCAGGATGGAACAGCTGTCTGCGGCGCGTTCATCAAACTCGTCCGCCTCATCCCCTGAAGCGGCGGCGGCGCGGGGGACGGGGAAGGCGAGAGGGAAGCTCGAGGGAGAGGATCCGGCGAGCTTCGAAGCGCCTCGTCGGTCTCCGGTGGTCGCTGTGAGCGGCGCTTTTTTTTGCGCGGCCCAGCAGGGACAGGCGGAGCGACATCCTGGTCAAAAACTTCAAGTCGAGCCCGCAGGGTCGACATTGAAAGTTCCTCGCACTCAGGGCAGCCGCCCGTGGAGAGTGCGGTGGCGGCGTGCTCGCGGCCCAGGCAGAGAGCGCAGATGAGGTGGCGGTCTCCGTTGCTGAGCGGAGCGCGGCACGAGCCGCAGGAAAAACGGGGCATTTTGAGAAAAACGCCCCGTGCTCTTTTAGAGAGAGAGAAAACGTGTGTCGCAGTAGGCGAACACACAGCAGTAAAGGATATGACGCCGGATAGCGTAGCAGGCACGGAAGGCTGAAGGCGGCGAAGGCGACCGGCTTCTTCAGGCGCTGTCCTAGGCTTGCTGGTCGCTGGTTTCAACGGCGGCGGCTCTCAAGATCCAGCGATGCGAAGAGCTTCGCTGAAGACAAGAAAATCAGATTTTTAGCCTGTGAGCACTGGTTATATACACGCTAGCCACACCCATTCTGACGGTTAGAAGGGTGTGGAGGGCGCGAAGCGCCCTCATTGGTGGCCATGTTTCAGAGTGCTCACTGATAGGCTTAAGCAGTTGCCGCCGAGCAGCCAATGAGCACGCTTATACAGCCTGCCTAGGTCTGCCGGCTGCCGCACTGCGTTGACAATTAATACAAAATTAAGGATAATTTTTGGCTTCAGATCTCGAAGAAAGAAGACTTTCCCGATGCGTAAGCAACTTACGCAATACAAGAGAACCTCTCGTAAGAGAACTGTGTATTTATTTCTGATTTCCTGAACAATTTGGCTTCATTTTTATGATGTAAATGATCTTTGAAAAGTTTGAAAAACAAGTTTTGAACATAAAGTTACTTTGTCTTGAGCTGACCAGCCAATTATGGTAGTGTGTGTTGATTGGGGTTTATATTTGTTAAAGCAAGACAACCTTATTGCATTTTTGATTACTTTCTAATTAATATACAGTATATTTCTAATCACATATAAGTACAAAGATTAAATTGTTAAAAGGGATGCTTATAAGAGAGCATAGATCTGAAACTGCATAAAAGTACATTGTAGTGTACTGTCATTCTTAAAAATAAAACAAATCATTCATCATATTATCAATGTGTGAGTGTGTGTGTATAGAAATATTAATATTTGTTGTTTTTCAGACCAGATGCTATAGAATAAAAACTGAAATCTGAGTGCAGAAACAAGCAAGAAGAGAGTAGTAAGTATGGTTTAATCTCATATCACCTCTGTTATAGAGATTTATGAATCAGTCAGGCCTAATGAAAGGGGATTCAGTCAGTCTTGGTAGGAAAATGTTAGCAACGTGTCCATTTCAGTGTCTAATTTGTGCTTCCTTAGAGTCATTCATGTAAAAATCTATTTCATTTTTTTTTTTTTGTAAAGCTGCAAGTCACTTGTCCTAGTTTGTTGTCCTGGCATACAACATTTTGCACAACTTCTAATTTCCCTCTTTGCAACAGTGGTGAAGAGAGTGCATGTTAGCATGACCACAATAGACATACTCATAGGAAATACCCTCGGCTTAAATAAACCACTAATTATACATATACATTTGTAGGCCTGAGTTTGAAATGCTATTCGCTTCTGCACATTGTTTTTCCATAACTTTACTTTTTCTTTTTCAGAAAAGTGCATGGTGATGCTTATTTATTTAGTGATGTAAGATTCAGTGTAGTTTTCAGTAATACAGGTATAACTGAAATGTTCTACAATTTTTTTTATAAATATAGCTCTGCCATATCATTTCTCTGATCTTTATTATAATGTATTTTGTTTAAGAGATTTATATACTGCTGTACTTTTTTAATGTGCTCTTATGTATTTATTTTGCAATATTAGTTATGTACACAAGATCGTATATTAAAGTTTTCCTGATTTTAAAGTGTGTATGTCTTAACATTTATATTGAATTACTTTTACACTTTTAATACCATTTTGAATACTGAATAAAACAGCTTTATAATAAACTATTAGTGTAATGCTAATACATTTTTAATGAGCTGAAATGCTATTGAAATGTTGTCGAACTACATTAAAATGAAGCTTCAAATATATTCTAACTGTAGAATAAGAAATATGAAAGTATATTTTAAATGAACTGTAAAGAAATGCACTAAATGCACTTGAAGTGGTTCCATTTTAGCACAATTTAATATATTACAATATATTGCAAATAGCTTAAAATTGATCTTATGCATATCTTGAAATACACTTAATAAACTTGAAGTTGTTTCAAAATAATACATTTAATATGCACTTAGTAGAGTATCATTTAAATATATTAAGTATGTCCAAAAAAGCACAATTTAAATATAATTGTAATAAGTTTAAGTATGTTTAATGAGTTGAAGAGTATGAGAACTTACCATCGTTGAAATGAGGATGTCTTTTTTTGTCTCTATAGCTGGATAACACCCACAGACACCAACTTGAATTTCTGAGAAGAACAGATATGTCAGGGGTTTCGTTTTTACAATGCACAGCAACTGGCCAGTGTGTGCGTGTGTGTGTGCGTGCGTGTGCGTGTGTGTGTGTGTGTGTGTGTGTGTGAGATGCAGCATTGTCAAAAGGGGGACCAGTTCAAATAAAGGATTTCAATTTCCCTCAAAATTGTGACAAAATTCCTTGGCGTTTCACTGCGGACTCTTATTAAGCTGAAAAAGACTATATTTTTTAATATGAGCAATGTCGAGTCCTTGGATTTCTTAAATGTCCTTGGATGTTTCATGTCGAATGGACAAAAATACTGCCTGAATCTTTCTATTTTAACAGACGCTGTTTAATAAAAAAATAATTCTTAAGGTTAAAATTCAGCAAAATCATTTTTACCATACAATATAGTCTTCTAGAAAGATAAACAGAAGATGCAATTTTAATAAAACTTTAAATATTTGATTTAAACAACTTTAAAAGATTTAATTTAAATTTTTAAGATCATGCTTTTAAATAAATTTAGTATGAATAAAACTCTGAAAAGCAGACTAACTTTACATATGCTGTGACATTGTGCATCGCTGTGTCTAGTTTATCCGTGAAGGTTTTGTTTATGACAACTCAAACTATTTGCTTTTTGGACTGTTTTTTTATCATTGCATAAAGAACTACATCTTCAGCTCTCTGAAAATAGAAGTTGTTTTTGATATTTATTGATTTATTGATTTATTTTAACCAACTTATTTTTATAACTAAAACTGTTTAAATTGTTTAAATACATTTTTGTAACATATTTGTTATTATTCATTGAGTTTATTTATTTTATTTATTATCATTTAATTTAAAATAGAAATAAATTCCTTTTATAGACCCAATGTGTGTGTGTGGTTCAGGTATTCCACAACATTGAGTGGACAAAATATGGTCAAAAGGATAGTAATGCCCAGAGCGAAACAGCTTATAAATCATATTTATTTATTTATTAATTTATATTATTTGAAAATGTAGAAATGCAGAATGTGAGGGTCTTGTTTAGGTATGCAGGATATAATATACAGTTCAAATCATAATGTCTATGGAAATCCCCATGCCTGTCTCTACCCTACGCCCACTGCTGTGACTGTCACGCCATTTTGGTTAAAACACACACCTCTGTCTTTCTAAGAAACACTAGAGAGGTTTTATATCTCTACTTATTGCATTTGTGAATCATAATTCATGGTGTGGTCATTGCTGTGTAAGGAGATCTTTTCATGCTCTCTGAAGGTGCTTTTTATATATTAATTTAGCTAAAACTATAATAATTGGTTCAGTAAATTTTAGGAAGATGTTTATATATATATATATATATATATATATATATATATATTTATTTATTTATTTATTTTTAATTTATAATCATTTCATTTAAAATATATTATATATCATATTTTACTCAACCAGTGTGTGTGTGTGTGTGTGTGTGTGTGTGTTTATGTTGATGTTATTATATGATATTATTAATTTGAATAGGTAGAATATATATACGCATTTGTCTGAATGCACAAGAGCCTGATTAACTCTCTAACTTATGGAGAAAAAAATGTCAAAGATCTACAACTAAAATGTATCAACTATCACTTATTTTTAAAGTTGTTTAAATTGTTTCAATAATTTTTAACCCAGTAGTAATTAGCAAATAAAAAGTTAAACCAGCAAACATTGTAGAGATTTAATGTTTTATCTCTGTTTGTTGATACATTTTTAGCTATTACAAGATCTGTGATGTAATTTTAGATACATTTTAGGTTAGTTTAATCCGATAGTGAAAAGTATACAGCTTTACTATATTTCAATGTTAACCATCTGAAAATAAAACAAACAGTACAGAGCCATTTAATCATCACTATTAACTAATAAACTATTAAATAATAGAAAAATATCAAATAGGTTATTTAAAACACTGTAATCTTTAAAAACTTTTGTCGATACAGTATACAAACATTGGCACAATTTTCTCATTACCTGTAAGGCTCTGATCTTCAGATGGTGTCAGAATTGATTGTCATATTTTGGGATGCCTCTTTATTTCACACTTTCTCCCAGACAGACGGGATGGGAGACAGTTGTCCCGGGAAGGAAGATTTAGCTTTCATAACAATCAATGAATAGGAGTATAGAAATATAATAAAATAAAAAAAATTAAAACGCAGGATGCAATTTGCATCAAAACAAATTGGTTAAGGAAGCTATATATATATATATATATCTTGTTCAGGGATGAGATCCCTGTAGAGAGTGTCTAAAAATGTGACAAGACGCTCTGTACTGTATGGCCCAATAATGTGAATATGCGTTAGCACACCATTCTCAGAGATAGCAGCACCCATGGTTATGTTCCCGCCCCGTTGGCCTGGCACATCAACTGTAGCTCTGTGGCCGATGATATTTCGCCCACGCCTTCTACGTTTCGTTAGGTTGAAGCCAGCCTCATCCATGTAAATGAAGCTGTGCGGTGGTTCACTTGCTTCCAGTTCCATTATACGCTACATCCAGAAGACATAAAATGAGTTTTATGAATTACATGCATTTTCATTTTGGGCAAGATACAGTTACATCAAATGTATACAGCACATTTTGCATCTTCTTTTCTACAGCCATAGCAAATGTGTAAAGGTCACACATACTGTACTTCAGGGATAGGCAACTCCGGTCCTGGAGGGCCACTGTCCTGCAGAGTTTAGCTCCAACCTCAATTAAACACACCTGAACAAGGCAATCAGTGTTTTCAGGATTACTAGATAGATACAGGCAGGTGAGTTTTTATCAGGGCTGAAGCTAAACTCTGCAGGACAGTGGCCCTCCAGGACCGGAGTTGCCTATCCCTGCTGTACTGTATATCACTATACGATGTTGTACTGTTTACTGTGAGGTACAGTTGCTGCATGCTCATACATGTTTTACCTGTACATATTGGTAGTGCAGCTCCTTCACTCTTTCACCATTTCTTTCAAATGGAACAGTGTACAGCTGCTTCAAATTCATTTGGTGTCTTTTCAGCACCCTGTCAATGGTTGCGATGCTTTCAAAGATGTTGTCCCACAGCAAAATCCCCAGTGTTAAATTAACACTGCTCAGTGTTTATACAATCCACACTCACTCAGTGTTATAAGTAACACTGAAACAGTGTTGAAGTTAATGAGATAATTAACTGATTCATTGAGTGATGATTGAGCATTATTGAAGACACCTGATGTTAACAAGCAGAATTACTGAAGGAGAAAATCACAAATTGTAAGTCGCCATTATTGAGATCAGTGTTTGCTTTAGTTGGGCTCTTGACCCTTACATTTTTAACTTTAGCTTTAGTTTGGCTGCTCTAACTGATTTATAACTACCAAATGAACAAAGAGAAAAAGTGATCTGGTGGTGCTGGTTATGTTTTAACATTATTTTTTTTGGCCTGCTTGTGGCCCAGATCTGGCAAACAGGAGCGGTCCGCCCAAGTGCCATCATTCCACGCTGCATGTGGGCCAGATTCGCATTCCACAAGTGCCGGATCTGGGCCGAAACAATGTTGCTATCCGGGATGGATGCGTGTGATGGCATCACAGCAGAGGCTGGGTAAGACACTATAAAATATTATTTCCACGCTGCACCGCAAGAGAAGATATTCGCAAGAGAAGATATTCGTTGCAATGTGGATGAGAATTTGTGGCCCAACAGACAGGAACGTCAGGAGGTGTAGGAAGACTGCACTGTAATTCCTACAGCAGTGCATGTACAGTTTTCCCCAAGGAGACAGTCCTATGTTCACATTTCTACTTTAGTTTTTTTCTTTCTTTTTTTTCTTTGTGCTATGCAGTGCTGACTTTTCCTTTCTGTATCACAATGACATGGTCTTTCAACAAATTACAATACACACAGTAAAAGCGTAAATGTGAATCTTGTCCAGTATCTCCCACATACACAGGTGTAATCAACAATTTACAATAATTGTCATAAAAACTTTAGCCATCAGAACATCCCTCCAGAGTACACTGTTGACATATTGACAACATGACTAAGCAATTTGACTCTCTTATCCTTCTTCTCTCTTACAAGTCCTTCTTGTCTCTAAACAACCAGCTGGATGTCAACCAATCTGGCTTCAAGAAAGGGCATTCTACTGAGACTGCATTACTGTCGGTCACAGAAGCCCTACGGATCGCAAAAGCTGCTTCCAAATCTTCAGTCCTTATTCTCCTGCTGCCTCCGACACTGTGAATCATCAGATCCTTCTGTCCACCCTCATCACTGGGCATCACAGGTACTCCTCTCCACTGGTTCGAGTCCTATCTCACAGGTCCTATCCTTCAGGGTCGCATGGAGAGGCGAGGTATCCAGAGCACATCAACTGACCACAGGGGTTCCCCAGGGTTCAGTTCTTGGTCCCCTCCTCTTCTCCATCTACACCACATCACTGGGACACATCATACAGGCACACGGTTTCTCCTACCACTGCTATGCTGATGACACACAGCTCTTCCTCTCATTTCAACCAGATGATCCCACAGTAGCTGCACGGGTCTCAAGCTGAACCTTTGCCAGATTTTATGGTAAAAAAAATTGGTTCTGTGCTACTTAAGTTGGAAAGCCTGTTTCATGTATCAGGCAAGTGCATTGACCAGTTGGTGGAAGACTTACTCTTCATTTCAACAGAAGGGTCAACTGAAGCATTTAGACGTGTTATTGAACAAACGCTGAAGAAACATGACTGTGTTCTTGAAACATCAGTAGTCACAGATTTGGCAAAGGAACTTTGTGAGTCAAGTCCATTGAACAAGTCACTTAGATTGGAGGGTCCTTTTAATTCCTCTTATATGAGGAAAGAGTATTATAAAGAGAACTTCAAAATTGTGGAGCCTGTTGAATATGTTATTGATGCAAAGGAAAAACAGAGTTTTCAGTATGTGCCCATTCTCAAAATGTTGTCTCATTAAATGAATGACACGGATATTTCTCAAAAGGCACTAGAAAGATCTCAGATCTCTGAACAGGATGTACCAACATACAGATCTTTTCATGATGGGCTAAATTTTAAGCAAAACCCTCTTCTATCTGAAGGTGAAGATAAAATTTCCCTGATTGTATACATTGACGACTTTGAGATATGCAATCCACTTGGAACATCCCGGAAAAAGCATAAAATCACTGCAGTGTATTGGGTGCTGGGAAATGTACCATCACTACTGTCGACCATTTATTTGGCAGTTCTTTGCAAAGCAGAAGATGTTAAACGACATGGATATTCAGTTGTGCTAGAACCCCTTTTGAAAGAATTAGGAGTGTGGTGAGAGAAGACATTTTTATTTCTAGCCTTGGAAAGAATATTAGAGGTACAGTGATGTGTGTTATTGCAGACAACTGAGCAGCCCATTCACTTGCTGTGTTTGTTGAAAATTTCTCCAGATCATATCACTGCAGGTTTTGCCTTGGCCCGCGTTCAGATTTTCAGCTGATAGAAGTACATTCAGGTGCATTTCAGAGAAGGACAAATGAGCAACACACTCTACATGTTCAAACAGCATTAGAGGATACAAGTGTTGGCCATTCATTTGGTGTCAAAAGACAATGCATCATGACTGACAAACTGGATTATTTCCATGTTTTATCAGGATATCCACCAGATCTCCTACACAACGTTTTTGAAGGGATCGTTCCAGTAGAACTGGCTTTATGCTTGGATATATTCATCAAAAAGAAATACTTGACAGTGAATGATATAAATGCTGCAATCCAGCATTTCCCATTTAAATGGACCGACAAAACCAACTGTCCAAAGGCATTGCCTCTGTCTTTTGGAACTTGAAAGAGTATCGGCGGAAATGCCCATGAAAACTGGGCCTTGGTCAGGTTTCTTCCATTTCTCATAGGTCCAAAAATTCCAGTGGTTGAACCTGCATGGTTAATTCTTATGGACCTTAAAGAAATTGTGGAACTGATAGTTTCACCAGTGCATACTCAAGAGTCCATTGGCTACCTTGATATCAAAATATCTGAGCACAGACACAGATTTTTGAGTGCATTTCCACAGCAGAGGTTGCTTCCTAAGCATCATTCCTTGGAACACTATCCGGAACTGATCCAGGCTTTTGGTCCTCTGGTGGCTATGTGGACCATGCGCCTCGAGGCAAAGCACAGTTTTTTCAAACGTGTTGTGCGACACACCCATTCTTTCAGAAACATCTTGCTTTCGCTTGCAGTGAAACACCAGTTGTTGATGGCTTTTAACTGTCAACCTTCAGAGAACTTTCAACCATCACTTTCTGTTTCACATGTGTCCAGAGTCAATTTGGATTTGCTACATAGTGATGTACAGGAAGCAGTTCGCAAAAAATTCCCGAATCAAACATCAATAGTGTTGGCAAACACCATATCTTGTTACGGAACAAAATACTGTAAAGGTATGGTTCTGGCTCATGGTTCCACTGCAGGACTTCCTGATTTTGTTCAGATAAACCAACTGATGGTTGTAAACAACTCTTTAGGGTTCATAGTGAAAACACGTAGAGCCTGGTACAATGAGCACTTGAGGTCTTTTGAACTAGATGCACCTGACCATGTTGAAGTACTTCTCCATGAAGACTTGAGTGATGTTGTACCTCTTGCTGCATACATTGTTAAGGGGAAGTGTATGGTGACTTTGAAGTGCTTCATTTCTACACAGTTCTAGGTAATCATAATGGGTAATTGTTAACAGGGTATGGCTGTTAAATTATTTATTAACGAAAACAGAATTTTCACCCAGAATAAAAATGGTAATTTACTCATAATAATAACAAATGTAATTATTGTCTGTGTAATCATACAAATTGAAATTATTTAATTTTGGAACAACATGAGATTCAGTAGACTATGACAATTATCTTGAATTGAATTATCTATGTGTGAATTGTTTTCACTATTAGACAAAAATGCATTTTTGTCTAATAGTGCTTCTTTTTCAAACAGGACATGTGTGAACCAGCAATATTACGGGTAATTCTTGATCAGAACTCCATTTGCAAACTTCACCTGCCCTCTGGAATTCCAGATACCTGTGTGAAGTTGGAGTCAGTAGGTAAAGAGACATTTCAGATACAAGGGAACTTTACATTACAAAGACACTGATTTTGAGGAGTTCTTTTCTCTGACTTCAACATCTGAGCTTAAAGATAAAGACACTAATAAAGCAGTGCAAGTTGAAGCAATGATTATAAATTTAACAACAATTGACAGTTTAGAGTGTGCTGGCCCTTCTACCTCTGATGCCCCAGTTAGTTCAGATGACTGTTCAGTTGCCTCTTCAGCTCCCTCATCATTTGGCGCATCAGATGACACCGTATCGCTCTCCTCTCCAGACAGTCATGGACAAAGATCAAAGCCATGGCCATCACTTTTTGAAATTCACATTTGAATTTCCAGAGTTTGCCTATGACACTGAGCTTGTTCTGAAGTCTGCTAATGATGCATTCAGAAATGATGGAACTACTCTGAACAATCCAAGTGTGAAGTC
Source organism: Abramis brama (assembly GCF_963993115.1). Classification (NCBI taxonomy): domain Eukaryota; kingdom Metazoa; phylum Chordata; class Actinopteri; order Cypriniformes; family Leuciscidae; genus Abramis; species Abramis brama. The sequence continues at coordinate 3,555,680 of NC_139963.1, read as the reverse complement.
CGATATTCTAGAGAAATTGACTGAAAAGATTTTCCAATTTTGTGCATATCCGACCAGTCAGCAAATTTCCTCAGTTGCAGAGGCATTAATCCAAAAGCATCCTTGCTTAAAGGAGCCTGGGTCATACTCTGGATTCTATGGATGGCAAATCAGACTAAAATGCAAGATGGGAAACTATCGGTCAAAATTGAGAAGTATCGGTTGCCCAGAAGTAACTGTGAATTCGGCTAAACATAAAAGACCTCCTGCTGTAAAAAAACAAAGAAAGCAGAAATAAACTACCTCCCTCCACATCCTGTGGGAGTAACTGAACAGAGTCTAGAACAAGAACAGATGGAGCTTCTTGATGATGTCAAGATAAGGGATAACTGGAGAAATATTAATCAAAAAAATGTCCAGAACTTTCTCCTACCGTCGTAAGGAGATTGTGGAGAAGAGTCCTTCTATAGCAAGCATACAGGAAAGATGGCCTGCTTTGTTCGACACCTCTCAGGTATCTGCATTTATATTTCCTTGTTTTAATTCTGCTCTAAATTTGTCTGAGTTTTGAGTAATGTATTGTTGTCTTTTTAGGTCAAAGAAGAATTCAGGAGGTTGACAGCTGTTGAGCTGGAAACAACATTCATGGCAAACCTGGACAAAAACACGGATGCACTTCTGTCTTTGTTTCGCACCAAGGGAGGAAAAGCTGGACAGCAAATTAGAGAAATTTTGAGTATGCTAAACCAGGTATGTGGACAGTTTATGTAGGGTTGTAAAAAGTAACAGTACTTTAGTACAAAGTCAGTACTGAAATTTTAACACTTTTTTAAAATTTTATTTTGTGCGCTGTTGAACGGATTCTGACTAGCTTAAACACCTCTGATTGGCCATTGTGTTCACCCACTCTGATAGACCGCTGATAGACGCCTGCTTTCAAACGCTCACATGTGTATCTGTATAAACACTAGGTGAAGAGTGTGAAAGATTGCTGTTAGCAACTTTTTTCTGAAGCATTTATTATTGTAGCCAATCACAGACATCTGTTGAGCATGTGAACACAATGGAGGTTAGTCAGAATCCGTTCAACAGCACTCAAAATGCTAGGGGGAAATGTTGGTACTGTAACATTTTTAACATTTCAGTACCGGTACTTTTGACAATCCTAGTTTGTTGGCACGTATATATTTTATATATCTATATTTAGTGCCTTCTAAAATGTTTGGGACTAAGCCTTTTTTTTCTTCTTATTTTCGTCTGTACTCCACGGTTTTAGATTTATAAACAAATAATTCACTTGTGGTTCAATTGCACATTATCAAGTTTTATTAGAGAGTATTTCTAGACATTTTAGTTTTAACATGCAGAAATTACAACAGATCTTATATAGTTGCAGACATTTCAGGGCATCAAAAAAATTATGACGCAGCAAATGTAAATTATCCTTTGCCTGTAATGACTACTTGTACGTCTCTATTTTTAAAGTATGTAAATTATATAAAAAACAAATATTCTCTGTTTAAGTAATCCGTATGAAAGCAGCGGCATGTACAGTTTCTCAAAGGCGTCCTAATTAACTCTAATGTGACCACGCCCACGCGCGCACGAGCGATTGACATGCTAATGATCCATGCGAGAAACGCAGACCTGTAAACGCCCTCATTACCTCAAAACAAAGAATCAGGGACTTCAGTAACTTATGCCGGGCGTGCACCAAAGGATTTTCACAGTCCCAGACTAAAGACCAGCAGTCTTTAGGAATCTTACTGGAGTCTCGGCGCGCTCCCGTCGTCTCGATCGTTAAATGTGAGGTGATAATCTGCAGTCGGCGACCCGATTTATGCCAGTCTTTCTCTAGTCTTTCATATCAAACATGTTTGATATTATCGCAAGTCGTAGCGTAGTCATAGTGACGTAAAACAATCAACAACCAATAAATTCGTTCTCAGAAAACCGGAAACAGGAAGCCATCAGTCACAACAAAGAAACATGTCGATGGACATGGAAGCCTCTGATGTTGGTGTCCACAATAAAATGGCAAACAAACACATCCAGATAACAATAAGTGATCATGTTTGACTTTAACTTGCTATGGGCACCACATAATGTAAGATTACAGATAGACCCCTATTCTGTTAAAATGTTAGTTTTTCCACCTTGAGGTAATCCTCCTTCATAACTTCATACAGAGCCTCACACGTTGAGATGACGATCTGTGAAACCGTTGTGCTCCCCATGTGGTATTGGAATCCCAGGGATTTAAAGGTCTCACCTTGAATGGAAGCAGTAAAAAAATAGAAGTATCACCATCTAACTGTAACAGAACAGGTGGAAACTTGCAAAATTACAATTGTGTGTGACAGCTTGTACCCTTTAAAAACAGCTACGGTCAACTTTTTATTGAAAAGACGAGTATGTCTCTTGCAGATAAAGAATAGTGTACAGTTATATTTAATTTAATAAATGGAACATACAAAAAAATGGAAAGATCATTTTGGCATTTGAAAAAGTTTATGCATCCTAAGATGAGATGAAATTGTTTTTTTTGTTTTGTTTTTTTTGTTTAATTCATGAACAAGGTAACAGTAACTATGCATGTGTAATGGAGGTTAGCGTGTCCGCCTCTCACACCAGAGACACAAGTTCGAGACCCACTCGTGGGAGCTGTCTCAGGGAGCCGGCTGGATGTGATGGTGATTACACATTGTTTCCTGATATTGACTTTTTTCCTTACCAGAAAAAGTTTTTATATCTACTAGGGCTGGGCGATATGGAGCAAAAAATATAGCTCGATATATTTTGCTATATCTCGATATACGATATATATCTCGATATCTTTACAGGAAAAATAACCCCCCAAAAACTACTGCAAAAACAAATATGCCAAATACCACAAAGTCTTTTTTTATTGAAGTGCAAATAGGTAGGCAGTTCATGTAGGAACAAAGTGCTTCTGCAACATTAAAAAAAAAAAATGTCCTGTATACTAAAATAATAATTTAACTGTAAAATAAAGGAATAAATAATACATATTGCACTATTTTTAATAAACCAAATATCTTTACTAATTTTGGCAAACAAATTTAAAAAAAATGCCATATATCCCCCCAAAACTGCACAACTGTAGAGTAAAACATTAATAAAAAAACTGACTGTCTAAAAACTGACATGATTGTTAAAAAAAATCACATTGTCTGGGGCCTCTGGAGAACTCAGAACAACTGCTAGCATAAAGTTTAAGGTAAAAATAACTACCATTAAATTATAGTATCTTACTACTGTGCAATAATATAAACTGTTCATTCATTACATCACTTTACCTCTGTCTTTATCCACTTTTATCCTCTTCTCTTCTTTTTGGCACTGTAGGCCTATCTATCGCAGAATATAATGCTAATTTATAATGTGTCATGTAAATTCGGCAATCCGTCACAATCAGGAAACTTCAACCGTGTCTTGACCTATTTTTTTTTACAGTCTATGGTCTAGACCTGGCGCGAGCTGCCAGGCCCATTTCTACAGGGGAGCATGTTAAGTGTGAGTGTGTCAAGCGCCCTCAAACAAAAGCAATGCGGCGAGAGGCGACGCTACACAACAAATTGCCAACAACTGATCGCGCGCGCGCTGTTTCTGACGGACTTCAAGCACTCGCTGGGCGGGGGAAGATTGATGTGCCTGACCGGGGGGGACTTGGTTGAATGAGACAACACGCGAGGAGGGCGGGAGCGAGCACAGCAAAGAGAAGGCAAACAAGCAAAGTGAGAATTTCAGAATTTAATATAAACAATATCTCGATATATACGATATGTCAAAATCCACATCGTGTTTAAAAAATATATCGATATATTTTAAATATCGAGATATCGCCCACCCCTAATATCTACCAAGTAAATTTCTATAATTTCATCACCAGGCCAACATGAGTTGTTTGGGAGGATGGGGTACAACTAGGAAGGTGTTTCTACAACAGCAGTGATAATGTCCCTCATACAAACCTGTGGCCAAAAATCTCAGTGTCACTGAGAGTCGATCTTTTGCACTGATGGCCATTCGAAACTTTGTGTTTGCTTTCCAGATGAGTGGCTCCACTTTTTGTAATATATATTCGAAGTCCTCAGAGGTCATCCGGAGTAACTCTCTGAATCCACTTCTGTCTTTTATCTGGTTAAAAAAGGGTGGTTTTACCTGGGTGGTCAAGCTAGCACAAGGTATTCTGCATAGCATTAGCATAGTTAGCAGTACATGATTGCAATAGTAGGCATAACTCACCTCCAGTTCCCTTTGAAGGACAGACAGACCTTGCTGTCCATGCAGCCAAGGCCGTGCCCATATCCTCTGACGCTTTCTCTTCTTCTTTCTTTCACTGCAAAGGACTGCAATGGCAAAAGCCACAGTAGCTAACTGTAGCTGCTTCTCCATTTTTGTTAAATCACTGCTGAGCATGATGGGAGGAATTTGGTGGGAATAAAAAGCTAAAATAATCTAGTTGTAGTCTTGTAAATAGTGTCACTACAAGATTCAGTGTTTGTAAAATCTTTAGTCTGAGACTAAAAACTGTGAACCCAAGTCTTTAGATGTGAGCTGATAATCTTATAAAGTCTTTTCTAAATCTTTTCAAAGTCTTTAGGTGTACAGAAAGCATTACTCTTCTGCTTTTCATCAAGTTTGGAAGACTGTGTTTGTGCTGTGCTGTTTCACTTGGATTTACCTCAGAAGAATTAGAAGATGAGAAGATTTTTAAGGTAAGACATGTTAAACTGGTGGTGCCAGATTAAAATGTATGTTATGAAATGAGATTGGAGTAAAAACATGAAGCCTAATATCATACATGTATATGTATCTATATAGAAACATGTTTAAATGTGAACTAGACTGGTAGGCAACCTTTCAGTGCTAAATGTATATACATGTCCGACACAAGGATGTTTTTATATTCTATAATAAAACACAGCATGATAAAAGTAGGCTAGTATGAGTGTATACTATGGTGAATATTATAATGTTTAGAACCGTGTTTACTGTTAAATACTGTGTTTGTGGATATCTGCTCAAACGTAGATGTATAATATGGTATAACAATAATTAGTTGAATAGTTTTGAGCGGTTCGATCGCTTCTCTGCATGCGTTTGAAAAGCAAAATGCGCCAAACAATAGGCTTCATTTTTTTTTACTACAAATGTTTATTTTTGTAATGACATTATGAAATGAGATTGAAGTAACATATGATAATCAATATATTTTTCCCTAGTGTAGTGTTACTGAAGTGTTCCTTTTTAATGATTTATAGGCTATTGTTATTATTATTTTATGCAGCACAGCACATAGCTTATGCATACAAGGCACAACAAACCTGGTGTTCATTTTGTTTATATATATATATATATTAAAAAGCAATTTAACCTGAAAAATCTAAAATGTATTCCCCAAATCGTGCAGCCCTATAGTTTCTCTTGATATCTGAATGTTCACAGCGTTTTTTAATTTTTTAATTTATTATTTTTTTATACAGGGACCAGATGCACCACTGATGAGTCCTGCTGACTTCAACATTCACATAAGTCTCCATACATGAACATGGTAAAGTGAAAAATCAAACACCATGGAAATGACAGGTATGTACTATGTTTCAGGAATGGCACAAATGTGTGTGACTGGTTAAGTCTCTGTCTTTAGGTCAGTGTGTTAAATAATGTGCTTTTTTGTCATTTGTTGTGTATCTTTGGATTATGTTGTGTTGTAAATAAATCCAAACAATCAAATAGCCATTCTTTTTTAAATCTCCTCATTCTTTGTGCAAGGTTGCTCAGAATGATAGGGCCTGATAGCACCAGATAGGGCCATTAGGGGAGGGTCTTTGTCTTTCTCAGGTGTGAAAGAAATTAAATATTCATGATGTGTTCACGCCTACTCGCATAAAGCTTTCTTACACAAAACATGTCTTGCAAATTTTAAATCAATATATTGTCTTATCTGAATGAGTATGCAGGATGATTTTCACATAGATTTGGAGCAAATATTCTAGGCTACGTGATATAATTTTCAAAAGTCTTGTGAAGAAATAATCAATATGGGTTTTATGACCTTATTTCAGTGACAATTTTTTTTTTCACAAACCACGCATAAATGTCATTATCTCAAAACTACAAACTTTTACATACATGCTGCTGATATATTATTGTAGCAGAGTTTGTGCTGAATACAGTGTAAGCGTTTAATAGCAAATGCAATGTCGTCTTTCAAAGTGTCTATGGGAAAGGTTGAAACATTTGCTACTTCCAGGGGGGATTTAGGAAAGTTGCACATGTAAAGGTGATGTGCCATGAGAAACTGATGTCTTTCTGCTAAGGACAGGAGCACATTTTTGAAGCACGTTGTATGGCGCACAACTTTGAAACGCATGGTCCATAGTGCAACTAACGGTCCAAACTCACAGATTAACTGAGGATAATGCTCCAGGAAATGGTGTTTAGGCAGAAGATTTGTCTCCGGGAAAAGCTCTTCAAATCTAACTCTGTGCTCAGAGATCTTAACCCTCAGACGGTCCTCGGTCATTTCTGACCGAAGAATTTTCTGTTTTGAATTTCTAAAAATCACAGCTTCATCGAAATGTTATGAAACTTGGTGACTTTTATAGCATTAGGTATGTGAATACAAAAAATTTAGGTCATGATCCGAGCATGCTAAGTGGTCATAAAAAAAATAGTAACGATTTTGGTCTTCGGTCAAAAATGACCGACCCATAGGAAATGAATTCTTCGAATTTTTGTGTGTACAATCTACAAATCGGCCACAATCCTAAAAAAAAGTACACAGCTGTAAAGGGGTGATACTCTACAACATCAAGAGTGCAAAAAAGACACACCCAACCACACACACACACATACAAACACACTTTTATACACATACACACCAATACATTTTGATTACAAAAAATCTGTTTTGAATTTTTAAACATCACAGCTTCATCGGAATGTTACAAAACTTGGTGACTTTTATGGCATTAGGTATGTGAACACACAAAAAAAATTAGGTCATGATCCTAGCATGCTAAGTCGTCATGAAAAAAATAGTCACACTTGTGGTCTTCGGTCAAAAATGACCCCCATAGAAAATGAATGGGAAATTGACAAAAAAAATGTAAAAAAATAAAAAAATAAATAATAATATTATTTTACATAAAGTGTTATAATTGAATGAATTGCATTTTTTGTTGCAAATTCTGTAAAAAAAAAAAAAGTAAATGTGTCCATAAACAGCTGGGGAATTCACATGCTTCTCCATAGAGAGCTGTACATGCCATCTAGTGGTTACACCATGGTTCTACGCTTTCTCTCCAAACTCTCACCATATGGTGCTAATCTGCTTAAAACATTTTTTTTTTGAAGGCCTAGATTCTATATTAAACTAAAATACTGCATTAAAAAAAAGAAATAAATACACACACACACACACACATATATATATATATATATATATATATATATATATATATATATAAAAAATGAAGACCGTCTAGTTCAAATATCCAATTGATTCTTTAGTTTGAACTGGAGAAACAACAATCTCCACAATGTCCTTTAAGTCGGCAAGGAGATGCCAGGCTGGTTCATCAGTGGGAACTTTCTGTCCAAGTAGTAGTGGAAGAAATTTTATTAAACTCCAGTTTTCATGTGCGTTTCCACCAATTGTTCTCCTGGATGAATAGGTCAGTGGAACAGGCTGTGGGCAATTTGTTTTATCAGTCCATTTAAAGGGAAAATCTTCTATTGCCTTGTTCAAAGTGTCCAAAGTAAAACTTTTTAATGTACTGTATTTTGGAAAAAAAACTTTTTGGAAATTAATACAGTCAGACAGAGAGATATTTCAACAGGAACAATTCCCTCAAATAAATCATGGGCAATGTCTGGAGGAAAACCAGTAGTAACATTGAAATTGGGAAAGGTTTTCTGACAAAACACAATATCTCGTAACACCATAACAGTTGGCCAAATAATTTTCCTCAAGGGTTTTAAGATGACTTGTGTGAATCTCTTCAGTTCTCTGCAAAAAAACCTCCAGCTCCAACATCCTTGGTCTGAAAATCTAACCTATCTGCCATACAAAATCTGCAAACATATCTGCCAGCAGTTTTCCCCAACTTACTCACAAAAAACTAAGGATGGCTGACGCGAAACAGTCGTTCCGAAGCTTTGCGAGATCCCGAAGCGCAGATGTGTCGAAACACTGATCCGAAGCGTGATTCGAAACACCCATGTCACGTGACTATGGCCAAACGAAGCCTCGAAGTGTTTCACTAAGTGTTTCATCAGGTGTGGTCCGCCGAATCAGCGTTTGATTGACAGGGTCGGGAACAGACAACACAGTCGCACATCTGGGTTTTTGTGAGAGGAGTTTGATTTTGAGATAGCGGATTTTTGATGATATAGTGACATAGTGCGATTTGATTAGTTATAGGCTATTTAGGCTTACATTTAAATTTACACAACACATTGACTGATAGGCTAGAGACAGACAGAGTATATATATATAGTGACACATTAGATACATAGATATAAATATATATAGACAGCTAGATCAATAGATAGATACATATATAAATACATAGATTATATATAGATACATATAGATACATAGATTATAGATACATATCTAGATAGATAGATAGATAGATAGATAGATAGATAGATTTGGATAAACAGATAAAATGGAAGCTCCCCAGAAGAGATGCCATACATCTGTGGTGTGGGAGCATTTCCATTTAGAAACCCCAAATAAAGTGAAATGTGTGTATTGTGATCGGCAGCTAGCCTACTGCAACAATACATCCTCCATGATGCGCCATTTGAGGAGCACTCATCCTGCCATTTTGCGGGTGCAGAGGATGGCATTCCCCCTGTACCTAGGCCTGCTACTGACACTGCTGGGCCATCTCAGCAAGGTATGCGTTTGAAATATATTTATAATTGAAATATAATTACAAACTTTTGGGACACTGTTTAGAAAGTCCATAGCCCTATGCCCTACAACCTAATGTCCCAATCACAACTGCCAATCATGTTAAAAATAGCTTCAATGTGAATATAATATAATATAATATTGTGTGAATATACATTTTATAGGTCTACATATGAGTACCCAATATACTGCCAGTGACAACATCATTTTGGTTTTCCCATTTGTTGTAGTTCTACATTCCATTACATTTTTCTCTGCACACTGAGCATAAACTTAAAGCATAAACTGACCTTACTTACTGGAAAGAGAGAGCAGTAATCTTTCCTCATTTGTATGTCCTTGCTAAAAAATATCTTTGTATGCCAGCAACAAGTGTCCCTTGTGAGAGGGTTTTTTCAAAGGCTGGAGAAATTATCTGTAAAAAAAGAAGTAGGCTAAGTCCTTCCACAGCAGAGAAATTAATATTTTTGAATAAAAATCTCTAAAAAAGTGAGACATTGTGGCTTGATTTCTTTTATTAATATTCATTTTCATGACCAAAATAACATTATGCACAGTGAGGAGCCTATAGGTTACAAGCTTCACATATTAGAAAATTATAATAATAAAAAAACAACACATTTTTTTAATGGCTCGTCAAGGTTGTTTCAGATCAACACCTGCAAGTGACCACTAGGTGTCACCGTTGAGACGGGCGTCGGATTGATTCGAAGCCTCGAAACAATATGGCACATTTGGTTCAACTGTTTCATTGCTTCACGAGGCCTCGATCTGGCCATCACTACAAAAAACCCATTTTGTTCTAATGCAGGGGTGCCCAATCCTGCTCCTGCCGATCAACTGTCCTGCACAGTTAATCTCCAACCCTAATCAAACACACCTGAAGCAACCAATTAAGGTCTTCAGGATCATTTGAAAATTAAAGGCAGGTGTGTTTGATTAGGGTTGGAGATGAACTGTGTAGAACAGTCGATTGGCAGGAGCAGAATTGGGCACCCCTGTTCTAATGTTATTAGATCACTAGTCAAAGGCTCTAAAACTTTGTCATAACCATAAACCTTGACATCATTGCTATTGATCAGTGCAGCCAAATAGATGGAGGACAACAATGACTGAAAACCAGGTGGTAGATTGCCTAAAATCCAATACAAGGCACATATTTTGTGTTTTTTATGTGATGTACCAAGGGGATTGCATATTTCAAAATCGTCAGCGTACAAAATCAAAGAAATTGCACACTCTTTTGAGAGAATAGCATTTCTTTTAAAGAGAAGTCCATCTCAAGATTATCTGTATACCTGCCTATCACTATCCCCTGGTTGATGTTTTTCTTTCACATTTTTAGCCTTATTTAGTATAGGTTCACAATTTAGAAGTTGCTGCAAAGATTTTAGTAAAGGCACATACTGAAAAGACTTTCCATTCTTTCGGTCTAACACATATTCAACTGGTTTCACAACTAAGGAGTTTTTTCTATAGTATGTCTTCTGTTTCAAAGTGGTTGACAGTGGACCATGGTTTCCAATTGCAGCTTGAATGGGATTTGAAGTACAAAGTATAGTGGCCAACTCTTTCACAACTGATTCATCAATCTGGCAATTGTGATCCTTTAAGAAGTGGATTATAGTCTTTTGGGTGGCCGGCACAGAGACAGTACCAATTAAATATTGCAACTCTTCAAGTAGTTCATTCACAGCTGCACTTGGCACCAGAAAAGCATTTTCTAACTTAAGTAAGACTGAGGCTAATTTAAGTTCAATAACATTTGTCAAATCCGTTGATTCTTCATCAGGAAGTTCTTCAGATAGTAAATTATCATCTGACAGCTCGGTATTGCCTCTTACAAATGATTCTACAACAGCAGGACTATCAACAGGTCCATCAACAATTCCAGGCTTTAAATCATTAATTGTATGGGGGTATGTTTTCTCAATTTGTGAGTATTGAAAGCTCCATATAGATTGGTTTTGTATGAGCAATCAGCAAACATACAACTGACAGATTCATGATTTTTAAAATGTTTCCCAATGTGTCGAAAATGGTCCATCTCAGTAGAATGTAGATTGTTGTTGCAAATGTGGCACTTGAAGAATGGTGAAAAGCTATCTTTCTGTGAGGATTGTTGAGCAGGATGGTATTTGCCTAGATGGGTCAGTAGAGCTTTCCATGTCTTGCATGTGCATGGGCAATTCTTATAAGTACAGGAGTAAGCGCGCCCCGTCCATAATGCCGATGATCAAGTATATAGTGTTTCAAAAGTTCAGATCTTCTAGAATATGAATTGTCACAGTCTTTACATTTCCACATGTACTGATAACTGAAGAAACATGAGATAGAAAAGATACCTTTAGGCAACTGAGCAGACCACATCTAGTTTTACTTAGTAGATCTGGTAGACAACTTCCCAGATGAGAGAAAATTCTACACTTTAGGATGCCTAATTCTAATCACAAATGCCCTCATGACATTGTAAATAGAACTTACCACAAGCAATGATCACTGGCACGAGCCTCCAAATAAGTTGCACAGCAGGAACACAACTGATTGGTGGCTGCTTCCCTTAAGTTGAAAGAGAAAACATGATTAAGTTTTAGCTGTTAGCCATCAAAGTGTGTTAACTACTAACATCATGCACAAATTAAGAATACCCATCATTTAACATAAATAGATATATACTTTATTTTATGATTTTAAGAAAGCTGGCTAACATTTTGGTTCATTTCTACCACATGTTAACAGTGTAGCAAACTAACATTACCAGCTAGAAATAGCTGGGCCTTGTAATATTATGGCTGATAAATACTGAACACAAGATAATTAGGAGTGTAAATAAAAGATCACATATGACCTTATGCTATTGACAGCAGAAGTAACCATCAGTCAAGTTTGCAGCTTGAACCTGGGGATTAACTACCACATTTCAAGTGTCAAAAATAAAATAAAAAAATAAATAAAATAAAAGCCTAGCATTATTTACCCCCCTTCATGACAAGCTAGCTAGCATGCCATGGTTGGTACTAATTGATGCCTAATGTCGTTTAGTTTAATATGATACTGATATCTTCACTAGCTAGCTTTAAAACAGAGCCCGCAGAGCTCTTACTGTGCGTTCATACCAAGCGCGAAAAGCGCGTCAAATTCGCATCTAACTGGACGCTTGAACATTTTGAATCCATTCGCGCATCCAGAAGCGAAATTGACGCGCGTAAAAAGCAAAAGTTTTATGTGAAATTGCGCGTCTGAGGCGAAATCCACTTGTCTGTTTGCAAGATGTCTGATGTTGATCGAGCATTAATCGAGAGAGTTACCGCATTGGAGCGAGGATTCTCTATCCCAGCTGCAGAGCGTCTGTCCATCTATCTTCAGTTAGAAATTGTATATGAAATTTTAAATACAGTACATTAAATATTGAAAAACTATCAATGTCAACTATCAACTATCTGTGGCATGGATACCACTGTTGGTGCTCTTTCTAGTGATACTCACTAGTATATACTCACTTTCTAGTGATACTCAGTTAACTGCTATATTTAATATTATATTCTGCTATATTGCTATACTCCATTTTGAATGAGTGACTCCGGGCGGGAGTTTATCCCGTCACTTCACCATGTGACAGCAGCAAGCAGGCTCCTGATTGGTTAACGGCTTGAACAGACGCCAAAGTTCAGATTTTTCAACTTGAGTGTCAGACGCGAATTCGCATCAAACGCGTGAATGCACAAAAAACACCAAATAAAATCATTCGCACCTCTGGGGTAGGCAAACGCGTCGGCGCGTTTTGCAGGATTTTCTTCACATAGTAGCACAATATACTTAAATTACTCTGTCATTTATGGCCATACAGAAAAAAGAAATATGAAAAAAAATCTGTGAGATGTCTACTTTTGTATGTGCCCACTTACAATCAAAACAAAACAGTGTGCTTTTGTAAAATAAAGAAAATAAACAGGGTGTGCTTTCTGCCTCTGTGAACTTTTTTTTTCTTGAGCACGTCTATAAACTGAAACAAAATTCAGCGAATACTTGTCACACATTTATGAGCCATATATCTTTATAAACATTTAATTGTGTACTTTTAAATCATCTGTTTCAAAACAAAAACAAATGATTCTCTGTTTAAGTAATTTGTATAAAACCAACAAGATCTCCAGTTTCTCAAACTCTTGCTCATTAGTTTTAATGTGTCCACGCCCACACGCGAAAAAGAGATTGACATGCAAATCGTCCGCATCACGTGAACGCGCTCATTACCTCAAAAACAAAGCACCAAACTTCATCATTCCTCTGCTTTTCGTCGAGTTTGGGAGACACGCTTACATTGGATTTACCTCAGAAGAAGAAGAACGCGATTTGAAGACAATAAAGATGTAAGGTAAGAAATGTATTCTTAATTATATTAGTTAGTGTTATTGCTGTATAAACTTCACATTGCAGTTGAACTGTTGCTAGACTAAAATGTAGGAAATTGACAGAAACATGTTGAAATATGAACTAGATAGGCAGGCTATCTTTCAACGCGAAATTCATGTACGACACGAGGATGTTTTTATGTTCGATAATAAAACACAGCATGATATAAAAGTAGGCTAGTGTGAGTGTTTACTCTAATATGGTGAATATTATAATGTTTAGACCTGGGTTTACTGTTAAATACGGTGTTTGTGGATATCTACTCAAATGTAAATATTTACAATATGTTAACAATAATGTTTAATAGTTTGGAGCGGCTTGATCGCTTCAGTAAATGTTCTCTGCATGCGCTGTTAGTTTGAGTCACTTGGGCTATGCGTTTTGAAAAGCAAAACGCACCAAACATTAGGCTTCATGTTTCTACTACAATGACATTTCATAACGTCATAACGATTTTAAACATTTGAAGTAACATAATGATAATCAATATATTTTTCTCTAGTGTAGTGTTACTGAAGTGTTCCTTTTTAACGATTGATAGGCCGTCTGATATAGGTTATTGTTATTATTTTATGCAGCACTGCACGTATATGCCTACAAGGCACAACAGACCAGGGGCTCGTTCTTCGTACGTTGCTTATTACATCCGAGATCAAATGACACATCCAAGATGATATCATCGTGCTAATCATGATCCGGCTAATTGGGTTCTTCGAACACACCTGTTGTTTATGATTAGTATCGCTGGATTGAGTTATCTGAGATAACTGCGCGTTCATGCGCTGGTTTAAAAGGGGATATGTATCGATAGTAGAAACATTGATCAGCAACGCTGCTATTGGCTGTTCAGCGTGGCCAAAGAGCGCGCACAGTTTTTCTCCTCAGCAGAGCAAGAACTAATAGTCGAAGTTTATTCGGAATTTTAATGTTTAATCAAAACGCCAGGGAACACCTCAAAGTCTACAAAAGCCAGGAGAGAGGGCTGGCAAAAAGTAGCAGACAATTTAAATCCGTTAGAAGTGGCCATGTTAGATGTTTTTATCTCTTATTAGCCTTATTTGTATTTTAATAATTGCATAATTACTTTGTTCATTGTAATGTCAGAGTCACCACACTAGAACATGGGAACAAATAAAAGTGAAGAACAAAAAATTCTACATAATGGTAATTTTTAGTTAAATTATAGTCTCTTCTCTTCTATAAAAGGCACTGTTAAATAAACGGTTGTCTGTTTATAAAAGCAACCAAGAAAAAGGCTGAGAAAAAAAGAAAGAAAAGATCTTAGTAGCCTACACTGTAAAATAATTTTTGCTGCATTAAATTAAGGCCTTATAGTCATTTCAACTGTTAAATCTTGAGTAATGATGAATTGCTTTGACTTGTGAAAGTGAAAACTGATAAACTTATGTTAATGTAAAAATATTTTGCCATGAGTTATTGATCACATTTTTCCCGAGTGTAGTTCATTGTAATGACATTGTGTTTTCCTCTTTTGTGCAATTTTACATAATACACCAACACTTGTATCTGTTCCCAAGAAAGTGGCTGAAATATGTGCAGTAAGTGGACATTTTCTAACTTTCCAAAAGAAAGAAAGTATAAGACTCTGTAATGTCCATTTGTTTCCATTGCACTGGACAGTGAATAAACCCTCTCAGATAACTGTCATATGGAGGAACTAGCCTACCTGCAAGTGCATAAATAACTTTACTTAATTTATACTTGTATGCTTTATGGCTGCAATATAAGTTGCAGGATTCCACATCTACAGAAAGGCCTACAGAAGAGTCTGCACAGACAGAGGAGACATAGGCCTACAGGTGGGCAGTGTATGGACAACTTTTCCTTTTTATTTGTTGAATGAGGCATGTGTCTAATATCTCTTGTTGCAGGCACTTGACCACTGGCTTTTCTTTACAAAGAACAATTGAAATAAAACTCAAGGAACTAAGCATATTTGTCTTTTATTAAACATTTAATGAAAAGTGTTTTTTTTTTTGTTTTTTTTTGGCAGTGTTGTGTAATATGGCACATGCAACAATGTCACAGGCCCTGTCAGGTGTGCAACCCTCAGACTTTTCACACTGAAATCTTCCCTTTAGTTAGCCAAAGTTCATTTCATTGTGTGCCCTTGTTCAATGAGCTAGAGCTGCATTGTAACTGGTTTGGGTCAGGGAATGGGGTCATAAAACACCTGTCTGCAGGCAGGAACATGTCATAATCACCTATGAAAAAATGCAGTTCTGTTAGGATCAGCATAAGTGTGTGTAATACAGTGAGCTTGATATTTAATTGTGGAACTTTCCTTACAAATAATGTGCATAAATGTGAATCTCTGAAAATTCTTAAGTCATGCACAGATCCTGGCCATTTTGCTTTCACATTTGTGATATGGAAGATTTTAGTCAACTGCCTTTTTTTATTTTATTTGATATATTATTAATCTGGAATATTAAGAATCACAATAGTAACTGGGCTGCACATTTACATTGTGAACCCCCTTTCTGTTCACATAATCCCCTTCATTGAGGCCTTGATGGCAGTCTGGTCTAGCCTATAAGCCTGAGTGACATATATACTGTAATCAGCATGGTCATGATTGCATGATCTTCATAAAAAAATATGATAGCCTAAAAAAAAAAAAAAAAAAAAACTGCTTAAAAAAAACTGCTTTACAACATTGGGTCTTAAGTGGCTTGGAAATGCCACAAAAAAAACTAAAAGAAAAAATTAAAACTGTTTTTTAAACCTAAATCGCCAGGTAAACTCCGAATGACACGACAGACAGCACTTTCCATAAAGTTCTCCACATCTCCAATAGTGTAAAGGAAAGAGCCACTCGCAAATAATAGGGTACAGTTTGTGCTGTAGCCTAGTTAAAGCCCGACTCCGACAAGTCGAAAATAAATGTGCGTTTCCAACAAATTAATAATGTAAACGACAATCTCACGAGTCACGAGAAAAAAATATATCTCTCAGAAAGTGCACTACCGCGCTTCCCGTATCAGCTCCGCTTATGAAGCCGGGATCTAATCTTGTTTACATGAAATAAGCCTGCTCCCGAGCAGGTTTAAGCTTGCGCACCTGTTGCTATGACAGCAAGTCCAGGATGAGCTTCGAAGAACCAAACAATCCAAGATCATGCCAAATCGCCAACAATCAAATCCAGCTAACTGAGTTAGCGACGTACGAAGAACGGGCCCCTGGTAGCCAAAAAAAAACTCTACCTCTGTTATATGGCGGTATTTTGGATTTAGGATTACTGACACTGAGCAGAGAGAGGTACTGTGCAAGATTTTCAAAATTAAAGTTGCTACATCACGTGGCAATACGACAAATTTATATCAGCACCTGAAACAGCACAGAGAAAAATATGATGAATGCATGACAGTGAAAACCCAGAGTAGTAAAGAGACAACTGAAAGAGACAAGGCACAACTGTTCCCCGAACAAAACAAAACACAATTACAGATGTGTTTGCAAGCCTCACGCCATATGATAAGTCTTCGCCTAGACATAAAGAAATCACCGACGCCATAACGCACTGTTTGGCAAAAGACATGATGCCTATACACACCGTTAGTAAAGTGGGATTTCAGAAAATGATCCGCACACTGGACAAGAGGTACCAGCTGCCCTCTCAAAACTATTTCTCTCAAATAGCGATCCCTAAACTTTATAACTCGCGCTGTGAGGAAGTTCAAAAGGAAATGGCTACGGTTACGTTCTTTTCAACCACTACGAACCTGTGGTCAAGCAGGACAAGAGAACCGTATATTAGCTTGACTGTGCACTTTGTCGACGAGGAGTTTGAATTGAAAAGCCGCTGCCTGCAAACATTGTATTTCCCCGATGACCACACAGGAGAAAACATAGCCTTGGGCTTGAGAGTGGCACTGGCTGCGTGGGACCTCTGCGAGGAGCGTCAGGTCGCCATAACAACAGACAACGGCACCAACATGGTCAAAGCGGTGGAGCTTAATCAGTGGACTAGAATCCAGTGTTTTGGGCATAGACTTCATTTGGCCATTGGTAAGTTAAATTGATTTCATATTTGTTTATTACACTACAGCAAATATTTTAAACTACTGTACTTTTAAGAGCAATTAACTTTGGGGTTAGGGGCAGTTGTACCCTTGATTTATTAATGAAATAACTTTAAATACAATGTAAAATTATGTGTGCCACAAAAGATACTAGGAGTAGCCCATTTCATTTAGGGCTATTAATTAGCATTAAATATAACTCTGTAAGAGCTGGATGAATCTGCCAAATCTGCCATTTCTATTTGCCTGCTACTCCAATATAATTAATTAGGCCTAGAGTGGTGACATGATTTGATAAAAATATTAACACTGTGTGTGTGTGTTTTCATGTTTGTATTACTGTTTTATGCTATTCATATGAATTGGGCATGTAATCAGAATGTGAATATTAGACGTTTTTGCAATGTCACTGTATTGAGTAAATGTTTTTCATCTTATCATTCACAGAAAATTCTCTGAAAAATAATGCACAATGCATTAACAGAGCTACTGGTATATGCAGGAAGATTGTGGGCCACTTCTCCCATAGTTGGAAGAAAAGAGTGGCCTTGAGGGAAGCACAACGAGAGCTCAACCTCCCAGAGCATGCCATGGTGACAGACTGCTCAACACGATGGGGTTCCACTCAATGTAACAAATTTCTAAAACATAAAATGTCTATTTCTAAAACATGTGCATTGTTTATTTGTTTCAGGAAATTCACGGCCAGCAGTCTGTAGCCCAAAGCACTGCAGTGATGGAGAATGATAACATGGATGTGGAAAGTCCACCTGCTGCTAAAGCCAAGAAGAAAACTCTGGCCAGTTTCTTTAAGGAAACCACATGCACAGCACCAAGAGCACCATTGTCATCCACATTTGATTCCATGGCACAGTTAAGAGAAGCAGTGGCCTCTGATCTCAATGCTTACATGACCAGCAGCCATGTCACCCTGTAGCCTAAGACTGGTTGCCCACTGAAGCTAAGCAGGGCTGAGTCTGGTTAGTACCTGGATGGGAGACCTCCTGAGAAAAACCAGGTTGCTGCTGGAAGAGGTGTTAGTGAGGCCAGCAGGGGGTGCTCACCCTGTGGTCTGTGTGGGTCCTAACGCCCCAGTGTAGTGACGGGGACACTATACTGTCAAAGAGCACCGTCCTTCGGATGAGACGTTAAACCGAGGTCCTGACTCTCTGTGGTCATTAAAAATCCCAGGATGTCTTTCGAAAGAGTAGGGGTGTAACCCCGGCATCCTGGCCAAATTTGCCCCTTGGCCTCTGTCCATCATGGCCTCCTAATCATCCCCATATATACTGATTGGCTTCATCACTGTCTCCTCTCCACCAGTAAGCTGGTGTGTGGTGGGCGTTCTGGCGCAATATGGCTGCCGTCGCATCATCCAGGTGGATGCTGCACATTGGTGGTGGTTGAGGAGATCCCCCCTTCTATGTAAAGCGCTTTGAGTGCCGAGAAAAGCGCTATATAAATGTAATGAATTATTATTATTATTATTATTATTATTTACATTCCATGTGTAGACCATGGAGAAGATCCACTGAAATGGTGTAAGTTACACAAAGTAAACTTCCCTAGGCTATGCAAACTAGCACAGAAATATCTGGGCATACAAGCAACAAGCTCTGCATAAGAGAGAGCTTTTAGCGCTACTAGTGGTAATGTTGTGTCAAATCATCGCTCCTGTCTGAAACCAGAGAAAGTCGATATGCTTGTGTTTTTGGCAAAGAACCTCTAATGTGATAAGTTTAACTGTTTAGAAAGAGGATTTGGAAGTACCAGTTGGTCATTTAAAAAAAAAAAAAAGATTTAGTGGTTTGAGTTTGATTGAGTGAACCACAATTTTATATAGTTTCCTTTTCAAAAGAGTTTATACAGAGAGTATATGTTACATCCTGAGTAAATGTCCCTGTTTGTTTGGACAAAATGTTTAAAATCTTATTTTTGTGAAAATGTGTATGTTTTTATTTGTTTTATTTAATTTAGCTATACTTTTGAGAAAATAAGTTTACATAAATGCAAATGTTATTTCATTTTGTAAAAAAATATTTTGAAAACATTTCTAGTTTTACAAATACACATTTTAGCATAATCACTAATCTGTGTGTGCATTTTCCTTAAAAACCCATCAAGTTGACTCATGATACCATTTATTATAATCGCAATCGCATATCGCAATATTAACCTCAATAACCGCAATATTAAAATTTTCCCAAATCGCGCAGCCCTACTTAAAATGAAAAAACTAATAATTTTAAGCTATTTCAACGAGAAAATACACATTAAATGAACAACAGCAATGTTAGACTTTTTTCTGTGTATTTTTTAAAACATACTAGGTAAAACTCTCCAAAACAGACTAGTCAACATGAGTATCATGCCATGTCCATTTATTTCATGTTTTTCTCAAATGACTGTAGCAACGGAGTAAAACGAATGACCATAGCCTAATTTTTGCCTCTTGGTGGCAGTAATGAGCTTTATTGCATTCCAATCTGCCAACGAAAAAGAAGTCTACTTAGTGCACTTTAGGACACAACACTATCCTAAACACAACACACAACAAAGAGTCAACATATCATGCCATGTCTGTTTATTTCATGTTTTACTCAAATGAGTGTAAAAAATAACAACAGAGAAATAAATAATTCCCATTTGAAACTGAGCGCTTGGATTTGAACTTGGAAGCCCGCCATGTCATGCAGGAGTCGTTGCCTCAACGTGGTTCTGTGGAATCAGTATTGTTCATCATCGTTATCGTTTCTGTATTTGCTGCGGTTTGTTTAGCGGCTATAATCCGGTAAGGACTTCTTAAAACTTTTGTAAAAGTTATTCAAGTAATCTGCATCAGAATGTGACAGTATAGTCATCAAACTGAAACTATTGTTGCATTTAGCTAATAGACCTACTAAAATGATCAGGCACACTTTAGGTCTACATGTTGCAATGTTACTTGTGGAGTGATTGAACTAAATTTAAACAATTTAGGGACAGAGTTGATGTATGCACGCAATCGCATTGCACAAATATTAATTTGTGGCACTGTTGGTTATCGCAGTTGCTTGTATTGAAGCTTTTCGGTTACAGAACGTAAATTGAAATGAAAAAAAAAAAAAGATTAAAACCACTTTCATTTATGGTTAGCAATGTTGTACCAGAGGGAGATAGTGCATGGGCAGTGTTAATGGAATTGAAAGACATTTTGGAGTTAGTGCTGTCTCCAACATTAACTGAAGAGATGATTCAGTATCTACAGAGTAAAATTAGGGACCACAGGCAAATTCTTCTTGAAGTATTTCCAGATTTTAAGCTTCGCCCAAAGCATCACTACGTCGAACATTACCCAGAGCTGATCAGATGTTTTGGACCTCTTGTACATTTATGGACAATGCATTTTGAAGGCAAACACCGCTTCTTCAAACGGGTTGTGCATGATACACAGAACTTGTGCTTGTGCAAAAATGTGCTGAAAGCAGAGACACCAGCATATGATGGCTTACCATCTAAGTGCGCCAGCATTCTTCAAACCACATTTGCAGGCATCAACTGTGACATCTGTTTAGTTTCAACACTACCTGAAGTGGCAATACAGTATATGAAACAGAAGACTGATAGTAACACTATATACTGTGCATCTCGAATCACCATTGATGGGACAAATATTTTTACTGGGGAATTTCTACTTTTGTAAAACTGAGTCCTCCTTGTGAACAATCATGTGGCCTTCAGTGCAACAGGCTACATAAAATGATCATGAAAACATTATTATAATTGTGTGTTTGGGACATGGATTTTAATGATGAGACTTTTGTTTTTGTAATCAGGTTAAAATTACATGAAAATCTGGATTTAGATTTATCGGCCAATATATTGGTTCTCGGCTTTCAAACATAAGAATTATCGGTTATCGGTATCGGCCATCATTTTCATATCGTCGCATCAATCCTATGAAAGGAGCATAAGTCCCCATTTCTGCCTACAGCAAAGAGGGCCAGTTGCTGTTGACGCCAAAGTGATTTCTACCTTTACAATAAGGTAAAGATTTCTTTCTAACAGACATTTCAGAACTGCCAGAGAAGGCCGTATTGAAACTACACAGATCTGAGACTGATGCCGGTTCAGCTGCAACTCCAGACACAGATATACTGCCTAATGCCCCAGGACGCCTGCAGAGTTGGCCTGATGTGTTCCCAGTTCCTCAGTTTTCATACGATGTCGAGCACAGCCTAAATGGTGGAAATACGGCCTATCAAAACAGTGCAAAATTTTTAAAATTAACAAAAGGCCAAACACATGATATTCTAGAAAATATGGCCAAGGCAATGCACAGCTTTAGGGCTTACCCCAGCAACAAACAAGTAGCTAAAGCAGCTGAGGCTCTTATTTCTAAGCACCCCTGCCTCACAGAACCAGGAAGTCAATGTGGATGGTATGGCTGGAAGACAAGTTTAAAGTTTAAAATGGGCAACTATCGCACAAAACTCAGCAGATCTGGCTGTGACGAGGTGGCTGTTAACTCGGGGAAGAGAAGCCAGAATATTCCAGCATCAAAAGAGCTCGTCAAGCTGAGGTAAACTACCTACCAAATTTTCCAAAAGGAGAGAGTGCTGAAAGCTTGGAACAACTAAGATTGCAAATAGTTGAGGAAGTGTCTAAGGCGGAGAGAAGTCTTGGGCTGATAGAGAGACTCATGCAAAGTACATTTGCGCTGTGTCGCAAACAGATCGTTGTAGATAACCCATCACAACCAGTGAAGGACTTTTTGGAAAAGTGGCCAGCACTTTGTTTGGAATCTCAGGTCATTTTCTCAGTTGCTGTCTGTTAAATTCCATTTTTTGTGTGTGTCAAAAGTTTGTGTTACTTTTGTTTTCTTGTTTAATATTTTTGTATGTTATTTGATTGAGTGCTTTCAGATTGCTGCAGATTAATGTCATACCATTATGACATCCTTCATGATTAAACATGACGTTTGATGGTGCAAATGGTGCGTGTTGACGCAGTCAAAATGAACGCGTTTCGTTTAAAGACTTTGTCCCCGATCGCCTTCCATAGGGAGGGGCTGTGTTTGTGTGTGTGTGTGTGTGTGGCTGCGTTCCAAACCGCATACTCAATGAGTAGGTACTTAATTTCAATAAGTACTTACTTAACGAGCGCTAAAAGAGTAGGTACTTTATAGCCAGATCTCGTTGAGTATGAATGCGAACCGGACATCTGCCATGTTTACGTTATCATGTGACCTACGACGCGTTATCACACGCGCAACAACTTAAAAGATTCGAACGGACACGTTTAATTAATCTATCTGTAAATATCTTGATATTGATTAAACTTGCTCATTTTGTGGTCTTTTTGAAGAAACTGCTGCCCATTTATTTTGTGAATACATTTAGGGTTGATTTAAGTTCTTATATTTAACCCTACTAATGTGACCCACCGTTTTATCCTTAACGATATTATTTATTTTTATTACGAAATCCCAAAATTGTCATCTCTTGAATATGTTGTTAATTTTATTTTATTTAATATCCAAACATTTTCATCCACAAGCCAAAGTGGCTCACTGCTTTATGTATTCCTCTTTTTCTTGTTGAATTTAACTCTCGTTTCATCCCTCAGGCCTATAAATAACAAAACAAAAAAAGCTTTTTTTTTAAATGTATTATAATGAATTATTTAAGAATATATATTAAGATATTCAACCTTGTAGGTTCTTTATCCTGTGTAAAAAATCTCATATATGTATGCAAACCCATAATAAATATATATATATATATACCTCATAACATCAGTAACTCGACAGCCCTACCTAGAATGGTTTTCCTCAGCGTTTGTAATATCTGCACAAAGGGCAGCTGTGCGAAGATTCGCCTTTGGAGAAAACTGTTGATTTTGTACTCGAAAAATTTAAGTATCATTAATATTAAAAATTAATATTACCCCAGAATGAATTGCATTGCTATCCCACCCCAAAACATAAAATAATAACAAAGATAAATGCTGACCAATACTTAATTATATTACTTTTTACTGAAAATTATTTCAATAAAACAAACAAAATGTAATGTATATCATATGACATAGCTATGCATGATTTAATACACTCTAGATGTGTATATAATGAACATATCTACATTTTCTTTCAAACAATTAAATAAAACATTAATTAAATAATTATATTTTATTTACTGACAACAATGAGAAATATTAATAAATTAGTAAAAGAATGAATGAAAGTCACCATCACACAATAAACAAATGCATAAGTCAACACATGAAACAAAGCTTTATTCAAACTACAATCATGTATGTAGGCTACAGGCGCTGAACCCCACATCCTTCTGCCATCTCAACACAGCGGCTCCCATTCTGCGGCTTTATTCTGATGACTCAGCTGACCGCCCGAGGTGAGCCGTGCCTTCGTGCCGGAGGTTGTTGCGTGATGTGTTGTGCTTCACAATCTGAGGCAATAAGAGCAGGTGGAGTGATGGAGGGACTCTTAAGGGCAGGTGGAGTGATGGAGGGTCTCGTAAGGGCAGGTGGAGTGATGGAGGGTCTCGTAAGGGCAGGTGGAGTGATGGAGGGTCTCGTAAGGGCAGGTGGAGTGATGGAGGGTCTCGTAAGGGCAGGTGGAGTGATGGAGGGTCTCGTAAGGGCAGGTGGAGTGATGGAGGGTCTCGTAAGGGCTGGTGGAGTGATGGAGGGTCTCGTAAGGGCAGGTGGAGTGATGGAGGGTCTCGTAAGGGCAGGTGGAGTGATGGAGGGTCTCATCCATGGCACCGTTTCCAGGATTCAGCTCTGGGCTCCTCATCCTCAGTGCTCACACCAGCCTGCTGACATTTAAGATCCTACAAAAATGCACAAACATAACACAAAAGCAGTAATTTTAACCGCACAATGTCATTTGATTTCAGTATTATTTAGAAGACAAAAACGTTTTTTTTCCACAAATGCCGCCATCATCTTTCCTTGCAGGTCCTGCTCCACCACAAAAGATCTGCAGCAAATGCACAGAAATCAAGAATCAGAAAGGTGCTGTAATAGCTCTGTTTGTAATTACAATAATTAAAATAAACTACAACTTAATATTTAAATAGTTGTTGTTATTCATTTCTGTAGTATACTCACTCAAAGCCTTCATCAGCCACTCTCCATCAGATAAACACACATCTGTTCATCTGACCCTGTAACATCCAGACAAGATCCACGTTACCTCTGTGATTTATGAACTCAACACTACATTTACATGTTGAGGTTGTTTTAACTTTTTATCCAACATAAATGTTCCTCAATTTATCAACTACTAATGGACAAATAAAATAGATAACTTATGTTTAACGTTAGTTACTTTATAGATTTGTTCTACATAATAGCACACATTCATCACTCAGATGTCTATTTCATGTTGTGATATTTCAAGATTTTCCTGTCAGATGTAAATAGACATTTAAAATAAGCGTCTTTAAGATGTATATGGCTTATGTAAATCCACTTTAGAGACGTAACTTACGTGTCTTTACTGGAGCTCCCCTGTTAGCTAACGTTATACATAATAAAACGTGTTTTTACAGCAAAATCACGACTATACTTTACTGTGTAACGTTACACCTCAACAACAATTCAACAGTTTACTCTACAGTAGTTCAACACGTGCAATTTTAACAAAAGGAACTGTGTTTACTCACATTTGAAAGCACCCGCGTCGCTGATCTCTGCGATGTTTGATAATGACGTATCCTCTCGCGTGGCCTCCTGGGATAGAAGAGTATCCATCGGTCGAGCACTCGAAAATCTGGCCGGAAGCAGTAAGCCATCCGGGAACTTCTCGCCTACTCTTTTATGAATACTGATGTTTCGAACGTACTGCTTCCTTCACGTACTGTTTTCGCCTACTATATAGTAGGAAAGTAGGCATATTCGAACGCACTTAAGTCCGAATCTCGCGATAATTAGTACGTCACCCAGGTAATTCTCGCCTACTCTTTTGGATTCGTACATACTTTTTCGCTTGCCTACTGTTTTTCCCATACTAAATAGTAGGGAAGTATGCGGTTTGGAACGCAGCAGAAGTGTGTGTGTGAGAGGCATAAGTGACAGAGAGACGAGAGCAGGAAAAGGAAATGCAGCTGAACGAATACGCTGCGTGTTTTAAATAGCGTAAAAAAAAACGGATAACGAAACTCAATATGTGAGTCTAGTCCAGGGAGACTCAGAGTGGGGGCTTCGTCTCGGTAGGTAGTAAGCTGGGTTACTTAAAGACCCCCCTGGATGCAGCCTGTGGAAGTAAAATGGGGGATGCTAGATGTTAAATAGCGTTAAAAAAACACGAAACTCAATATGTGGCGGCCGGTGTGTGGCGGAAACACTGCATACAGTGGAGAATCCCAACTAAAACGGTTTAATCGATCAATTAGTAAATTTGGACTTTTGGTAAATATCTTGCTTGCCATATTGTTATCATTATACAAAATCTATTTGCTTAAATTATTTTTTTCTTTCCCTTTAGCAATAAACTAAAAACTATAATACAGTATATATTGTGTAGAAAGGTGTTATAGCAGAAAAAAAAACAAAAAAACATTATGCCTCTCATCTACATTTTTAAATATACATTATGTAGAAAAAAAAAAAAAAACATTTTGCAATCATTATTAAAACAAAACGAATTCCAAACGCAAAACACATTTATTTTACTTCTGCCCATTTCACTCTATATACTAAACAAATGATCAATCATTGTTTTAAAACATGAATTCAATAAGCAACAATTTATCACATTTACATTTTCATCTCTATTTTTTTAAAGACTTTTTGAAGGTAATCAAGCACTTATTTAAGACTTTTTAGGTTCCACAGAAACCCTGTTAAACAGTACTACTTCACCCACACCAAGCTGACATATTTTATTTTCCACTATTGTTGTAAATATGTTCATGCAAAGTGCACAAGCACAACCATGAAATAAGATTAAACTATTTTGCCACCTTATGGACTACATACTACAAACAGTCCCATAGAGAACATACATTAAAAAGAGTGCACATAACAAAATTCAGCTACATATACCTTTTTGCACACACAATTATTGAACAATGCTTAATACAAAGAACAAATTTTGTGTTATTCTGTAAACAAAACCAACCTTGCAAACCTACTGTCAATATACAACACTTTCATGATTTCATGAAAAATATCTTAATTTGTTTTACAAAGATGAACAAAGGTCTTACAGGTGTGAAACGAGTAATTAATGACAGAAATTTTATTTTTGGGTGAACTAATCTTTTAACACTGTGTTCAGCATACACTTCAGTACTCCATTACTAACATTCAAGGAACACCAACCTGCATTTTCTACTTTCACTTGTGAAAATACATTGACACCTTTTGTTACTGTCAAATTGTATAAAAACACAAACCATGTTTGATAATACACCATTCATAGTTAACACTAACATCTGGGAATAACAATAAAATAAATAAAAACTTCTCCTAAATGTCAGAACACAAAATTTCCCTCAATTATGAATGAGACCAAAAATCTTTTGTTTATCAATCAACCAAAAATTCACTTTCCTGTTTTAAGCAAAATTAAGACAAAAACAAGAAAATTACTTCACACCAAAGTACTCAACTGAACATCTTTCTTTACGTTTTGTTGCCTCTCTTAACTCCTTTTCCAGTTGTTATCTCATTCGCTTTCAACGCAACTTCAACAGAAACTCCAGCCTTGCTGCTGTGAAACAAGTTCTCATTACCCACTTCTAGACTAACTTGTTGTTCCTTATGTCCTGCAGTTTCTTTAGACCTTTTGTTGCTTTCATCGCCTCCTTTTCCCTTTTCCTCCAAAGCCAGACTCTAAAAATAATCAGAAGTTTAATGTGTTAACATGTTATTTCCCCTCTACACTGTTCATTACGGCACAAAGGGCTTTTACACTGTTGAATCGACACGGTGTGCTGAGGATTAGCACATGAGCAGCGCGCTTGTCTGTAAATGTGACAGTGATGGTACTTGTGTGAAACTTTGCCAAACACTGAATAAAGTTGTATAAACTATAAACATTGTGTTAATTCTAATTAACATAAACAATTGTTCAAGCATCAAATTTTCAGACAGTGCTTCTGTAAATTGTTCCATGGTTGCACTACTTGTGCATCTGATAATTTTCTTGGAACACGTATCCTCTAAAATTTCCTCTACTTCCTTAATAGTGTCGGTGTAAATGGGCTCTTCGAGAGGACGATAATGTTCTGCGACAGAAAGTTGTCTCAGTCCCTCCCCAAGGTATTGTGCTCTGTCTAAAATAACCATAGCATTATCTTTATCGGCTGGCTTGATTACTATCTCAGTATTGTGATATAATTCTTTAAGGGCTTTTCTTTCACCCGGGGTCAAATTGGGAGTCACACCCAAACCCCAGTGTAATTTTTTGAAGGCAAAATTGTCAGCTCTGATGATTTTTTAAAATTTCTTTAGGCAAGCTAGATAGCACGGGCTCCCAATCAGAGGGGTGAGTGAACGGTACTTTAGTTTTTTGGTTGTTCTTGCCCTCAAAGAATGTCTCTAGCTTGAGTCTGCGGTGGTATGCATGCATGTCTGCTAACAACTCTTTCTTTCTGCAGCTCGATGGGGTGGGGATGTAGGAGAGGCCCCTTTTAAGGACTGAGGTTTGATCTTCCAATAACACAAAGGACTTCGACAGGTTAATAATGAGTTTTGGAGAACCGCATTTTGGGTTATCAGGGTTTCTAAGTTTAAATGCGAAGCCCAATGTGTGAGGAGAGCCTTTACCATGGCAGGTCTCCAATGGAGTCTGTCTTTCTCCACATGGAAATGTGTGGATACCAGCAGAGGGATAAAGTTCAGGTTCTTCTTAATAAAACTGTTCATGTGCTCTAGCATGTCCTGCTCTGCCTGTGGCAGCACTCTCAAGAAGTTAATTAGAGGCACGATTATTTCTGTCTGTGGCAGGATCCTTTTCGCCGTTTTGTAGGTCTTCTGAATTTCCGTTATGGCCGTCATTCTGTATCTCTGTTTGCAATTGTTAATGCCAAATGACAGAACGACTTTCTCTGGTACCCTGTCCACTGTGGCCTTTTCTAAAAGATTGCACGCATGCTGGAACTTAGGCCCAGGGAAGCTGTCAACTTGGAGATCGGGTTCCTCATAGTGAGGAAGCCTAGATAGGTTCGAGTCCCCAATGATGACTATTCTCTTTTTTTAATGTGAGGCTCCAATCTACAAGTTTTCTTGTAGTGTTAATGTGGTGTAAAGAGCGGTTAAGAGAACCAGAAGATGGGCTGTCAATCATTTGGGGTTCATTTCTGTCAATTTCTGTTGACAGTCTGGATGTGTTTATGTTTGTGTCTTTCCTAGGTGCAAGAACCACAGGAGATGGTGGTACATCTTTGCCTTCTGTCTCGAAACACTGTTTTGCTGACTCAAAATCTCCTCCTTTACCCTTCTCCGCCAAACCCTGGCTCTGTGAACATTCAGCAGTTTCAAGCATCAACAATTCTTCAAGCATCAAATGTTCGGACATTGCTTCTGTAGATCGTTGCCTGCTTGATGTATGAACCACGACGTCTCTCCCTTGTGCTTCAGAAGACTGATTTGCTGACTCAGAATCATAAATGATGCAGAGATAACACGTTGTCCTCTGTATTTAATGTGCAAATGGCCATGATCATCACTGAGCAACTTTGCTGCCAGCTCATCTGGTTCCAGCCAACTGTTGACTTGCACATCCAGCAACTCACGAAGCACAACATCTTCTATTACAAAAGTGCTCATTTGATCACTCTTGTCCTGTACAGTGACAGCTGCACGAAGGACTGACATCACTCTTGCTGTTTTGCAGTTATGCTGCACATTGTGGACATCTTGTCATCAATGTCTGGAAATTGACCGCAGGCAAAGGATGCAGCTTCGGACATTGGTATTCTGCTTTGACCTCTGCCGTCACAACTTCTCCCTCTTTGACCTTAAAACGGTCAATTACTTGCGCAACATTGCTTGATACATCAGGCACAACTGTTATAGAAGACTGTTTCGTAGTAGTAGAACAAGTGCAACCATCAAACTGTCGAATAGATGCATTCTTGATTGTGTACCACTTCCCTGTTTCAAGCATATCTCCTCCCCAGACAGTCAATGACAAACCACAGGTTTGATCTGCCACATCATAAGACCTTCTTTGCAATCTTTGATTGTTGCGGGTCATTGCCTGAGTATCCTCATCCAACTGAAGCACTTTGATTGTGACATTCACCTAAAATACAAAATACAGGGCAAAGAATTGTTACACTAACCAACAATCTCTTTTCTTGGCAACAATAATATGATGTTACACCACACACACATGAATCCAACAAACAAGTATGTCTCTATACTACATCTCAGGTACTACAGGCAAACTATACTTAAAGTTACTTAAACTAAACTTTATCTACTATTATCATAAAAGACTGTTTAACAACCACACTTAAAACATTCTAATAATATTTCCTATATATACCAAAACAAACGCCATCTTTACAGTCAGAACTGCCAATCAATAGTGATTCTAACAGCAGCACATCCTGCCACATGACCAGAATGATGCATACCGTCTTTACCACCACTATTTACATATCAATGTGGTTAATAGCGCTGTAAAATATGGAACAATATCTAAAATATGGGACAAAATCTTGAAACAATTTTTAATACACCTAAAATAGCTTTATTGCCAATATTTATAGCCACCATACCTTTTCATAAATTAAATGTGACATCATTGGTTATTTCTTTATACTTTTTAAACTTTTTTTCTTATGTTGTACAGTACGCAAATGCTTGTATTATAGGTTTGGAAGAATCTTTTTCACATCTTTTGCATCATCTCGCACATGACACAATGTTCTACGCGACACTCATAGTAAAAGAAGTTCAACTTTTAAAAAACGCGCCCCTACACCTGCATCTCGAAAACACCTTCTGTGTGAATGGACTAATACTCAATACTTTGTTTTGCCGCAGTGATAATTTCAAAAGACTTGCAAATTACATCATTCTGATACATCATCTCTGCCGAATCTAAAGTATTCAAAATGTATTTATTTTTGTGATTCATCAGTAGCACACGCTCATGTGCTTTCCCATATGCCAAATCTGCAGTGCACAAATATCTATGTATAAAATAATCCACTGTATATCACAAACACAACATTTACTTATTTTTATTTCAAATCCAAAAGTTATAAAATGGCTTATCAGCATTGCTATTCTCTTTGTATACACTTTTTCATAGATGTCACATTTAAACACACTACATGTGAACAACATTTTTAATCAATTCATTTATATTTGAATTCTTTATACTTGCTTATTGTGCTAAATTAAGGCATGCTTCTTTCATGTTGCAAACTTAGGGTGCTGGTGGGAAAATCTTGATTTCTGCAGTTTAGAAATCACACAAAACCACATTGCTAATTTATTATTTCATTTCAATTAATGGGTTAAAATCAGTGGTTCTCAAACCTGTCCTGGAGGACCACTAACACTGCACGTTTTCGTTGTCTCCCTAATCAAACACACCTGATTCAACTCTTCAGCTCATTAACCCATGTGATAATGAGCTGATGAGTTGAATCAGGTGTGTTTGATTAGGGAGACAACGAAAACCTGCAGTGTTAGTGGTCCTCCAGGACAGGTTTGAGAACCACTGGTTAAAATAACTACCGCCCTAGACATTAAAGCTTAAATAACTCCTTGTAACACATCTTTCCCATAAACAGCTTTCATGTGTTTGTGTGATCCACAACAAACATATTAATCAAACACTACTACAAAAACACACAGCTTCTCACATGAAATTTTAAATGATTTGTAGCATTCATGTTTGCATGCCATACCCATCAACCTACCCATTGATATTCCCTGGGATTATCTACAATTTGCTGCAACGTCCAGTCTTCTACAACCTCACGTGAACGGTTATCAAAGGCAAACTCCAGACGAAGCACACATGTCAAGGAGGATAAACTGTTTACGATGATGTCAACCTCTCCTTTCTTCTGCCATGAAGGGGACAAACCCACCTCACACAGCCTTACAGGACTCCTACAAAAATAACAAAGCACAACTTCCATTAAGATTATCCTACATAGACAAACATGCAACTAAAATTCTGCTTTAACCTGTCACACTTTTTAACAATTAGGCCTACCTGTCTTTCTGGGCTTTGACAAATATGTGATGCCTTTGTACGTCAAAGATAACAACACAACTATTTCTTCCTGCCTCCTGTAAAACGGCAGTGAAATATTTGGCCGATTTGCTCCTTCAGTAACATTCGACACATCATGAAGGTATCCTTCGACCTCATATTTTGCTTTTTTCTCCATTGTTAATTTCTGGAAAAAAAACAACAACAGCACCAATTCAAGTGCAGCAATTTCTTGAATAATAGGTTCATTATTATTAAATATTTAGAGAATTTATTGTTATTTACAAGACAATATACACCAATTTTCATAATCATTGCAAATTAATAAACTCTTTCTCTGTCAGATGAATTCGTCTGAAAGATGAAAATCATAAGCCGCGTTTCCACCGAAATTACCCGGAACAATTTGTCCCAGGAACTTTTTTTCCCCCAGACCTGTTGCTGTCTGCGTTTCCACCGTGATTTAAAGTACCGTGATGATTAGGCAAATAGCCCGGTGATGTAGGACTGCACGCTACTTTACAGTTCCCGCTGGATTTCATCCTCTGAATTTAAGCTTAAAGGGATACTTCACCGATTAGCATTAGGCTTTGTATCAGTAGAAAACCTGTAGTATTTTTGAATCACCGTGCTTCACTCCCTCAAGTCCCCCTGAGACGAGAGATTTATGTATTTTTTATCTGGAAAAAACTTCCGATCAAAAATCATCATTTTGCGTCATCGGAGGCTTTTTTGGCCAGAGGCTAAAGACTACAGCCAGTAGTAGGAGCTAGTTCCGCATGTTCTTAACCCGCCCATAGGGGGTGGGATCTCACTCACAGAATGTACAAATAGTGTCAGCCATCTTTTTTTTTTTTAAGCTAAGCTAACAGGCTCTTGCTCTGTGGAGAAAGCTGAGTGGTACGGGTGACAGTACGTCCTCTTTTTCCTGGACATGTCTGGCCGGAATTTCGAAATCGGCTTTTGCTTTCTACAGCCGCCATTCTTTATGTTAACATGCACACCTTTTGTTTCAATTGGACTGAATTCATTGCGATTGGTGAATCTGAATGTAGTGTTTACATGAACACTAAACAAGTGATCGGTTGATGTGCGTTTTAAGAAAATGTAAGAAAATTCCTGTGTTTTCGTCTCGGTCGGGATCTGTGTGAAGCAGAATGCATGACCTGCAAAGCTGGCACGTACGTGTCAGTGTCAAATATTGAAAATGTAACAAGGTTCGTTTGTTATGGGAAGAAGGAGGTGGGAACCGGCGAACATTTAAAGACTTAAATAACATAAAATAAAACAAATACAAAACGAAAGTAAAAGACAATTGAGCCCCTCACGGACGACTGCTGTCACATCAAATAAGACATAAACATCTCTCTCGATCTCCACTGTCGTTTCTCCTCCTTTTGCTTCCGCTCCTCCGTGAGAGATACGAGACTGGTGTGTCTCACAGGTGTTGCTAATCAGTAATCACACCACCGGCCTCACGCCGTTCTCCCACGGCCCTCAGCCTCGTCCTGCTCGCCACAGTAAACATGATGAATGGCGACTGTAGAACGCAAAAGCCGAATCCCGGACATTTTTGGCGATCTCAAAATCGTCCCCCAGGGCAGCATGGCAGTTTCTTGGAGGAGCTTGATGTGCTACTCTCATCCTTCCCTGAGGACGGTCCTCCTCTCATAGTTCTTGGAGACTTCAACATCCACCTAGAAAAACCTCAGGCTGCTGATTTCCACACACTGCTCGCCTCATTCGACCTCAAACGAGTATCTACTGCGGCTACTCACAAATCAGGTAATAAATTGGACCTTATCTACACACGCTACTGCTCCACTGACCATACACTGGTCACTCCACTGCACACCTCAGATCACTTCCTCCTCACTCTCAACCTGTGAATGCCCTCCCTTCAGATGCTGTGATTATATGGCCATGATAATCACAGACTATATCGTTTTTTGCAAAATTTCGTGTTGCCACCACTCATGTAATTGGGAAAACATTACATTTTGAGTTACTGAACATACTTTACATGCAGACAAAAAAAAAAAACAGGATTTAATTCTACTTCTTGGTGCAGTAAATGGCTGTTAAAAGGTAAACTTTTCACTTAAAAAAAAAATGTTCTGCCCATAAAAATTACTGAAATGTTTTCTTACCGAAACCTTTTGGTGGACCAAAGTCCTTTAACAGCAAGGCCTGTCCAGGTCTGCTTAGCCACACAGCACTGGATAAAAGGATCTGTTTCAACCCTCTGTTTAGAGGGTGGCCTCCACAGCTTTGCAATATCATCTGGTGTTGGGCAATTGGTCTTCCACCCCTCCTGACCAATCACCCTTGCCACTTTAGCTGCAGAAGGCTTGCGGAGACTGAAATAACCTGAAAGACGGAATGACAAGACTTTACTCATGCAAGTCATTTGTCACTGTGAATGAATGGGTGAATGGGTGCCAATGCTGTATTGATGGATTTGGAGACTTACCAAGTAGATGTTCTTTTCTTTGCCCATACTGTGAGAGGCGCCACTTATCATAATATAACTTGTCTCCTGCAAACCCACGATCCATCCGCTGCCTCTTAGTTGGAGGCTGGTCCTTCAGTGAAACAGGAAATGTTTCCAAAAAATCAGAAAAAGAGCGTTGCATGCTGGTTCCAGCAAATGCTTGCTCTTCATCTGAACATGTCCTGTATAAGTGAGGAATATAAAGTTTAGAGTAATATACGATAAATTTAGACAAGTTGCTAATCTGCTGTTCAAATAGTTTGTGTTATGTCTTTGATAAATGAAGAGATCATCCTGGTTTGTAAACATGTCCACTTTATACCTGTAAAAAAAAAAAAAAAAAAAGCTGTTGCAAGCTTGATAAGCCTGAAAACTATCAGGGCGGATCTTAGTGAAGTACTGCTGCAAAATCTATGAAAAAAAGCAGAAGAAGACAGGTGAATGTGGATGATAACAGTGTTATTACAAACTTTTATACTGAGATGATGAAGTCGCACTGTAAACAATGCTTGGAAACTACACTGCACTTACTTTTCCTTATTCGAAAGGCTGACAACATTCTGTATGCTTAACAAACCAGCAGAGGAAGGGTAGTCAGATGCTGAAGGAGTTTCTTCGCCGGAGTCCATGACGGGCTGGTTATGGACCAAAAAACCCAGGCGAAGAAGCTCCTTCAGCATCCCCACCTGACATCCTCTGTCTGGCAGCAGCACACAGAGATGATGGAAATCCCAGGTCCTTGCATTTCTGACCCAATCACTGGCCGAAACCTTGGCTTTGAGGACTTATTTTTATTACACAATGAGGTTCTAAGATTTATCACATTGCAGTAAGTTACCAAACCCAATAGTCTAGTGGTCAGTACTAGAGATGCGCGGATGGGCTATTATTTCATCCGCAACCGCATGACAAAACTCATCATCCGTCCGCCATCCATCCGCACCAACGTTTTCGACGAATTTTCAAAACCGCACCTGCTCGCCATCCGCTGATTGCTGTATACATAATATTTTTCATTTGATTGGTTCAACCGCCCGCCACCCGCCCGAATTGAATTAAAATATTATATGTGTATTTTAAAATGGAAAGGAAAATGGATGTTTTTTATAAAATGTTCTCTGACAATGTACAAAATGTTTTAAGGAATTTTCAAGTTGATTTCCCTGAAATGTTGTAATGAAGTGTAATATTTTGTAAATAATATTTTTAATAAAAAAAAAAAAAAAAAGATGCGCGGATGGGCTATTATTTCATCCACAACCGCATCACAAAACTCATCATCCGTCCGCCATCCATCCGCACCAACGTTTTTGACGAATTTTCAAAACCGCATATAATATTTTTCATTTGATTGGTTCAACCGCCCGCCACCCGCCCGAATTGAATTAAAATATTATTTTTCGTCACGTCATCCGCCCGCCAACCGCACATCTAGTCACAACACTCTGCACTACCATTAATTGCATTTCAGCTTATTGCGACCCGAGTTCAAGTCCCGGTTCGTCAAACTTTCTTGATACTATACTGTCCTATCATAATAAAAGGCAAAAAAATATATTCTTTAAACTGATGCAAGTTAAGCTCCATCCACACACACAAATAAAATCAGCATTTTTAAGCCATTACATCAACACCTCATAATGGGAGTGGGGGAACGGATTCCGACAGCTGTTTTTTTTTTTTTGCCTACGGTTTACGTTTCCCCGCATATTTCTGACAAACTGAGGTTCTAATATTTATCAAATTGATGCTGTTAAAGCTCAATCCACACAGATAATAGAATAAGCATATTTGAAGCCGATACATCAACATCTCCCATCATTGGGGTGGGGGAACGGATTTCGACAGCTGAACTATTTACCGTCGGATTCTGTTCCCCCTATGTTTCTTATACAGTGAGGTTCTAATATTTATCACATTGCAGCTAATTACTAAACCCAATAGCTTAGTGGTCAGTACACTCTGCACTAACATTAATTGCTTTTCAGCTTATTGCGACCCGAGTTCAAGTCCCGGTTCGTCAAACTTTCTTGATATTATACTGTCCTATCATAATAAAAGGCAAAAATTATATTCTTTAAACTGATGCAAGTTAAGCTCCATCCACACACAAAAATAAAATCAGCATTTTTTAAGCCATTACATCAACACCTCTCATAATGGGAGTGGGGGAACCGATTCCGACAGCTGTTTTTTTGCCGTCGGTTTCTGTTCCCCCATATTTCTGACAAACTGAGGTTCTAATATTTATCAAATTGATGCTGTTTAAGCTCCATCCACACACAGAATAGAATAAGCATATTTTAAGCCGTTACATCAACATCTCTCATCATTGGGGTGGGGGAACGGATTTCGACAGCTGAACTATTTGCCGTCGGATTCTGTTCCCCCTACATTTATTATTCAATAAGGTCCTAAGATTTATCAGATTGCAGGAAACTACTAGCTTCAATAGCCTAGTGTTCAGTGCCCTAACAATATTTTTTTTTAGCTTTGGGCGACCCGAGTTCAAGTCCCGGTTCGTCAAACTTTCTTGATACTATACTGTCCTATCATAATAAAAGGCAAAAAATATATTCTTTAAACTGATGCAAGTTAAGCTCCATCCACACACAAAAATAAAATCAGCATTTTTTAAGCCATTACATCAACACCTCTCATAATGGGAGTGGGAGAACGGATTCCGACAGCTGTTTTTTTGCCGTCAGTTTCTGTTCCCCCATATTTCTGACAAACTGAGGTTCTAATATTTATCAAATTGATGCTGTTTAAGCTCCATCCACACACAGAATAGAATAAGCATATTTTAAGCCGATACATGAACATCTCTGATCATCATTGGGGTGGGGGAACGGATTTCGACAGCTGAACTATTTGCCGTCGGATTCTGTTCCCCCTATTTTTATTACACAATAAGGTTCTAAGATTTATCAGATTGCAAGAAACTACTAGCTTCAATAGCCTAGTGGTCAATGCCCTGACAATATTTTTTTTTCAGCTTATTGCGACCCGAGTTCAAGTCCTGGTTCGTCAAACTTTCTTGATACTATACTGTCCTATCATAATAAAAGGCAAAAAGTATATTCTTTAAACTGATGCAGGTTAAGCTACATCCACACACAAAAATAAAATCAGCATTTTTTAAGCCATTACATCAACACCTCTCATAATGGGAGTGGGGGAATGGATTCCGACAGCTGTTTTTTTGCCGTCAGATTCTGTTCCCCCTATGTTTATTACGCAATAAGGTTCCAAAATGTATCAAAATTTTCACATATACCTGTCCTCAATAGCCTAGTGGTCAGTGCCCTGAATTTTTTTTTTTTTTTTTAGCTTTGGGCGACCTAAGTTCAAGTCCCGGTTCGTCAAACTTTCTTGATACTATACTGTCCTATCATAATAAAAGGCAAACAAATATATTCTTTAAACTGATCCAAGTTAAGCTCCATCCACAAACAAAAATAAAATCAGCATTTTTAAGCCATCAACATCTCTCATAATGGGAGTGGGGGAACGGATTTCGACAGCTGAACTTTTGCCGTCGAATTCCGTTCCCCCTATATTTATTACGCAATAAGGTTCCAAAATGTATCAAAATTTTCACATATATCTGTCCTTAATAGCCTAGTGGTCAGTGCCCTGATTTTTTTTTTTTTTTTTAGCTTTGGGCGACCTAAGTTCAAGTCCCGGTTCGTAAAACATTCTTGATACTATACTGTCCTATCATAATAAAAGGCAAACAAATATATTCTTTAAACTGATGCAAGTTAAGCTCCATCCACAAACAAAAATAAAATCAGCATTTTTAAGCCATCAACATCTCTCATAAGGGGAGTGGGGGAACGGATTTCGACAGCTGAACTTTTGCCGTCGAATTCCGTTCCCCCTATGTTTATTACGCAATAAGGTTCCAAAATGTATCAACATTTTAGTATAAACCGGTCTACAATAGCCTAGTGGTCAGTTCCCTGAAAATATTTACTTTTTTTTAGCTTTGGGCGACCTAAGTTCAAGTCCCGGTTCGTCAAACATTCTTGATACTATACTGTCCTATCATAATAAAAGGCAAACAAATATATTCTTTAAACTGATGCAAGTTAAGCTCCATCCACAAACAAAAATAAAATCAGCATTTTTAAGCCATCAATATCTCTCATAATGGGAGTGGGGGAACGGATTTTCGACAGCTGAACTTTTGCCGTCGAATTCCGTTCCCCCTATGTTTATTACGCAATAAGGTTCCAAAATGTAACAAAATTTTCACATATATCTGCCCTTAATAGCCTAGTGGTCAGTGCCCTGAAGTGTTTTTTTTTTTTTAGCTTTGGGCGACCTAAGTTCAAGTCCCGGTTCGTCAAACTTTCTTGATACTATACTGTCCTATCATAATAAAAGGCAAACAAATATATTCTTTAAACTGATGCAAGTTAAGCTCCATCCACAAACAAAAATAAAATCAGCATTTTTAAGCCATCAACATCTCTCATAATGGGAGTGGGGGAACGGATTTCGACAGCTGAACTTTTGCCGTCGAATTCCATTCCCCTATGTTTATTACGCAATAAGGTTCCAAAATGTATCAAAATTTTAGTATAAACCTGTCCACAATAGCCTAGTGGTCATTGCCTTGACAATATTTATATTTTTTTTTTGCTTTGGGCGACCTAAGTTCAAGTCCCGGTTCGTTAAACTTTCTTAATACTATACTGTCCTATCATAATAAAAGGCAAACAAATATATTCTTTAAACTGATGCAAGTTAAGCTCCATCCACAAACAAAAATAAAATCAGCATTTTTAAGCCATCAACATCTCTCATAAAGGGAGTGGGGGAACGGATTTCGACAGCTGAACTTTTGCCGTCGAATTCCGTTCCCCCTATGTTTATTACACAATAAGGTTCCAAAATGTATCAAAATTCTTGTATAAACCTGTCTACAGTAGCCTAGTGGTCAGTTCCCTGAAAATATTTACTTTTTTTAGCTTTGGGCGACCTAAGTTCAAGTCCCGGTTCGTCAAACTTTCTTGATACTATACTGTCCTATCATAATAAAAGGCAAACAAATATATTCTTTAAACTGATGCAAGTTAAGCTCCATCCACAAACAAAAATAAAATCAGCATTTTTAAGCCATCAACATCTCTCATAATGGGAGTGGGGGAACGGATTTCGACAGCTGAACTTTTGCCGTCGAATTCCATTCCCCTATGTTTATTACGCAATAAGGTTCCAAAATGTATCAAAATTTTAGTATAAACCTGTCCACAATAGCCTAGTGGTCAGTGCCTTGACAATATTTATTTATTTTTTTGCTTTGGGCGACCTAAGTTCAAGTCCCGGTTCGTTAAACTTTCTTAATACTATACTGTCCTATCATAATAAAAGGCAAACAAATATATTCTTTAAACTGATGCAAGTTAAGCTCCATCCACAAACAAAAATAAAATCAGCATTTTTAAGCCATCAACATCTCTCATAATGGGAGTGGGGGAACGGATTTCGACAGCTGAACTTTTGCCGTCGAATTCCATTCCCCTATGTTTATTACGCAATAAGGTTCCAAAGTGTATCAAAATTTTAGTATAAACCTGTCCACAATAGCCTAGTGGTCAGTGCCTTGACAATATTTATTTATTTTTTTGCTTTGGGCGACCTAAGTTCAAGTCCCGGTTCATCAAACTTTCTTGATACTATACTGTCCTATCACAATAAAAGGCAAACAAATATATTCTTTAAACTGATGCAAGTTAAGCTCCATCCACAAACAAAAATAAAATCAGCATTTTTAAGCCATCAACATCTCTCATTAAGGGAGTGGGGGAACGGATTTCGACAGCTGAACTTTTGCCGTCGAATTCCGTTCCCCCTATGTTTATTACACAATAAGGTTCCAAAATGTATCAAAATTCTTGTATAAACCTGTCTACAGTAGCCTAGTGGTCAGTTCCCTGAAAATATTTACTTTTTTTAGCTTTGGGCGACCTAAGTTCAAGTCCCGGTTCGTCAAACTTTCTTGATACTATACTGTCCTATCATAATAAAAGGCAAACAAATATATTCTTTAAACTGATGCAAGTTAAGCTCCATCCACAAACAAAAATAAAATCAGCATTTTTAAGCCATCAACATCTCTCATAATGGGAGTGGGGGAACGGATTTCGACAGCTGAACTTTTGCCGTCGAATTCCATTCCCCTATGTTTATTACGCAATAAGGTTCCAAAGTGTATCAAAATTTTAGTATAAACCTGTCCACAATAGCCTAGTGGTCAGTGCCTTGACAATATTTATTTATTTTTTTGCTTTGGGCGACCTAAGTTCAAGTCCCGGTTCATCAAACTTTCTTGATACTATACTGTCCTATCACAATAAAAGGCAAACAAATATATTCTTTAAACTGATGCAAGTTAAGCTCCATCCACAAACAAAAATAAAATCAGCATTTTTAAGCCATCAACATCTCTCATTAAGGGAGTGGGGGAACGGATTTCGACAGCTGAACTTTTGCCGTCGAATTCCGTTCCCCCTATGTTTATTACACAATATGATTTATCAAAATGCTGAAAATAACGGTCCTCAATAGCCTAGTGGTCAGTGCCCTGACAATATTTATTTTTTTTGCTTTGGGCGACCTAAGTTCAAGTCCCGGTTCGTCAAACTTTCTTGATACTATACTGTCCTATCACAATAAAAGGCAAACAAATATATTATTTAAACTGATGCAAGTTAAGCTCCATCCACAAACAAAAATAAAATCAGCATTTTTAAGCCATCAACATCTCTTATAATGGGAGTGGGGGAACGGATTTCGACAGCTGAACTTTTGCCGTCGAATTCCGTTCCCCCTATGTTTATTACGCAATAAGGTTCCAAAATGTATCAAAATTTTTGCACATACCTGTCCTTAATAGCCTAGTGGTCAGTGCCCTGAATTTTTTTTTTTTTTTTTAGCTTTGGGCGACCTAAGTTCAAGTCCCGGTTCGTCAAACTTTCTTGATACTATACTGTCCTATCATAATAAAAGGCAAACAAATATATTATTTAAACTGATGCAAGTTAAGCTCCATCCACAAACAAAAATAAAATCAGCATTTTTAAGCCATCAACATCTCTCATAATGGGAGTGGGGGAACGGATTTCGACAGCTGAACTTTTGCCGTCGAATTCCGTTCCCCCTATGTTTATTACACAATATCATTTATCAAAATGCTGAAAATAACGGTCGTCAATAGCCTAGTGGTCAGTGCCCTGACAATATTTTTTTTTTTTTGCTTTGGGCGACCTAAGTTCAAGTCCCGGTTCGTCAAACTTTCTTGATACTATACTGTCCTATCATAATAAAAGGCAAACAAATATATTCTTTAAACTGATCCAAGTTAAGCTCCATCCACAAACAAAAATAAAATCAGCATTTTTAAGCCATCAACATCTCTCATATTGGGAGTGGGGGAACGGATTTCGACAGCTGAACTTTTGCCGTCGAATTCCGTTCCCCCTATGTTTTATTACACAATAAGGTTCCAAAATGTATCAAAATTTTCACATATACCTGTCTTCAATAGCCTAGTGGTCAGTGCCCTGAATTTTTTTTTTTTTTTTTAGCTTTGGGCGACCTAAGTTCAAGTCCCGGTTCGTCAAACTTTCTTGATACTATACTGTCCTATCATAATAAAAGGCAAACACATATATTCTTTAAACTGATGCAAGTTAAGCTCCATCCACAAACAAAAATAAAATCAGCATTTTTAAGCCATCAACATCTCTCATAATGGGAGTGGGGGAACGGATTCCGACAGCTGTTTTGTTCCCTTCGGATTCTGTTCCCCCTATGTTTCTTATACAGTGAGGTTCTAATATTTATCAATATGCAGCTAATTACTAAACCCTAAAATTAATTGCTTTTCAGCTTATTGTGACCCGAGTTCAAGTCCCGGTTTGTCAAACTTTCTTGATACTATACTGTCATATCATAATAAAAGACAAAAAAAAAAATTCTTTAAACTGATGCAAGTTAAGCTCAATCCAAACACAAAAATAAAATCAGCATTTTTTAAGCCATTACATCAACACCTCTCATAATGGGAGTGGGGGAACGGATTCCGACAGCTGTTTTTTGTTTTTTTCATCGGATTCTGTTTCCCCCATATTTCTGACAAACTGAGGTTCTAATATTTATAAAATTGATGCTGTTTAAGCTCCATCCACACACAGAATAGAATAAGCATATTTTAAGCCGATACATCAACATCTCTCATCATTGGGGTGGGGGAACGGATTTCGACAGCTGAACCTTTTGCCATCGGATTCTGTTCCCCCTATGTTTATTACACAATAGGTTTCTAAGATTTATCAAATTATAGTAACCTACTAGCCTACTAGGGGACTTTGGGGGACTTTGAATGTGTGATGGACTGAAATGTATACGCAGTGTTTCACCAAGCATAGCATAAGGGTATACATTCTAACATTAATGGAAACCATATGTTTCTCTGGTATGTGTTCCTATGGTGATGTAGTTTTCTTCTTGGTTAGAAGTATAAAGACTGAGCCCTTTGTCCGAAAGGCAGAGAAGATGATGAGAAACTAGAATGAGGACTTTTGTTTGGTCCATTGCCTCTTCTCGCTATGTCTTATATAATTAAATAAATAAGAGATCTCTTTGCAAAATCACTGCTGTCTGTTTCCATGAAATCAAACAACAGGGTAAAGCAATATTTTTAAATCAACACACACACATAATAGAATAAGCATATTTTAAGCCGATACATCAACATCTCTCATCATTGGGGTTTTTGTTTGTTTTATTTGGATCCCCATTAGCTTCAGTATAAGCTAAAAGCTATTCTTCCTGGGGTCCTACAATCTACCATGTGACAATACAATTTATGACATCACATTACACACATACTCACAAGACATTACACAACATTTGAAAATACATATTGTACAGTGAACGTTATTAATCACACTAAATAAATAAATAAATAAATAAAACATAAATAAAAATAAAATGTCGCTACTCCTAATAGATCTATATCAAAAATAAGATAACTAAGAACCCTATAACAGTATCTCCTTAAATTAAATTAACTATTTTAATTTCTTTGAAGGTAATATTTCTTAAGTGATGTTTTGAAACCATACAGAGTGTTTTGTTGTTTGATAGTATTTGGGAGAGAGTTCCATTCACACATCGCTCTGTACCTGACTGAACGTTGAATTGATTTGGTTTTCACTATAGGTAAAATAAAACTACCTCCTACTGCATGCCTCGTCGGATAATGATGTGTATCAGTACTAAAGGATAGTTTTGTATATAAAGTAAAAGCTGTTTTGTTTGTTATAACATTATATAAAAATACCATTAGTGAATACACCAATCTATTTTTAACTTTAAACCATGAGAGGCTTTCATGCATTTTGTCAACATTTGATCTAAACCCACATGAGAGAGCCACACGTGCAGCTTTATTCTGAATCACCTGTAGTTTTTTTTATATTAGTTGATGCCAAGGCGTCATAGTACTGACGCTGTTGACATTTCGTCTGCATCAAACGCACATGGCACCCTTTATCGTCAATATGAGACGCAGATAGATATGAGCCAGAAGGCGCCTCCTAGCGGTCTAACCCTAAACCTACCCCAGAACTAAACCTACCCATATCCTGTGCGTGTCATATTGACGCTAAAGGGTGCCATGTGCGTTCGATGTAGACGAAATGTCACAAGGGTCAGTATGTGACGTCCAAGGATGAGAATGCGTTGCAGCGTTGGAAGTATTGGACCAAACCACAGAGCAGTAATCAAGGTGTGAAAAAAACAAAGCATGAAGTACTTGTTTAACGATCTGTGGTGTAAAATGTTTTGCACACCTTTTAATAACAGACAAAGTGTTGCCCATTTTAGTTAACAGTTTCTGAACATGTCTGTCCCAACACAATCTATTATCAATCATCACTCCCAAAAGTTTAGCTTCTTCTCTTTGCTCAACAGAATTTTGCTCTATGCTGAGTTCAAGTTTCGGTTTGGAAAGTAAAGAAAAAGGAGTTCCAACCACTAAACAGGTAGTTTTAGATGCATTGAGAATCAGTTTGTTACTCCTTATCCAGTCCACCACTAACTGTAGCTATCTTTGTAGTTTTGTATTTAAATCACCAATATCAGTTCCTGCTAAATATATAGTGGAATCATCAGCAAACATTGAAATGCTTGCCTTATCTAAAACAGATGGAAGGTCATTGGTAAAGATTGTGTAGAGGAGCGGCCCAAGACAACTTCCTTGAGGCACGCCATGTTCCACAACCCTTACCTTTGAAAAGCTTTCATTAAAGTAAACTAATTGTCTTCTGTCTGACAAATAACTTTTCATCCATAATAATGCGGGTCGTGAAAAACCATAATATTCCAGTTTTTTTAACAGTAAGTCGTGGTCAATTATATCAAATGCTGCAGTGAAATCAAGCATTACAACACCTATTATTTTCCTCTCCTCCATATCCTTGAACCAGTCATCCACCATCTGAGTCAGGGCAGTGGCTGTTGAGTGTTTTCCTCTATATGCATGCTGAAAAGTTGTAATTAAATCATTATTCATAAAATAAGACTGAATCTGTTCATAAACCATTCTTTCCAATATTTTACCGAGAATTGGTAATAAACTTATTGGTCTACTGTTTGACCCAGAGAAAGGCAGTTTCTTATTTGTAGGTATTGGCACAACTTTACATATTTTCCATGCTTGCAAACATATATTATCCATAAAACACAAATGAATTATATGAGCAATAATAGGAGCAATGATTGCAACTAT
Source organism: Abramis brama (assembly GCF_963993115.1). Taxonomy (NCBI): domain Eukaryota; kingdom Metazoa; phylum Chordata; class Actinopteri; order Cypriniformes; family Leuciscidae; genus Abramis; species Abramis brama. The sequence continues at coordinate 3,510,782 of NC_139963.1, read as the reverse complement.
TGGCTTAAGCAACTTATGTTCAAGGTAGTCAACACCAGGGGCCTCATTTATAAAACTTTGCGTAGGATTTGCGTCAGAAGTGGCGTACGGATGAAACATAGGACGTGCGTACGCACAGAAATATTCGGATTTATAAAACCGTGCGCACGCACATCCTACGCAGTTTTCCCTTAATAAATCACAATCAATTCTAAATGTAGCGCAGCTTTTGCGGCTTCATGTCACGCCCATAGTTGCCCATAAATAGTCCGTGAAACGCCCACAAGTTAATATTCATCGATTGCGAAATCATGGCAAACACAGAGGAAAACCAAGAAACGTAACTTCACTCACGTCATTACGCCTTGTGACGGCATCATGGCATTTTATTACCATCCATTTGATTGCATCTGACAAGCTACAGATGTGTTATGAGGATGAACTGCATAACATGCCAATATTATTGCAGAACATTTCACTTTTAATTTTGCAAATATGTGTTAATTTGCATTTCTGTTGTAATCTTCGTTTGCTTTTGTTTGTTTACACTGCGGATCGATCAAACGGGTGTTCGTGTCGGCTGTTAATTGTAAGACTTGCTAAGTCTTCATGTTATTTATGAGAGGCGGTATTGTCATTTCTTTTACAGTTTCTACAGTTTCACACACTTTCACGTGTTTCTTCATCCTGCCGACGGTGTCGCCATTTCTCATTTCACCCGTTTTTGTGCGTACGCCTGGGTCAGACCTTGCGTGAAGGACCGCACATTTTCCCGTCAAGTTTGCTTTTTATAAATACCAATTATTGCGTAGATAGCGGCGTACGCCTTCTTTTGTGCGTACGCAACGTTTATAAATGAGGCCCCAGGTGGTTTGTTTTTACAATTCATCAGAAGTAATTCCACTTTGGAACCACTGACACTCTTGAATTTAAAGCTACATGATCTACTTTCCATCATCTTATTTATCAGTGTATTTGATAAATCTGTCTTGTATGGCTGTGTAGTATTTTTAAGTTTATTTATTTTATTTATGAAATAATCATTAAGATGATTCGCTATATCACTTGGTTTAGTAAAAAATTCACCTTCATGTTCTAAATAAGCTGGAGTTGATTTATTATTTCCTCTTAATATATTATTCAGTGTATTCCATAATTGTTTACTATCATGTTTTATTTCTATAATCTTCTTAGTATAGTACAATTTCTTTTTCTTATTATTTACCTTAGTTACAAAATTTCTAAGTTTACAATATATTTGCCAGTCCGATTTGAATTTAGATATGATTGCTGCTTGTTTAGCGAGATCTCTCTCTTTCATAAGATCTTTTAATTCTTGATCCAACCACGGGGTGTTACATTTCGAACTGTAAACTTTTTTTATTGGTGCATGGTTTTCTACAATTGTCATTAAAGTTTGATCAAAAAGCTGAAATGCCTTCTCTGGATCCTTTTGTAGAATTACCTCTGACAAATTTGTGTTTCTGACATCATCTTCATATTGTAAATGATTGAATCTTCTAAATGACCTTTTCATTATTACTTTTGGACCCGATTTAGGAACTTTTGTTTTCTTTACAATTGCAATAAGATTGTGGTCACTAAAACCAACTGGCACTGATAAGCAATTTGAGCAAACTTGTAGTCTATTTATAAACATGTGGTCGATACAGGAAGCTGATCGAGTGCCATCCCTTTTTATACATATTCTAGTCGGTTTATTAATTACCTGTGATAATCCACATGATGTTGCTGTGCTCATTAATTTGATTTTCCTAGGACAGTCAGAAGAATTCCAATCTATATTGAAGTCACCCATTAAGCAAGTTTCCAGATTCATACTGCTAGCATGATCTAACATATCACATATTTTGTCCAAATATTCACTATGTTGGAAACTCAGAATCGAAGACCAGGAGACTTTGGGATCACGTTCAAGAAGGTTGTATTACAAATTTATTAAAATGTTTAATTTAGGTTTACATTGAATTTAGCATGTTAAGGTTAGGTATAAATTACTATTATCAGAGTTTTCTAGCAAAAGACTCCGGTCAGTCCTGTTTTACTGAAACTCTTGATACTATACTTAATGGCTCTTGGAGCTTGTATTTTAGCAAGAGAGTCCTGCCAGTCCTGTACTCGGGTCTCAGCATTTGAATAGATATGATTAGTGGATTAGGATGGGCAGCACTCTCGGTCTCATCACAAAGTTTTGGTATCTGCCCCTAAATGTATATAAACTGTATGAGAACGTCCACTTAGTCAGACTTTGGAAGAACTGCAGCCACGTCAACGCGAAGTCCTCAATAAAGAATAACTTCTTGAACGCGATCCCAAACTCTCCTGGTCTTCGATTCTGAGTTTCCAACAGTGCCATCTTGGAGGTTTTACAATCCTTGATGAACGTTTAGGTTTCACACAGTCATCCTCAGTCTCCATTCCAGTAGCCTCTCCAGCTCGAAGGACCATGTAGAAATTTAGCAGAAATTCTAGGCTGATTTGGCTGTTGCTACTGGAATGGTGGGTCCATTAAAACTCATTCAGTCATCAAGTACTTTTCCCAGTTTATTTGTGGTGACATATAGGAGTAGACATTTCACAGATGGCAGTGATGGTAATTGTTGGTTTCTAAAACCCATAAACAAAACCATTAATAAATACAAACATAATTGCAAATCTTAAATCATACATCTGAAATCAGCTTTAACAATCAAATGAGTATAACACTGAAGAGCTACTAAACATTACTAGAATTCAATATATCATATCAAACACACATAATCCTTTAAACTAAACAAACAATCAAAAAAGGAAACTTACATGGTCAACAACGCAACAATTCCACACAAGCCATGTCTGAACGACAGATTTTTTGGTTCAAACAAGAGGAGACTGAAACATAATTAGTAAGGGGGCACAGGTGCTCTTTATCAAGACTCAGTCAGCCAATCAGATCACAGCAGGATTTTCTACACCATTTAATGACAGCAACAAGGCAGACCAAAGTGCTGTACAACACAAAATAAAAGACTATAAGATAACAAATAAAAGAAAGCAGAGAAGAACAAAACAAGATAATAAAAGCCAATGAACAGAGATATGTTTTAAGACTGGATTTGAGTGCAGATCAGGTAGAAGCAGCCCTACTGTGGTTATAAAGAGGGACCAGACACAATTGCAGCCAAAACTTCCAATTGCATCTGCGCTTAGATTCTAAAATAGCGTGCTAAGACAGGTTGCTTTTTCACAGGACAACACTGATTGCAAAACGCTATTGCTTTTTGCAATTGTTTAAATATGCAGAATGGAGAAGGACATTTAAATGCTGCAGCAGAGGGAAAGATTTTTAGTGAATAATGACTTAAATTTCAGTTTTGTTTGTCTGCTATATGATAGAGCGGCACAATTACTTGTTAAAAGATTGTGATCTCGATTCAAACACCCACGTGATCTTATTTCTAAATGACAATGATTCTGAGCAGTTGCCATGTATCGGTATGAACATATATGCTCTATATAAATGATGTATGAACATATATGCTCTGATAATATAGTGTATAGGTTATATGCTGTTATAAAATAAATACATTTTCTGTATTCAGATATAACGTTTTGTTTTTTGTTTTTTTAAGTAGGCCTACAAATAAAACGACAAAATGTAGATGTTAAAAGACATTTATATTAAATGTAATATTACAAAACAACACATTAATGAATTGAACCAATTTGGAATTATTAAACAACTCACAAAAATATTGACATAAACACAAAAAATATTACAAGACCTTGTGCTCAACAGAACAGATATTACTTTACCCTCTGAGAGGAGGTCAGATAAATAAAATAGGTTTGAAAGCAGTGAGGCTTGTCTTAAGTGAGACCACACTATGGATACGAGGCCTCCACACACGATAACGTCCTTTAGAAACTGTGTATACTGATTCTGAAACTCTTTAACTGCATTCTCCTCACGACTGTTAAAATAACAACAAACATCTTCACAGAAAGTGCTCTCCTTGCTTTCACTGTTCCAGACAGTGACTGACACCATGTATTGCTAGCACTTCTCCTGCTACTGCTTTCTCTCGAGACAAAGTGCTTGTTGTATTCCTCATTTGTAAGTCGCTCTGGATAAAAGCGTCTGCTAAATTAATAAATGTAAACGTAAATGCGCTCACCTAAACAGCAGTTCGCCAGGTAGAGGAGAATGGAGAAAGACTTTATTTGCAAACTAAATAAATTAACTGTTATAAATAAATATAAATATAAATATAAACTGTTATAATTCAAGTTATAAATACTATCACATGATTTAATTTATGGTAAGAATAACAATAATTCAACAAATGCTGATGTGGTTTCTAGTAAAATGTTCATCAATAAAATGACAAGTGACTGCCATAAAACTTGTAGTTGTCCGAGACGTCCAGGTATCAGTCGTCAGACACACAGCAGAGGCATTGCTGACTTTCACCTTCACCTCTTCTTTAATTCTGCTGTAGAGCTGTGGCATCAGAGTGTTTGATATAGTCTTTCGGTTCGGTAAAATGTATGATGGATCAATTGCCTTCTAGAATCTTCTAAATCCAGTGTCACTGACGATTGAAAAAGGTTGAAAATCCAGTGCAATCATTTTAAATAACTCCTCATCCACTTTGCTTTGTTTGACAGGGCCAATCGGTGTTCTCACAAAGCTTGTCATCTAACTCTGTCTCGTCCTTTGGACACTGGAGCCAGATGAGGACGCAGTAGAGGCCGTAACAGAGGAGACAGCAGCCGTAGAAGCACGACTACCTGAGGCTTAGACAAAGAAAAAAACTGAACTTCCGACATTGTCTATTTACTGTGTTTTTTCCCAAGTGCAACACAGTCAGTGACACACTGGGATAGACTATGTCAGGGGTGCTCAATCCTGCTCATGGCGATCGACTGTCCTGCACAGTTCATCTCCAACCCTAATCAAACACACCTGCAACCAATTAACTGTCTTCAGGATCACTTGAAAATTAAAGGCAGGTGTGTTTGATTAGGGTTGGAGATGAACTGTGCAGGACAGTCGATCGGCAGGAGCAGGATTGGGCACCCCTGGACTATGTGGTGCCTGCCTTTTGGGAAGTGAATTTCCCCTTGCCCTTCCACAGCTGTGCTCTCTTCTTGAGCTTTGTGTTGGCCACCCAGTAATGAGGGCATGCCTGTCTCCCAGTGGTGTTTTCAGACGAGCCACTGCTGTCGGCTGCACTCCAATGCTCGTTTGCACGCCTCTTCTCACCATCCTCCCAGCACCTGATCCGGCAGATAGCTGTGCTCTCTTCTTGAGCTTTTTGCCTGTGGGATTGTCCGGATGAGCCGTCTCCAGCTGAGCAGTCGTCACTATCGCCAGCCTCGTCCACTCCTCGGCTGGGCTCTCTGGGCTCTCCGCTGCAGCCGCACAAAGGGGATCTCAATCATTTAAAAAGAAATGATATATGTTCTCTTACGAGAGGTTCTCTCGTACTTGCGTAATATCTTACGCTAGGGGAAAACCTCTTTTCCACGAGATACTGAAGCCAAAAAATTATCCTTAATTTTGCAATAATGTAAAACGCATTGCAGCAGCATGCAGACATGGGCGAGACAGCTCGCGCGCCCATTGGCTGCTCTGCGGCAACTGCACCAGCCTATCGAGAGAGGCCCCTCATGACGTCAGAACCAATGAGGGCGCTTCGCGCCCAATACGTCATGTCCCGCCAAAAGAGGGTGGGGCTCGGCTATAAATATAGCCTCGAGGGGCTGGTTTGACCAATTTTTTATCTCTTCAGCGAAGCTCACGCATCGCTGGATCCCGAGAGGAAGAAGCCGCACCGTCTGATAGAAGCACTCAGCGGGATTAGTGCTGCATCTGAAGCTGCTGGTCGACATCTCGCCGCCTTCAGTCGCTGTTCCTGCTCACACTTTCCGGCGTACATATCCTTTTCTCTGCTACTGTGTTTTGTGTATGTGTGTGTTCGCCGCCGCGACACACACTCTCATTGCATTAAAAGAGCCGGGCGTCTTTATCAAAACACCCCTTTTCCTGGTAAGGATCACGCAGCTCTCGCGCTCGCTGACGGCAGAGCTAATGCCTACGGTGACTCTGAGGACTCGCCTGGCATCCTTCTCCGAGACTGCACCTCCGCCCGCCGCGGTACCGCGCCGTAAAAAGCGGCGTGCTCAACGGGTCCCGGAACCTCCCCCAGCCCGCAAAGCTCGCCGGTGCGCCCGCCTGCTTCACCTGCTTCGCTGAGTCTCTTCCTGATGGACAGCGGCCGCCGTGTGCCGCCGCTTCCATCGTGGATGTAGACCAAGAAGCCGCGTCTGGGGGGGATGATATTTGCTCGGGGCTAGCTTTCTCTCTCCCTCTGTTCGAGCCGCGCAAACTGCGCCGTTCACAAGGGAGACCGGAAGCGGACGGTCACGGGGTTAGTTTTTTCTTTACGTTATAAGAAAAGCTACCCCGCCCTAGTTGCGCCCCATTCACCGGCAAAATGAGAAAAGAGTGTTTTTTGTCCCACCGAGGCTGGACTTAACCTCCATTTTTCATATATGCTTGTGCTAACTGAAAGCTTATGTGTTTCCCCCTTGTGGCTCAGCGGCGGAATCTAAGGCTTTCGCACGAGAGACCCGTGTTTGAATCCCGGGTCTACCGGCACACAAAATTATGCCGTCAATGCTTTGCTCTGTCAGTTCCCTTAAAAGGCGACTGCAGATGTGTATTTTGCAGCCAACGAGCGCGTTGTACAACCCGCTCGCCTGCACCCAGACACGTGGTTCGCGTGTGTCGCTGGCGAAATGAGAAAAGAGAGTGCTTTTAGTCCCGCTGAGGCTGGACTTAACCTCCATTTTTCATATATGCTCGTGCTAACTGAAAACTTATGTGTTCCCCCCCTGTGGCTCAGCGGCGGAATCTAAGGCTTTCGCACGAGAGACCCGTGTTCGAATCCCGGGTCTACCGGCACACAAAATTATGCCGTCAATGCTTCGCTCTGTCAGTTCCCTTAAAAGGCGACTGCAGATGTTTATTTTGCAGCCAACGAGCGCGTTGTACAACCCGCTCGCCTGCACCCAGACACCGTTTCTATGGTTCGCGTGCGTCGCTGGCGAAATGACAAAAGAGAGTGCTTTTAGTCCCGCTGAGGCCGGACCAGTCTCCATTTCTCATTCCCCTCTGAAGTTCAGGCGACTGGAAATATCAATTTTGCAACAAACGAGCCTGTTATAAATACACGCACGCCTGCAAACAAACGCCGGAGCATACATGTTCTATGCTCGTGCTAACTGAAAGCTCATGAGTTCCCCCCTGTGGCTCAGTGGTGGAATCTTAAGCTTTTGCACGAGAGACCCGTGTTCGAATCCCGGGTCTACTGCCACATAAAATTATGCCGTCAATGCTTTCGTTCTGTCAGTTCCCTTAAAGGCGACTGCAGATGTGTATTTTGCAGCCAACGAGCGCGTTGTACAACCCGCTCGCCTGCACCCAAACACTGTTTCTATGGCAACACAAAGTATTCCTAGCCGCTCAGTTCCAGTAATTGCGACTGTTCCAGCGTATTCTGCAATAAACAAGTCGGCAACACAGCCCGCTTGCCTGCACACAAACGCTGTTTTTACGGCGACCCAGATAAATCCCATAAAGAGTGTATTTTCTGGTATTCCGGCCACGGCCGATGGTGTTATGAGTGTAGTAAAAATGCCCACTGCCCAGTGCCCATTCCTACACACAAACACAGCCTGCCACACACGGCCCGCACAAATAAAATCGACTCATGTCGGTTGTGCACCAAATGTAGTGATAGTGCCCACGTCCCAGTGCCCGAAAACACTACACACTACATGTCTCACGGTTTCTGTAAAAACGAAACCAACACACATACAGTCTGCACAAACAGACGGTGTTTTCAGCGTTATGAATGGGCCCGCTGTTCCGCGCCCTCATTCGCTCACAGACATAATAAACCCCACGGGGCTCACCCCGCTCGCTCTCTCTCAGCACACCGCTGTAGGAGAACTGAGCGCGGGCAGGCTGCCCGCTGTGATCAGCGCGCCCCCAGTCTCACACGCTGCAAGAGCGGCGCTCATGTTACAGCACACCGATGCTCTCCGCTCGCCACTAGGTCGCGACCAGAGCCCATATATCATTCTACCCCTAGCCACTCACGCGAAAGCGTGGGCAGAGCTTCCCGGGGTATCAGAGTGGGTGCTGAACATTATAGAAAGAGGCTATTCGCTACAGTTCGGTCGACGCCCGCAACACCAAGCGGCGCAAATCGAAACTACGGTGGAAAAGGAAGTAGCACACCTACTTCGAGCCGAAATAGCGAAGTTACTGAGCAAAGGGGCTATAGAACCCTTATCACAAGCTCAGAGCGAAGGGGGTATGTACAGCAGACATTTTCTGGTACCCAAAAAAGACGGGGGTCTCAGACCCATTCTAGATCTAAGACGACTAAACAAAGCACTTCTGAAACGATGGTTCAGAATGCTCACGACCAGGAAAATCCTCTCGCAAGTTTGCCAAGGGGACTGGTTCATGTCGATAGATCTGAAAGACGCTTATTTTCAAATACAAATAGCGTCACGTCACAGGCGATTTTTGAGATTCGCCTTCGAGGGCCAGGCATATCAGTACGCAGTCCTGCCGTTTGGCCTATCCCTGGCACCTCGTGCATTCACGATGTGCATGGATGCAGCGCTCGTACCCCTCAAGCTCCGAGGCATACGAGTGCTGAATTATTTGGACGATTGGCTGGTTCTAGCTCGATCACAGTCAGAGCTCATAGAACACAGGACCATATTACTCGATCACCTCGAGAATTTAGGTCTCAAAGTCAATTGGGCGAAGAGTTGGCTGTCTCCCAGTCAGAAAATATCCTTTCTGGGTACAGAACTGGACTCGCTGTCTATGACAGCACAACTGTCACCGCAGCGCAGGCTGAGTATTCAGCGCATGACAGAAACTTTTCGCCATGGCACTTTAGTCCCGCTCAAAAAGTTCCAGAAAATGCTGGGTCTCATGGCTTCAGCATCTTCAGTGCTTCAGCTGGGTCTGCTTCGCATGCGCCCGCTGCAGTACTGGTTAAAACCGCGCGTTCCGCGCAGAGCGTGGACCTCCGGTCTCTTGCGCCTCAAGGTCGATCAGAAATGCATCGCAGCTCTGAAACCTTGGACAGTGACCGATTGGTACCGGTCAGGTGTAAGCCTGGGGACTTCCTCGAGTGTGAAGGTGGTGTCTACGGACGCCTCAACCTCGGGATGGGGAGCGCTGCTAGAGGGCAGACCGTTCTTCGGCCAGTGGTCAGAACGGGAGAAGCTTCTACACATAAACTACCTGGAAATGATGGCAGTCGACAACGTGCTGAGGCGCTTTTGTCCCCATATAATAGGACACCACGTACTGGTCCGTTCACACTACATGTCAGTGGTGGCTTATATAAATCACCAAGGAGGTATCGGATCCAGAACCCTTCACAGGCTGACGGAACGCCTCCTGGCCTGATCTCAGCACAATCTGCGCTCACTCAGAGCAGTGCATGTGCCCGGCCACCTGAATGTGGGACCAGACAGACTGTCCAGGAACAATCTTCCGGTAGGAGAATGGTCTTTACACCCGCAGACAGTCAAACTGCTGTGGAGGACATTTGGCAGAGCGAAAATAGACCTATTTGCGTCTCAAGAGAACGCTCATTGTCAGGAATTTTTCTCCAAGAGCAGAGATGCGCTGGCCCGCGTCTGGCCCCGCTGCCCGCTCTATGCGTTTCCCCCTGTCACGCTTCTACCCCAGGTGTTAGAGTGAATCAGGGAAAACGGATGCCCGGTGCTACTCGTCGCCCCATTATGGACGAACCAAGCCTGGTTTCCAGTCCTGATGCAGCTGACGAGTACTGCCCCGTGGCCGATACCGGTGAGGAGGGATCTCCTCTCGCAGGCAAATGGCTCGATCTGGCATCCTTGCCCGGAGCTTTGGTCCCTACACGTGTGGGCCATCAACGGGTACCCGTTAACCTCCCAGCGGGAGTGTTAAACACGATCACGCAGGCTAGAGCTCCATCTACGAGACGGCTCTATTCCTCAAAATGGTCTGTGTTCACTAGCTGGTGTACAGCGCGTGGCATTTCACCCTCACACTGTGGGGTGTCGGAGGTTCTTTCCTTTTTACAAGAGCTTCTGGATAAGGGCAGAGCCCCATCCACGCTCAAAGTTTATGTGGCGGCCATAGCAGCGTTCGCTGAACCAACGCTTGGCCAGTCATTAGGACGGAACGATCTAGTCATTCGCTTCCTTAGAGGAGCTAAGAGGCTGAATCCTCCCAGACCTCCCTCGGTTCCCGTTTGGGACCTTTCCACGGTTCTGGAAGCCATGAAAGGTGCCCCATTCGAGCCAATACAATCAATAGACCTAAAACACTTGTCTCTAAGAGCCTATGTGTCTCGCTCATCCGTTTTCAGACAGACGGAGCAGCTCTTTGTTTTGTTCAGCGGACGTTCTAAGGGACTAGCCGCGTCAAAACAGAGTTTATCCAGATGGATAGTTGATGCTATAGCGCTAGCTTATACATCTAAGGGCCTGCAATGCCCGTTAGGTGTCAAAGCGCACTCCACGAGAGGCATTGCCTCGTCGTGGGCTTGGTCTAGTGGGATTGCCTTGCAAGATATCTGTATGGCGGCAGGCTGGGCCTCCCCGTCTACATTTATAAGGTTTTATAACCTCGAGGTTCCCGCTTTACAAGCTAAGTTGCTCTTGGTCTAAATTTTCAGTATTGCCTGCCCGATGCTATCGGCCCAGGATGCTAAAACTGCTAGAGCGTCGATCACTGATCGTCTGTATACTTCTGTGGGCAGTGCGTAAGTCCCCCATATTTATCAGTCCAGGCCGAGTTCGCCCTGGCTGTGTGGAACACTTGATATAATCTGCTCTTATTAGAGCTCTATATTACAGGAATGATGCTATTCTAGCCCCTCTTCCTGGATTCTCTGTGAGCCCTTGGGACTTTAGTGTTGTATCTCAAGCACGCACGGCGTTTTACACTGTGTTCCCCTAGCGTAAGATATTACGCAAGTACGAGAGAACCTCTCGTAAGAGAACGTACTCGGTTACTAACGTAACCTCGGTTCTCTCTAGAGAGGGAACGAGTACTTGCGTATCTTGCCGTGCATGCATCACGCTCTGGTTCGCTTCGGCGATGAAAAATTGGTCAAACCAGCCCCTCGAGGCTATATTTATAGCCGAACCCCACCCTCTTTTGGCGGGACATGACGTATTGGGCGCGAAGCGCCCTCATTGGTTCTGACGTCATGAGGGGCCTCTCTCGATAGGCTGGTGCAGTTGCCGCAGAGCAGCCAATGGGCGCGCGAGCTGTCTCGCCCATGTCTGCATGCTGCTGCAATGCGTTTTACATTATTGCAAAATTAAGGATAATTTTTTGGCTTCAGTATCTCGTGGAAAAGAGGTTTTCCCCTAGCGTAAGATATTACGCAAGTACTCGTTCCCTCTCTAGAGAGAACCGAGGTTACGTTAGTAACCGAGTACGTTTTAATGAAACTATGGCTGATTGTCTAAATGGATTAATCTAACAGCCTATCACACAGTATAAATCAACATGACAAAAGTCTCCTACACAAACTCAAACAGGTATGAGGCTCTCTGTGTTTTCAGCATCTGCGCACACACACACACACACACACACACACACACACACACACACACACACAGTCTCACTGTATGAGGACACTCCACATGATCTTCATCTCCAGAGCCTCTTTTCAGAGTCACGTCACAAGCTTTCCCCTGTTTCATCTGAGGAACTACTGTCAAACACACACTGAAACTGTCTGATTACATTTAAAATGAAAGTTTTTATTCATTTCAAAACACATCATATTTGATGCTACATTTGTATTCAATCATAAAACATAGAATCCAGAAAAATATAATAAAACACACTTTAGGAAGAAAAAAATAAATAAAAGTGGGCCCTAAATTAAAAGGTAGCTTACTCTGTGGAGTTTAATTGTGAACAAACAAATTATGATGATATTGTTGGCCATATCCAGCTCTATTTTTGAATTATGAATCATTTGTGTCCTTATACAAAACAAAAGGATTGAATGTATAATAAATACAAACCTCAGGATGTCAGTCATTTACAATATCCAGCATCTTAGATAATAGTCCAGAAACAGGGAATATAACAGATGCACTGTTGAAATGTCTATTTAAGAGGTTTTAAACAAGATTTAGAGATATATGTGGTATAATATCCCGCTCTAGTGCAGTAGGTGTCGGTGTGCAACTGTTCAGCTGTTCCAAACCCTCCTGTAAAACACAGGAAGAAGAGGAAGAGGAAAACGAAAGGAACAGCATCTGGGCCTCGTTTATCACCGCTGCGTCGCACAGAACAGGCTCTGAGAGAGGCGGACGACACTTCCGACGCATAAGCTGTGATTTATAAAAACAAACTTGACGGGAAAATGTGCGCATCTGCACGCAAACTGTGACCCATGTGTGTACGAACGTTTTGGAGACGGAGCAGTTTGGCGACACCGATGGTGAGCTGGAGTTAAATGTCGTTTTGGTCGCTTTTAGACAGAGCATTTTAAGAAAATTATACATATACAGAAAGATAATACAACTATAATTTCACTCACCAAGCCTGTCACATGAAGCAAACATCCATCCGTTCCTACATGTCCGCGGCAGCGAGCGCGCTGGGCCGTTCAGTGAAACTGACGCATAGCCTGATATCTAACGGCAGATGAAGGAAAACCGTACATCTTCATTATGAGTCATAATCATACAGTGCATGTTCACTATAACAATTTAAATAAATAAAAGAATGATTTAAAATGTTTTACTTCTGATATAAACATTTAGATTAAATATAATCGATAACGGCGACGAACGGTTTTATAAGTCTGAATATTTTTTGGGCGCACGTACACTTTTAGTAAGGATCCTACGCACAGTTTTATAAATGAGAGCCCTGATACCCAAACCTGTTACTCACTGGATTTGATCTGATCTACAATCCAGAAAACATTTCTCCAGATTTAGCACAATGCCTACAAATCTAATAACACTCGCGGCCATTTATGTGTTTAATCCACAATCCATCGAGACCAGCAAGAGATTCTGACCCCTAATTTCCACCAACTGCGGAACGGCTGCGGATTAAAGTCATTTGTAATTATTAGGAACTTTATATTGTATTTAAAGCGTGATTTAAATGTGAAGTTACAGAAGGCTGTTCTTCTGCTACTCCGAACAGACGAAGAATCTGCCAGAAATTACAATCAAAAGTTAAAACATTAAGTTTTATTGAGAAAGGTTTATTGAAAACGAATATGTTTCTGAAAGTTTTCCCCCATTTCCTCTTCAGTTTTAGGCTGTTGTTTTTGTGATGTGAAATTGAAAGTATTTTTGAAGCAGACATTTACAGTAGACAGACAGATGAACCCTGACGTCAATGAACAACAATCTGCTGTTATTAAACTGAATATTTCAGTTCATATATAGCAATTATGGTTAGTAGTTATACAGTATGTCTATTATAATTCTGCTTTTACTCAATCAGTTATTTTAGGATCATTTGAAAGTAATGCAATCAATCATCATTGTGAACTTGAAGTAATGATTAAATGACAAACGATTCAACAATTAATAAAGATTGGGTAAATATGATTGTAAAATGATATTAAACTGTAATAGAGAATATAACAAATCAGCTTAAATTTTCCCACTCAAAGTTTTAAACACAATTTCTGTTCCCCAATGAATTAATATTTAGAGTCAGTTAAACTCATTAAACAATCAGAAATGATTAAGACCATTCGGTTATTTTACATGGCAATATATTTGTCTGTAACTCACTTTATTTTATAGATAGTTTTTGCTGTTGCTGTTGTTGATGATAACTCCGCATTCTTCATTATTGTCTTAAATAAGATGTTCTTCATCTGTGTAAAATGGTGTCATCTCCAGGTGATGCTAAAGGATTGAGTGTTTTCAGAAACCAGTGCTGATCAGTTTTCAGTGTCAGTTTAGCTGCAGTATGTCAGAGGAAAGAGGAAAGGACTCTCTCTCTCAGATGAGTCTCTCAGAGAAACACAGGTAAGACTGCGTCTGTTTTCATCAGTTTAAACTCGACTGGACTTTGTGTTTCCCTGTCAATAACACAACTTTAAGCATATTTGCACATGCTTTGCACAATTTCTATTTTTAACTTCTTAAATTAACTCTGACATTGTCTATAAAGCCCTGTTTGCTCTATAGAAAATATCACAGTTAATAATTTGTTGATAACCTTCTAGACGCTGAATTAATCCAAATAAATGACTTCAGTTTTTAGATCATACAATTATTGACAGACATTAGGAAACAACTATACACTTAATTTAATTCAAGTATGCTAACACAACTGTGTCACACAGACATTTCTGCTCTCTATTTCTGTCAATAAACAAAAACTTGAAATGTTCTCATAAATTAGAGTGAAGTATTTTTTAACATATTAAATCTCTCTCATATATATTAAAGAAATTGTTAAACTAATGTGAGCCAGTAAAATAAAATAGTAGTTAACTATAAAACAGTAAATTGTGTGTGTGTGTATTTCTGTGGAGGATTAGATTAAGACACAGATGTGTTTCACACACAGTTGATCCTCCTTTACTAAAGTGTTTTCTCTCTGTTCTTTGTGTCATCAGGGTAAGATCAGGCTCACATGTGTCCAGCTCTGTGTCTCTGAAGAGTGATCAGTCTAAAGGTGGAGATTTACCATTCTTCAGTGAGAAAACACCACCATCTAATAAAAGGTATTTTGTGTGTTTACATTGCATTATATTGTTGTATTATTTGTCTACAGTGGTGTATGTGAATGAACTTGACTGAATGAAACAATAAGTCTCAATAAAACTCAGTTCCTGAGAACTTTATGAAACTCATTCCAGTAACACAATTACACAGGCAGCCACAAGGAGACACAAATACACTATGGAAAATAAATCATGAAACTAAACATGTATATATGTTTATCCATCCGACTGTAGTCATAAATGGACAAATGCACAGCTATACTGCATTTAATTACTATTTGCAACATTAAACCTTTTCAAATGAGACTAAAGTATCTCCTGTAGTAAAGTGTTTTCTCTCTGTTCTTTGTGTCATCAGTGTAAGATCAGGCTCACATGTGTCCAGCTCTGTGTCTCTGAAGAGTGATCGGTCTAAAGGTTGTCCACCAAACATCAGTGAGAAAACACCATCATCTAATAAAAGGTATTTCATAAGTTTCTAATTTTTTGTCACACGTTGTCTGTGTTTTAAAGTTGTATCAGCGAATACCAATTATGAAACATTTTTAGATCCAATATTTATCATTATTTATCATTGAATCATTTATCATGATATTTCTTATTGAATACTCTGATAAATATTTGATCTGATAAATATTTATCAGAGTATTCACAGCTAATGCTTTTTCTCTTTCTGTGAAATTTTGCCTGGAAATTCAGTATTTATTTGATTTATTTGATTACAGGCTTCAGTATGAGACATTAGACTCAGACGTTCAGACTCACAGGAACCACGAGAATTTCAAAGACAATCTTCTAGGAATCTTCCAGGTAGGAAAACACATTTTTATAAATGTTTAATATTCTAACAAACAAATATGTTATTGAACAAAGACATTTTATTTAATTCCTCCAGATCCATTTTTTCTTCTGAAGCACTTATATATTTTTTATTTTTCTATTTGTTAAAAATATCAGCTGGTTAACATGTTAGTCTTTTAACTGGGTTTTTTATTGTTATTAGTTATTGAATAAATTGTGTTGACCAAATGTAGATGTACAATTTGGTTTAAATTGTGTCTTTTTTCTTACTTTTGTTTGTAGGATCTTGAGAGCAAAATAATCAAGTTTCTGAAGAATGAGCTGGAGAAGTTTAAGAAAATATTACAAAAGGAGAACACAGAACACTTTGTGAAGGACTTTATTGAGAACAGATCCAGTATCAAAGAATCAGCTCTTGATCTCACACTACATTACCTGAGAGAGATGAAGCGAGATGAAGATGCTGATGCTCTAGAAGGTAAGAGACTCATGATCATCTGTCTGATTGTCTCTTATAAATGTAGGAGAGAAAATGTAGACTAAAACTATTTTCTGTTCCTGTGTTTAGGTGAGCTGCTCTTCATTCCTCAGCTGAAATGTGGCCTAAAGAATAAGTATCAGTGTGTGTTTGAAGGAATTGCGAAGCCAGGTGACTCCACACTTCTGAATAACATCTACACAGATCTCTATATCACTCAGGGTGGCAGTGAACAGGTCAATACTGAACATGAGGTGAGACAGATTGAAGTTGCTTCCAGGCGTCATGAAGCACAAGAGATACAGGTTGATTTCAAAAATTTGTTTAAAGCTCCTGAACAAGACGAGGAGATCCGAACTGTACTGACAAAAGGAGTCGCTGGCATCGGGAAATCAGTCTCTGTGCAAAAGTTTGTTCTGGACTGGGCTGAAGGAAAAGAAAATCAAGATATCAGCTTCATATTTCCTCTTCCATTCAGAGAGATGAACTTAAAGGAGAAAGAAAAACTGAGTTTGATGGACCTTATAACTCAATTTTTCCCAGAGACAAAAGGACTGAACCTTACAAAAAGGAATCAGTTCAAAGTGCTGTTTATCCTTGATGGACTGGACGAATGTCGCCTTCCTCTGAAGTTTGATTGTAATGAGATGTGGAGTGATGTATCGTCACCAGCCTCTCTGGATGTTCTTCTAACGAACCTCATGAAGGGAAATCTGCTTCCTTCTGCTCTCATCTGGATCACCACCAGACCAGCAGCTGCCAGTAAGATTCCTCCTGACTGCATCGACCGGCTGACAGAGATACGAGGATTCAGTGACGCACAGAAGCAAGAGTACTTCAAAAAAAGATTCACTGATCAGAATCAGGCCAAGACAATCCTAGATCACATTAAACAATCAAAGAGTCTCTTTATCATGTGCCACATCCCAGTCTTCTGCTGGATTTCAGCCACGGTTCTCCAGAACATTCTGGAGGAGAAAAGAAACACTCAGGCTGATGCGATCTCTAAAACACTGCAGGAATCAAACACTGAAGACACTCCCAAGACTCTGACACAAATGTACACACACTTTCTCCGCTTCCAGATCCAGCAGAGCCGCCGAAAGTATGATGGAGAATACACACCAGATGTTTCCTGGGATAAAGACACCATCCTTTCACTGGGGAAACTGGCATTTCATCAGCTGGAAAGAAACAACCTGATCTTCTATGACACAGACCTGGAAGCCTGTGGTATTGACGTCTATAAGGCATCAGTGTACTCAGGCATGTGTACCCAGATCTTTAAGGAGGAAACAGGGATCGGTCTTGGTACCATGTACTGCTTTGTTCACTTGAGCATTCAAGAGTTTATTGCAGCCCTTTATGCACATCTGTTTCTAGACATCAACAAGACAAGTGTGTTCGATCATGAGTCTACAGAACAGGAAAACAGAAATGAAACCATGATTGATTTTCTCAAGACTGCAGTGGACAAGGCGCTCGAGAGTGACAATGGACACCTGGACCTTTTCTTTCGCTTCCTCCTCGGTCTGTCACTCCAGTCCAATCGACGACTCTTACGAGGTCTGTTGACACAGCAAGACGGCAATGACCAGAGCAACAAGGAAATAGTTCAGTACATCAAGCAGAAATTAGAAGATAATCTTCCTGCAGAGAGATCCATCAATCTGTTCTACTGTCTGAATGAACTGAACGACCAAACTCTGGTGAAAGAGATTCAGACCCATCTTAGCAAAGGAAGTCTCTCATCTGGTGACCTTTCACCTGCCCAGTGGTCTGCTTTGGTCTTTGTGTTGTTGACATCAGAGGAAGAGCTGGAGGAGTTTGAGCTTCAGAAATTCAAGAAATCAGACGAGTGTCTCATCAGATTATCGGCAGTCATCAAAACCTCCAGAAGAGCTCTGTAAGTCTTTTAATATATTTTGTTTTGCTTTCATCTGAAAAATGTTTTTATCTACATTACTCTATAGTGATTCCTCATCATGAACATGAACTTATCCCTGTAAAGCCTGACATATGAAATAATAGTCAGAATTTTTTTTTTTTGTGTGGAGACCTTTAGACCTTTAGAAAAAATATAAAAGACCATGAAAAAATGTTTGCATGTTTGTCTTGTATCATATGATACACCAGACTTTAATGACTTATATAGAATTATATATTAGCTCATACTCATACTTGTGGAAAAATAATTGGGGAAATAATGTGGGGGAAATAATGTAATTTGGTACAGATGTTATTTATATTGCCAACAAGTAAGATGACATTCTGAAAGGTTATAATATAAAACATTGAGATTTTTATAAAACAGGCTTAAATAAAGTACATATATATTACCACATCATATATTAGTTGTCCCTGTCACATGTCAGCGTTTGTTTGGACTTTCAGTTCGAGTTTTGCTTGGTTCCTATTTGCCTTTCTATGGTTACCGTCATTATCAGTTCAGTTGTGTCACCTGTTTAGTCATCATCGTCATTAGTGGTCGACCAATATATCGCCAAGACGTTTTTCTGATTGGCGATGTGTTGGAAGCAGGACTTTTATTTTGACGGCGCTCCAGACTTTTATTTTCACGGGCGGTGCTGAGAACACCAGCGCCTGATCACACAGCGCTCACTCACATTCTCCGTCCTCATTAGTTTACAATCTCTGTCAGTCATATCTAATACTTTGTTAGACAGAACTGGTAAACAAAGAAAGTAAATGGTATGCGAAAAAGTAAAGTGTTGCTTTTATATTATTTGTAACAGAAAAGGCAAACAATCAGGCTAAAATACTTTCTCATTTACTGTCAACATTCAGCAAATGCGCATCTTTCTCATTTAAACAAATCTCTGAATATCTAATAAACATTTAATATCACAAACCTTGCGATTTAATGGAATCCAGCTGTGATATCTTGTGAGGTGTGCATTTGTAGCCTGATAAATGTGTGACTGTGAGTGACGGTCGGTCCGTGCGAAGTGAGTGAATGCGAACAGAAGATCAGCTTCACAGTAGACGCGGTCGAAAAACTTTAAATCCTTCATATTAAAATATGCTGTGCTATATCCAGTTGGCCACTGTGTCATATTCATATTGTTTTCACTGTGTGCTGTATGTAATATTAGCGTTACCTTGTCTTTATTTGCAAAAATATGATTACCAGTGCGCACGATATTACCAGATTACTGAGTGCCCTGTTACAGTGTTTGCTTCCTTTTTATTAACATATTCATATATTTTTAAACAATTACTTTATTTGTGAAAAATACTGTAATAGGATTGCAGATTCAAGAAGTTGCCATCTAAGCATGTTTATTTTAAAGATTTGTTTTCTAATTTATTTAAAATTTATAAAATATTGATTAAAATAAATATAAAGTATATAATAATAATATCGGCTTTACATCGGCCATCGGCCATCCTGCTCTCTAAGATATCAGCATCGGCATCGGCCATCAAAAAACCAATATCGGTCGACCACTAATCGTCATCTATCTCACCTGTGTTCTGTTAATCAGTGTAATGTGTGTTTGTATTTAAGTTCCATTCTGTTCAGTCAGTCCTTGTCCAATCTCCGTTGTATTTAGTGTGTGTGAACCTTCTGCCCCTCTTCTATGTACCTGTATTATTTATATTGTGAGTAAATGTTTGCATTGGAACTTTAGATTCTCCTTCGTCTTCTTCTGCCTGCACCACACCGTGACAGTCCCTCTGGATCTCCCAGTAATTAGACATTTTAAATGCTTATTTTTATCAGTAATTCTGTAGTTTAATGTAATAATAATGTAATGTAATATGTAGATTGAGAGATTTACAAATAAACATTTATCAAAAGCCTGTTGTATAATATGTGATGTACACATTTAAAGTTGTTTTTTCTACAAAAAAAGTTGTTTTGTTTTTTGCAATGTTTTTTATTTTATTTTTTATTTAGTAAATATTAAGTAAAATAAACTATAAATGTAATTTCAGTAATTGTTATGGATGCTTTTTTACTATCTTTAAATTAATGATATATCACCCATTGATCACCCTGCTCTCTAAGATATCGGCATCAGTCGTTGGTTAAACTTTTTTTTTTTTTAAACATTTGTTTATTGATTTTTCAGTGACATAACAAAATCAAGAGGTAGATTCGGGAGTCAAAACAGTGTCAAGTACAACAAGTACAACTACAAGAAAAAGAAAGAAAAAAAAAAAAAAAAAAAAGAGAAGAAAATAAATAAATAAAATGAAATCAGATAAGGAATAATAGTTATAGTTTAAATAATAATAATAAAAAAAATAAAATAAAAATAAATTAAAAAAAAAAAGAACAAAACAAAAACACAAAATGGTCCCCCACTGCTAAATAAAAGCCCAATATGTACACTTTACAGAAATAAATAAAAAACATCCCAGCATGCTACCAATTCACACAAGAAAAAAAACTAACAATTAGTAGACAATCAGGGTGGCTACTCTGGAATAGCCGTAAAAATCAATCCCTCAACATGTGCAAAAAATGGGCCCCAAGTTTTATTGAACTTTGCAAGAGAACCATGTATCGAGCACCTAACTTTCTCCAACTTCACAAACTGTAGGATGTCCCTGATCCAAGACGAGTGAGAAGGCGGCACAGGAGACTTCCACCTCAATAAAATCAAACGTCTAGCCAATAAGGAGACAAAGGCTACAAAGTCAGCTTTATATTTAGGAAGCTGCAAAGTAGGAGGTAAAACCCCAAACAAAGCGGTACATGCTGTTGGATCAAATTGAACACCCGTACAAACAGAAATAGAATTAAATATCTGTGTCCAAAAATTAAATAGTGAAGGGCAAGACCAAAACATATGGACATGGGTAGCTTGAGCCTGATGACATCTAATGCACATGGGATCGACATCATTATAGATTTTTGAAAGCCTAACTCTAGTGAAATGGGTACGATGTAGAATTTTGCACTGGGTCAGACCATGTCTAGCACAAATAGATGAGGAGTGAACCCGACGCAAAATGGCATCCCACAGCTCCTCCGAGATCCCCTCCCCTAGATCCTCCTCCCATTGGGTTTTAATTTTATGCTGCGGGGTAAGCTGCAAAGAATAGATAAGATTGTATAAACATGAAATAGCACCTTTAATGGTAGGCAATGGGGTTAAAAAGGAGTCAATTAGAGAGACCGCTGGGAGATTTGGGAAATTGGGGCTAAGATTACGGATGAAACTACGAACTTGAACATATCTAAAAAAATGCTGTCTAGGCAAATGGAATTTCTCGGAGAGTTGCTGGAAAGATGCAAATGTACCAGCAATATACAAGTCCCTAAATGCCTTGATGCCATAGTCAGACCACAAAGAAAAAGCCCCATCAATTAAGGAAGGATGAAAAACAGGGTTAGCTGATAAAGGTGCTAGGAAAGAGAAGGTCTGTAGACCAAAATAGCGTCGAAATTGCTTCCAAATTTTAAAAGTGGATTTAACTAAAATATTATTGCAAAAAGGGGAGGGAGAAAAGCTAAGAGGAGCGTGGATGAGAGCAGTCAACGAAGCAGGTTTAGCAGAAAACATCTCCATACTCAACCATGTAGGAGGAACTGGTGCCCCCTCCAGAGAAATCCAAAGCTGAATTACTCTAAGGATGGAAGCCCAGTAATAAAACCTCAAGTTAGGAAGAGCCAAGCCCCCAAGGGCCTTAGGTCTCTGCAGAAGCTCCTTTCGCATACGAGGGACCTTCCTGTTCCATATAAACTCAGTGATTGATTTGTCTAATTTGTGAAAAAAAGTCTGAGGGAGAAAGATAGGTATGCACTGGAAAAGATAAGACAATTTGGGGAGAATATTCATCTTAACCGAATTAACCCTGGCCACAAGGGAAAGAGGCAACAGTGACCACCGTTGAAAGTCCATCCGTATCTGATCTAACAAAGGGGCAAAATTATAATCAAACAAATCTTCAAATCGGTCTCTAATCTGAATACCAAGGTATTTAAAGCCAAATGGAACAATTTTGAATGGGAAACCCTGAGCAGCATTTTGGGCACCTTGATTTAAAGGAAACAGCTCACTTTTGCCCAAATTTAGTTTATAGCCTGAAATCTGACCAAATGAACTAAGGATGTCAAGAGCAGCTGGAACTGAGACAGAGAGATTGGACACATATAGTAATAAGTCATCGGCATAGAGGGAGACCTTCTGTTCAAGACCATATCTTGTTATTCCAGTGATGCGTGGCTCTGAACGAAGCGCAATAGCCAGAGGTTCAATAGCAACAGCAAATAAAAGAGGACTCAGAGGACAGCCCTGACGAGTGGAGCGGTGCAAAGGGAAATAATCTGAATGGGTGTCATTAGTTCTGACTGAAGCCACAGGAGATGAATAGAGCAACTTAATCCAAGAAATGAACTCCTGACCAAAACCAAATTTCTCCAAAGTGTAAAAAAGGTAGTTCCACTCCACTCTGTCAAAAGCCTTCTCCGCGTCTAAAGAAATTACAGCTTCCGGCCCCATTGACGTAGAAGGATTATAAACAACATTGAGAAGTCGTCTGAGATTAAAGAACCCATGTCTGTTCTGGACAAAACCTGTCTGATCAGGAGAGATTATCAAAGGCAAAACTGATTCCAGTCGCAGAGCTAATAATTTGGACAGAAGTTTTACATCAACAGATAAAAGATTAATTGGACGGTAACTTGAGCAGGACAGAGGGTCCTTATTCTTTTTTAAGAGTAATGATATGGAGGCCTGATTTAGAGTCTGAGGTAATTTAGAAAGAGTAAGAGATTCATTGAACATTTCTATCAAAACTGGTGCTAATTTGT
This sequence comes from Abramis brama, assembly GCF_963993115.1. Classification (NCBI taxonomy): domain Eukaryota; kingdom Metazoa; phylum Chordata; class Actinopteri; order Cypriniformes; family Leuciscidae; genus Abramis; species Abramis brama. The sequence continues at coordinate 3,487,909 of NC_139963.1, read as the reverse complement.
CAAAAAAGGTTTTGTAAAACTCGGTCGGAAAACCGTCCGGGCCTGGACATTTTCCAGACTGCATAGAAAATGTTGCCCGTTTAAGGTCATCTATGGTGATTGGGCCCTCTAACTGCACAGCAGTATCAGCATCAACCCTAACCAACTCCAGTGAGTCAAAAAAACTATCCAGGGCTGACAGATCAGACCCAACCTCAGAAGTATATAAAGAGGAGTAAAACTGTTTAAACTGATCATTAATTTTTTTTGGATCAGTTGTGACGCCAGAAGGAGTATGAATTTGTGAAATCTGCTGAGAGGAGGAAGCCTGTCGAAGCTGATGGGCCAAAAGTTTGGTCGCCTTATCCCCAGATTCATAATAACAATATTTAGCCTTAAATAAGAGCTCCTCAACCTCTTTAGTAGAAAGAACATCAAACTCAGCCTGAAGAGAGAGACGATCCTTGTATATGTTAGGGGATGGGGAGGAAGCATAAATATTATCAAGCTGGGAGATTCGTAACCTCAATTCCTTTAATTTTTTTTTCCTCTGTTTGTTCTCATAGCTGCTGTATGAAATAATTTCACCTCTAATGTATGCTTTCAAAGTCTCCCAGAGAAGGGAGGCTGAGATCCCTGGAGTTCTGTTGGTAGTAAGAAAAAAGTCAATTTGATTAGAAACAAACTTAACAAAATCCTCATTAGATAACAAGCGCGTATTGAGACGCCAAGGGGGGCACGTACGTTCGCGCTCCTGTATGAATAACTCCAGTGTGGTCGGAGCATGATCTGATATTAGAATAGAGTCGTAAGAGCAAGACTGAACAGAATGGAGAAAACGGTTGTCCAGGAGAAAATAATCAATACGAGAAAAGGAGTGATGTACATGAGAGAAAAAAGAATACATTTTACCAGACGGATTAAGAAAGCGCCATGGATCAGAGACCGAGAACTCATCCATAAAAGATAAAATGGTCTTAGAGGACTTTGAGGGCACTCCTGGTCTAGTAGAAGAACGATCTAATACAGAATTAAGCCAACAGTTGAAGTCACCCCCCATAATAAGTAGATGTGTGGACATGTCAGGTAATTTGGCGAACAATTGATGGAAAAAATTGTCGTCATCCCAGTTTGGACCATACACATTAGCCAGAATCACAGAATTACTATATAGCTGTCCCGTTACAAACACAAACCTTCCATTTGGGTCAGCTATTACATTAGAGCACACAAAAGGAACCGATTTGTGAATCAAAATTGCAACCCCCCTAGATTTACCAATAAAACTAGAATGAAATACTTGACTGACCCACCTCCCCTTTAATCTGATATGGCTGGAAGATTTTAGGTGAGTCTCTTGAAGGAAGACAATATGAGCACCTAATTGTTGAAGATGGTGAAGAACTTTGCTACGTTTAATAGGCTGATTTAGACCATTACAGTTCCAGCTAACAAATTTGAGTCCTGTCCCTGATTGTCGTGGCATCCTAGACTGCTGCATGCTAGTCAAATAATGGTGTACACTGCAGCATGGAATGTATAACAGTCACAAAAATAAATTAAAACATGGGCAACCTGACTAAACAAAACACAAAACACACAGCAAGAGAAAAAGAGAGAACTCCTCACACACCCACCCACCACCCCACGAGCTGAAGCGTCTTCCCAAACAAGACGCGAGCAAATCCCACAAACTACCAAAAACATCCTAACACGCTCCATTAACAGCACAAACCAGTAGTGCTCATGCGAGTTTGTAATAAAGCATTAAATAAATATGTAAACAAACACAGTAGCAAAATATGAAAAGTCCACGTGACACAAACTTAAAGCAGGGCAGCTTACCAACAGAGAATGGGTAAAATTAACCCCCAGTTTACCGAACAAACTGCCAGCCGCTTTCAAACTGTAGCTCCAGAAGAGACACCAGACTTTAAGTTCACCTTGACAAAGTCCATTGCAGTGGCTGGGTCCTCAAAGGTGTGTGTAGCTCCACCGGGAAGAGTGATCTTCAAAGTCGCAGGAAACCTCAATCCGAACTTCACTCCAGGACACGAATGTAACAGACGTTTAACGTCCGTGAATGCAGCACGTTTCTTCGCAACTGACGAAGTATAGTCAGGAAAGAGAAACAGTTTTTTGCCTTGGTGGAGAAGAGGAGCCTCGCTGGCCCGGCGTAAAATGTCATTCCTCACGTGAAAAAAGTGCACACGAATCACAAAGGGTCGGGGTGGTTTACCATCACTGGGCTTGGCTCGGAGAGTGCGATGTGCACGATCGAGCAGGGGCAACTCATCCAGGCCGAGGGAGTCCATCAGCAGCTGGGCAATAAATTCGGTTGGGCGCGCACCTTCGGCCCCCTCCGGCACACCTACCAGCCTAATGTTGTTCCTCCTCGCTCTACCCTCCAGATCCTCACATTTATCGGTCAGCAGTTTAACCTCGGCTTTCAGCGTGGAAACTGTTGAATCCAGTGAAGTTAGCAGGTCACTGTGGTCAGTGCACGCGCGCTGCAACTCCGTGATAGCTTGATCATGGGAGCTAAGTTTTTGTTGCATCGGTTCAATTGCGTGCATAAGCTCCTCTCTTACCGAAGAAATGTCCGCACGAAGCTCGCAAGACAGCGAGTCTATTTTGCCGCAAATGTCCCCTTTCAACTGGTCTAACATAGCCCGGAGGTTATCCAAATTGGGCGCACACTCGGGATCCGTGACCACCTTCGGCGGAGATGCGGGCTCAGTCGAGGGTGAAGCCTTAGCACGGCCTGTGCGAGCCGGGTTTCCACGTGCAGCTGCCATTGTCGGTTGAAATTCCCTTAAAGCACACCGAAACTGACCAAGTACTTGTCACAATTGCGCACCGGCCAAAATTAGTGAAAAGAAACTGTGTTAAAAAGTTAAAAATAAACACAAACTCGCGGAGCAAAAGGGAGACACGTCCTACATGCTCGGTGTCCAACAGCGCCCCTCTCTCGTTGGTTAAACTTAATCTTGAAATAATACAAATACAATTTCTTAGGTTCTTAGGTTAGGGGTGGGCGATATGTCAAAAATATCATATCACGATTTTTTTCAGGAAAATCACGATTCACGATTTTATCACGATTCTTTTTATGTTGGTTTTACTATTTTGTGACTTAGCATTACAGCCAATCTAATGTCACTTTTTTAAAAACAAAGCCTTAGGTAACAAAAAAAAAAAAAAAAAAAAAAAAAAAAAATGGCAGACGGGAGAAGATAAAAATATTTGTCATTATTTTCTTTGTTATTAAATATTAAGATCAAAGATACACATTAGACATACACAACTTAATATACAAATTAAATAGGCTAAACAATGCTTTATATTTTCAGCTACAGTAGGTGTATTTAATACTGATGCACCGAAATGAAAATTCTGGGCCGAAACCGAAAATTTAGGATGCTCTTGGCCGAAAACCGAAACTGAAGCCGAAAATGGCTTCTTTTAAAAATGTATATACTGCTTGAATTTAATGGATCTGAAATGAAAAATCACAATATAATAATCAAATTTTATTAACAGTTACATAACAAAACATAAAATATTTTTAACAATAAATATAAATAATAATACCAAATAATATTATTCTTCAAGTTTTATGTTCCATCAAATAAAATAGTTTTTTAAAAGTTGTGCAAAAAAAAATCCACAATTTTGGAGATTTTTGCAGAACAAATGTTACATATTGCAACTTTGGTGTCCTCTCGTATAGGGCTGTCACTTTTGTGAAAAATAAATCCTGTTCGATTTTTGAGACATAGGCTAAGTGTTCACTGAATCGTTAGTAAATTGCCTATATTTGGCGTTGATCCGTTTTCAACGCCAAATATAGGCAAATCCACGGACAACTAAACAGGCATTAGGACGACCGTAAAGAGGGCGCACAAGTCAGCAATGTGGACTGCCATAACATCAATGAAAAGCATTACTGAAGGCTACATATTATGCACTATATTATGCAAAAATAGGTTATGTGTGTGTCAGAACCTGCAGTTGCTGTGTGACGCGCGTTCGCTGCGAGCGTATACTGTAGTGACGAGCTGGACGCGCTCCGAGAGAAGGCCGTTAAAATCGATTCCCTATTTTCGTTTTCGAAACTTGTGTTGGTTGGTCCGATCGATTGTGCAATAAGTGACAGTCCTTTGACATGCTTAATCTTTGATAGGCAGACGCGTGATAACAGCTCGACCGTGAGTGAAACCTAAGCGCTTGCGCACGGATGGGAGGGGCGGGTGACATTCATTTTCGGTTAAACGTTTTCGGCTGTTTTTTTTTTTTTTTTCGGCCCGAAACCGATAATGCCATTTCGGCCGAAAATTTTCGGCGGCCGAAATTTCGGTGCACCCCTAGTATTTAACAGTAGCATTGAAGAAAGTAATTAAATGAACAAATATGAAAATAAAACAAAACAGACTTCACTGTATAAATTATACATTGATACTTATTAAAGCTACTATTAAAGTTATCAGTCAAGGGCAGTGAGTGATTTTCTCTTTGCATTGTGTTGTTTTATTAACATTAAAGGGATAGTTCTCCTAAAAATTCAAATTATCATAATTTACTCTCTCAAGTTGTTTTAAACTCGAATATCTTTCTTGCTTCTGTTGAAAATAAAAGTTATTTGGAAGAATGTGGGTAACCCAGCAGTTGATGTACCCCAGTGACTTCCATAGTATATTTTTCTCCTATGGAAGTCAATGGGGACCAGCTACTGTTTGGATAGCCACAATATTAATATTAGAAAAATATTAGAAAATATTAGAAGGAAATTAATACAGGTTTGGAAAAACATTAGAGTGCGTAAATGATGAGATCATTTTTATTTTTGGGTGAACTATCCCTTTAAGGACAAGTGGCAGCGTGTTTACTATTACTACTGTCTCTTTAAGAGTTGCGCGTCTAATATACACGCATTTGACAAGCAGATTTTCTCTCAATTTTCTCAAGTTTGCTTTCACTTTAGACATAACCGACTTTATGTAAACCTTGTGTGTAAGCACAATAAGACTCGAAAGATAACTTAGTCCAGTATCCAGGCGCTGGTAGACAGGCTTTTAGTGCATGTGAGCTTCACATGAACGCGCTGAGAAACGCACACGTTAAAACAGCGCATCAGCATGCGAATTAAATGTTTAACCGACAAGGCATTAAAACACATGCAAATTGTGAACTTTTGTGAACTGCAGTGTCCCGTTCCGCTGCTTTAACATTTTATGTGAATATACGTTGCGTTGTTCAGTATGTTGGGACAGAGGCGCCAGAACAGATATAATGCACGATTCTACGATATTTCTTCAAAAGCAGATCGTGGAGACATTTTAATCGTCCACGATCAAAAATCGTCATATCGCACACCCCTATCTTAGGTTTAAGTAATCTTAGCTTTACTTAAATCATTAAAGATTTTATAACAAAAAGACATGTACATGTGAATGAAGGCATGTTTAGAATTATAGTGAAAGGCCTTTAACTTGCCATAAAACTGTGAACTGTCTCATTTAATAGTGTCAGTGCAATCAAGTCAAGTCAATAATATTGTTAAATTTTAAGTGTCCCCAACTAAGCAAGCCAGAGGCAACAATGGCAAGAACCCAAACTCCATCAGGTGACAGAAATAGAGAAGAAATCCTATAGCTATAAATCTTAACGCAAATATTTTTTTCAAACATGCTTAATTTTATCTAGGAAATTTGTCACTGAATAAAAAATGCTAATGTACTGGAAATAGTATTTTTTGTAGATGAATGCTGTTTGAATGCATTGTATGCTGTTTATGTAAAAAATAAATAATGGAAAATGTATTTAATATTTGTTTATAGAAAATGTATTGTATGTGTGCCATCTAATTCTGTGTTGTGATTTATTGTAGGTTAAATGATTGTAACTTAACAGAAAAAAGCTGTTCAGCTCTGGCTGCAGTTCTTGGATCAGATACCAATCTGAAAGAGCTGAACATGAACAATAATAATCTGCAGGATTCAGGAGTGAAGCTGCTCTGCACTGGACTGTGTAAATTGGAGATACTGAGGTAAGTTGAGCCACAGGAGTCACATGACTAAAGTAAGGTGCAATGACTGACAGGACGATGCCAGAGTTTAAAAGTTATAAATAAAAGTTGCATTTCTTTGTTTAATATAAGTAAGTTTGCCTTTGTTCTATTGTAGTTGTGTTTTTCATTCAAAATAATAATGAGCCATAAACTAAGCAGTCCAAAGATCTTTTATTTATTTGTTACAACGTGGGTATAGCATATCATCCTTCTTATCAATTTTGTTAATAAAAGTCCAATGTTTAATATAAGTGAATTTATCATTGTACTATTTTATTATTGATGTATTTTCATTAATACTAATGAACCACAAACTAAGCATTTGTTTTAAATTTAGGGGAAAACACTAAGACCTTCATTTATCAGTGTTACAATGGGGGTATACTATGCCATCTATCCTATTTGTTTTGTTGATAAAAGTTTTATTGTTCAATATAACAAACAATAAAAAAATGGTTGTCATTGTGCCATTTTACTGTTGTTGTGTTTTTTTCAGTGAGTAATACTGAAGTGACATTAAGCGTTCATTTTGTGCTGCATTCATTTGGTGCTGCACTGTAATGGAAATAATTGCAGGGGATTATAATAATTAATGGATCATGTATTTTCCATATATGTATATTCTACTTCTTATAAGTTAAGACTTAAATTGTGCTGTTTTTGTTTATAGTAATTTATAATTTAGTGATTTAATCGTTGTTTGCATATGTAGTGTTGAGTCAGAATTCAGATGATTCTGTTAGAGCTTTGACATTAAAGATATCGCAAGCGTAATATTGCGAGGGGCGCCGTGAGCACTGAGCGAGCAGGTACGAGTAGTGAATTGTCGTTGAAAAAGATGGATAAATCAAAAAAACTGTCGGGGCTAAAGATAGAAAAAGAAAGAGGGAAAGTGAGATGGCATGTCAAGGGATACCAAAAGCAGCTAAATAAGTGGATGGTGAAAGGCAACAGGTAGGATTTAAAGTAGGGCTGAACAATATTCTGTTTTAACATCAACATTGCGATGTGCGCATGAGCGATAGTCACATCGCCGGAACATGCGATGTGAAGGGTAGTAGCACCCATGGTGTATTAAGAGAATGGTAGCACCAGGGTAGCACACAGTAAACACGAGTTTGTTGTATGTCTTGTTGCTGGGGTGACATGCACGTTCCGCGTGCCTGCACAGTGATTGATTCGCTGTGCCGCTGCTCACCGCTCACAGCCAACATTCACATCTTAACAGATGTTTGTTTGTTCATTAGGCTATAATTCCTCAAAATAAGTAAAATAAAATCTTATTCTCTCTCTCTCTCTCTCTCTCTCCATGTTTTCGGTGCTGATGCAGTGTTCATGTAAATGGCACCTAAAAGCTGTCACAAAGTAAAAGTAATTATTATAAGTATGTAAAATATTGCAATGAGACATTTTAATTGTTTATTAATAAACAAGTGTTTTCTGTGTCGGCTGCAAAGATGAAGTTGATGATATTGACTCGCGAAATATCGCAATGTAATTTTTTCCCAATATCGTGCAGCCCTAATTTAAAGTGTGATGTCTGTGCTTGGAGGCTTTAAAATGTTCATGTTAACAGACATTAGCGTTCTAAAGTTCTCTGAAGTGTGGCTGAAAAAGCCAAGTAAAACTTTAAATAACCATTGAATCAAATTAACATTTTATTCTTATCTGTGAAATAAGCATGTAACCCGTTTCAACTCCACCACTCAAAGAATTGTTAAATTGTTCGCCAAATTTGTTGCTTCATACCCCTCTGACACTGGGTAGTTGCGCCCCTGGTCTCACTCATCCTTGCAAAGCTGCTTCAGCTCAGTGACATTTGTAGGCTTTCCAACATGAGCTGTGCTTCAAGTCCTTCCACAGCATTTTAATGGAATTGAAGTCTGGACTTTATTGGGCCATTCCCAAACTTTAATTTTCTAATTTTCCGACCATTTTCAGATCATAGACTTTCAGAGTTGTACAGTTTTAGTTAATTGCAATCTTGAAAGGGATGTTGATGTCTAACATATTAAAGTTCATTGAGCCTTTTGTTTGCCTCCATATTCAATTGTCAGTTTTTGCGGGGGTTAACGATTTTGGAAAATAATCTAATTGCGATTTAATTTTACCAATATTGCGATTGTGATTTAATATGCGATTATTTTTTAAGCTCTTTATCTTTTCTATTATTCAACAAAAACAAGCAATAAATCATTGTAAAATAGGGAAGGGAATCTTTAGGCACCTCATGAGCCGATCTAATTTTTTTCTTATTAATTAATCTTATTAATAAAACTTAAAATATTTAATTACATATGTAATTATAAGTAGGCCTACTTTTATAAACAATTACACATTAAAAAACTAAATTAATACAATTACATGTTAATAATTTTAACTAATATAGCTTCAAAACAAATAACAAAGAGGGGAAAAAAATATTACAAGCAATAAACAAAGTGCTTTCAGTATTTAAGAGTCGGCTGTCTGAACGTTTTCATCTCTTTTGAAATTATAAGATGTGGTTTGTCCTATCTGTTTAATAACTTAAGATATAACTGACTGTGTCACATTAATTTTGCGTCATAAAAGCATTTTGAGATGCAAGTACATTTAACCACGTAGACGGAGTCGCTCACAGCCGCATGCTCAAACGCTCTTCGCAAAGCGCGCGTGAGTATTTGAAATTGAAAGCAGCTTCTGTGGTGATTTTCATATTTGTAATATATAAGCCAACTGCATTCCAAAAGACATATGATGCCTTCGTAGAGCATTTGTAAGCAAAATACCGGCGGGCGAGACCGCGCACTACAAAAGTAACATCAAGCAGACCGCGCGTATCTCATATCATGTGCAATGAAGCACGCGAATGTTCTTGTAATTCGCTTCAACTTTTCCGAACTTTATGAAAGATTATTTTTTGGAAGGTTCGAGTGGTGTCGTGTGTGTGTGTGTGTGTGAGACAAAGGAATTAGAAGCAAGCAGAATACGGTTGTTTATAAAGCACACGTAGCGTCATCACGTATCTGTGTTGAGAACTAAGCTCAGACATAAATCTGAAATTATTTTAATCAATACAGAATCGTTGGAGAGAATCTATAACACAATATCACATAAATTAAACATAAACTGTTATTTCCTGTAGCCTACCTATGCCAGGCCTATGTGCAGCGTGACAAGTTGATGCTTCATCTGCAAGACTGGTTTACTCTCGCGTGTCACGTGACCAGAGTGTCAGTTTAAGGATTTATATTGTTCAGGTTTAACTGATTAATCAGCTGAATGTTTTCCTCTCTGTTCTAGACTCTCTAACTGCAGTGTGACAGAAGAAGGTTATAAAGCTCTGGCTTCAGCTCTGAGATCAAACCCTTTACACCTGATAGAGCTGGATCTCACAGGAAATGATCCTGGACAATCAGGAGTGAAGGAGTTCAATGATTTACTGCAGGATCCAGACTGTCAACTGGAGACACTGAGGTGAGACGGGATCAAATAATTAACTAAATTAGCTATATGCAGGCTAAATATTCATAACTAATATATTATTTTAGTTATATAATAAGCTGTACAATTTGTTGCATCAAAATGATCAAGATCAGATCAGATGCTGCAGGTTCTGTCATGATGATGATAACCGTCAACACAGTTTAGTTGTGATACGAGCTACAGGTCAAATAGACATTATGGGTCAGTATATGTGTGCTGACATTCAGGAGTATACCTTGATAATTAACAATAATAGTTTTCCATCAAGCCCAGATTCACTGCATCTCTCTACAGCAGGTCTATGAGTCTCCAGATGTTCTCAAACATGCAGTTTCACAAGCCAGTTTTCTCTGTGCTGTCGTTTCTCACTCCTCCTGCTTTAAAGACAGAAAGATCTTAATTTCACACTCTGTATTCATACTGAAAATCATGATCTAGTGAGCTTTTGCCCTTCTGCTCTGTGAGACCTTTCTGTTCTTATGCTTATGTTTGCTTTAGGACTGAGTGTTGCTCTAGTTTCTTTTAAATATATATTTATTTGTGTATTTAAATGTTTAAAGAAAAATTTGACATCTAAATAACTAACTTAAGCTTGTCTTTAAAACAATAATTACGTTTTTTATCGTATCAATCATTTTTTGTAATGCAGTGGACATTTAGTTGATACCTGAATTGCCTCTTCTGCAGGTTTGTGAGTCCTGCTGCTGAGGAAGCCTGTCAGTATGTGAATAGAGTTGTGGGTATAAACCCGTTACTCCAGAGAGAGCTGAATCTGAGAGGACATAAACTAGGAGACACACAAGTGAATCAGATCGCTGCTCTACTGCAGGATAAACACTGTCAACTCAACACACTGACGTGAGTATTGCTCATTTATTTATTATATTACTTTTAAGCATTTTTTCCCTCAGTCACACAGAGCCAGAACAATTTAAAGTAATAAAATTAAACAGTCAATTAAACTATTAAGCTGCAACCCCACTTTTGAAAAATCCCCAGAATGTCACATGATTATGGCACTTTTTCATGTGTTCCATATATGGACTAAAGCTGCGTCCGAAATCGCGTACTATGGGAGTAGGTACTACATTTAAATTAGAACGTACTTCGCGACCGTTAAAAAAGTACGCTCTATATAGTATGAATACGGGTAGTATGAATGATAATGGCAATATCACAAGCAGTGTGTGTGTATATATATAGAAAAAAAATCTTCTAAAATGAGCATTTTTATCAAGCTTGTATATTTAGGTTCAGTAATTTCACTTTAATGACAGTTAATAGGTCCTTTTCATTGCCATTAAAGTGAAATAACTGAACATAAACATACAAGCTTGATAAAAATGATCAAACTAGAAGAAAATTTCAGATGGCACTTAGAGGCTTTTACATCTTAAGTATTCATATGTGTGTGTGTGTGTGTGTGTGTGTGCATATATATATATATATATATATATATATATATATATATATATATATATATATATATTAGGGCTGGGGGAAATAACGCGTGAATCTTTGCGATTAATTTAAGATGCTTAACGCGTTAAAAGAATAATAACGCAATTAACGCAGCACTTTTTTTTGCCTCGTTTTAATGACTTCCTGTTGCGGCTGCTATTGAAAATACTGAAAATATACTGTCCCGGTCCTCCGTGTTCGGGTTTCATTCTCTCGCAGCTTTCATGAGCGGGTCTTTTCCGCGCAGTGCTCTCCATTCCGTGTGTGTGTGTGTGTGTGTGTGTCGGCCGTGTTTGCGCTGCGCGTTCTGCTCTGTCGTTAACGGCCCAAACGCTCAAATCATGTACTGATCACGCACTGAAAAAGCAAAGTCCGCTCCAATAACGTGAAATTTCTCAGTAGTAGACTTCTGTTTGCAATAGCCCTACTGAGCTGGTATAGTCATGCTGGGCAACAATGGTAAAATGATCAAACTAGAAGAAAATTTCAGATGGCACTTAGAGGCTTTTACATCTTAAGTATTCATAAATGTGTATGTGTGTGTGTGTGTGTATGTGTGTGTATATATATATATATATATATATATATATATATATATATATATATATATATATATATATATATATATATATATATACACACACACACATAAGAAATGGATCATATACAGTACCAGTCAAAAGTTTGGAAACATTACTATTTTTAATGTTTTTGAAAGAAGTCTCTTATGCTCATCAAGCCTGCAGTTAAAAAAAAAAAAAAAAAAAAAAAAACAGTAATATTATGAAATATTATTACAATTTAAAATAATGGTTCTCTTTTTTAATATATTTTAAAATGTAATTTATTTTTGTGATGCAAAGCTGAATTTTCATCAGCAAGTACTCCAGTCTTTGGTGTCTTATGATCCTTCAGAAATCATTCTAATATGATGATTTGATACTCAGTTATTATCAATGATGGAAACAGTTGTGCTGTTTAATATATTTTTTTGGAATACTTTTTTCAGGATTCATTGATGAGTAAAACGTTAACAGCATTTATTCATAAAAACAGCATTTATTCAAAATAAAAACATTTCTAACAATATAAATCGTTACCATCACCTTTTATCAATTTAACGCATCCTTGTTGAATTAAAGTACTAATTTCTTTAAAAAAAAATAGTTATTGTTCCCAAACTTTTGAACGGTAGTGTATATTGTTACAAAAGATTTCTATTCTAAATAAATACAGTTCTTTTTAACTTTTTATTCATCAAATAATCCTGAAAAAAGTATCTCAGGTTATAAAAAAAATATTAAGCAGCACAACTGTTTCCAACATTGATCATAAATCAGCATATTAGAATGATTTCTGAAGGATCATAAGACACCAAAGACTGGAGTACTTGCTGATGAAAATTCAGCTTTGCATCACAAAAAAAATTACATTTTAAAGTATATTAAAAAAAGAGAACCATTATTTTAAATTGTAATAATATTTCATAATATTACTGTTTTTTTTGTTTTGTTTGTTTTTTAACTGCAGGCTTGATGAGCATAAGAGACTTCTTTCAAAAACATTAAAAATAGTAATGTTTCCAAACTTTTGACTGGTACTTACGTATAATACATACATACATATTATATTTATAAATAAGCCAACACAGAAAACAAAAAAACTATAAACACGTTTACAGATTGTGAGCCCTACAACCTACTGCGCCAATTCTTCATCTATATTTTAAAGATGGAGCTGACCTCCGCCCGACCTCCGACTTTCACGGTAGTCCATCCAGTCACTGATTGCGACCATGGGTGGAAAAAAAGCACATCGAGGTGCTGGTGTTCTAGCTACATATCATATATTTGAGCTTAATTTTTGACAAATTATTTACTTTAAATTTGGGTAGGAAAAATTCAAGTGGAAATCCAAAAATTACTATCTTGTACACATGCTTTTAAAGAAACAGATTTTGAGTTATTTTAAAGTGATGCCCTACAAATGAGATTGTTAGTAAGAAAGTCCCTTTAGATCTTTTAGAAACCTGTGAAGGTTCCCTTACTGAAGCTGCTGACGTTCACTTTCTTCCCTCAAGACGACGTTTTAAAACTTTTGCTTTTGGTGGTGCTTTAAGCTCTATTATACTACTTTGTGCCAAAGTTTTGTGATTTTGTTTTAAGCTTTGTATTCTGTATCCATTTAAAAGTTAAATAATATACGAAAATAAAGCAAATACATTTTAAAGGTGTCTGGAGTGTGTGGGTATTTCTCTATAGTGCGGCACTCATATTTTTCAGATATACCTGCAATTTGCTTGTTTCAAAAACCATCTGGAATCTGCCACAAAATAAGTGCACACACAACACCCTTTAAAAATATTAATTACTCAATTCCACATATTAAACACTTTACAACTGTAAATCCCTGGGAATTAAGTGTTTTGTAATAAAACTTGCTAAAACAGCATGACAAAATGACCTTACTAACAAATAAATGGAAAGAGAGTGTGTAACATTTGTTTTCTTTATTATTATTATTATTTTTTAGCAATTATTTCTAAAAGCTGAAGGAATCTTTCCTCTCTCTGGCCTCCTGTTCTCGTCTCTCCTCATGCTCTCGTCGCTCTTTCTTTTCTTTCCTCTCTTTCATTAGCCACTCTCCACTCTACAAGAACACAGGTGTGTTCATCAGCCCCTGCAAAATCAACACAGAATTTAACATTAGTGATGAACCATGGTCAATCTATATTATTATATTAATATTAATGTTACATGGACAAGTTGAGGTACACTTGATAACAGTAGCTTGCTACGTAGCCAACACATATTACATATCAACACTGGTAAAGGAGAAATAAAATCGCTGTAAAATAAAAAATAAAGGTTTTGTAACTATCATTTAACTGAGAAACAACGTCGTTGTTTAAATAAAACAGTGTTAACTAGCTGACAGGCATTAGCTCGTTCTGTTCGGTAATAATAATGATAAAATTGTCAATTTTGCAGCCAATTCACAAAATTGTACCCTCGATTTACATTATTTATACTTTTAACAAGTCAATCGTTTACTTATATGATGTTAAACAAATACAATTTAACCACAAAGAAACAATAAGTGTTTTGTAAAGTATTTACACTTGAAAACAGCCGCGTCTCCATTTTCTGCTAAGGTGGCAAAAGAAGCAGTTAAAAAAGGAGATGTTGAAGTCAACATTAAATTATCAAAATCAGAGGGGAAAGGCATAGTGTGGAGAAGTATAAATCAACAATGGCAACAGAGCTGGGATAATGCAACAAAAGGGAGACATTTACACGAAATCCAAAGCAAAGTAGGTATATCAAGAAGTACGGGAACAAAGAGGAAAGAGCAGGTGATAATGAGCAGGCTGAGAATTGGGCATAGCAATCTTAATGGCACACTTTTTATTACAGGAAATCATCCTACAGGAATGTGTGAACAATGTCAGGAGGCTGAAACAGTAGAACATATTCTTATAACATGCAGGAAATTTATTCAGGAAAGACAAGAAATGGTAACAAAATTAAAAAAATAAGACGGGTAGATAATACAGTAAAAAGTTTATTGGAGTATGGAGAGAGTGTGGAGGGTAGGAAAGTGATATTTGGTTTTCTGAGGATGACTGGATTAGATAGGAGGATTTAGTATGAATGAGAACAAAGGGTAAATAAAACCGAAAGGTGGCAGTAATGCAACTCAAAGGATGCCAGCTGCCTTAAAAACCCAAAAAGAAGAAAAGAAGAAGAAGAACGTTGGAGGATTTGAACTTGAAAAAACAGAGTGTACTGAGTAAGCCTACTGACATCTTTCCGCAGTTAAAACTACATTACTTCTTATGTTCATTCATGTTTATTTGATGCTATAAATTAACTAGAAGGAAGAGATGATCGGTTCACGAGCAGCTTTAACTGAGGCACCACAGCGATCTGTCAAGACACATTACAGAGCCACAAAACGGTTACGGTAGTCTAAATTTCTTTAAAAATGACCAAATTTTAATATCAAAAGTAACCTGGACTGTCTTGTCTGTCAGCGTGTTGTCAGTGTCTCTGCTGCGCGATGTTTTTCATTGCGTGAGATCATGG
This sequence comes from Abramis brama, assembly GCF_963993115.1. Classification (NCBI taxonomy): domain Eukaryota; kingdom Metazoa; phylum Chordata; class Actinopteri; order Cypriniformes; family Leuciscidae; genus Abramis; species Abramis brama. The sequence goes on along the minus strand of NC_139963.1, from coordinate 3,472,843 downwards.
TTTGGCGTGAGCGCGGTGTAGCTTGTCGGACATAGCAACAGTAACTAAAGGGGCCGGGTCTTTGCGTTTTTTTTATTATTTTTTTTGCAACTGTTGTTCTTTGACATTTAAACGAAGTCAGCCATTTCGTTGGATTTTAGCTAAAAAATGTGGCGGCACATTACTGGAGTAGTAAAGAAAGCATCTGTGAAAGCAGCGCAGTTTGAGTGTTTCGGAACGTATATGTGGTCGGAGAGAAAGATGAGACTACCCTTCTCTGACTACGTTTGAATGTGTGAGTTAAGTATTAAACTGTTGGTGAGATGAGATGAGATAATGCAATGCTGACATAGGCTACAGTACAATGACAGTTGCACAGATGTTGGGAGTTGGGAACCGGTGAGAAAATGTCCGGTAGCCTACCCGGTAACTTTACCAGTAATAACCATAGATATCATATAAAGGCTAGATGTCTTGTGCGCGCTGCTGGCCAATGGAGGTCGACGTCCGCACACGGCGGCCATCTTACCACAGTGTGCTCGCTCACTCGTAACATGGTGCATGTACTTTTAAATAACCATAACTTGCTCAGAGATGTAGCTATGACACTGCATACATATGAATAATTATAACATAAATGTTCAAGCATTCGGAATTATAGCCACGTTAATAGCGTTAGTAAGAAACCAAACCATTTGTAAATCCGTCAAGATTTCAGCGAGATAAGAGGATTTGTGTGCGTGCTGATCACTCACCTTAATTCACAGAATAATTTCATATTTTCTGTTCTTCTAAACACTCCAAATATACAACAAAATGCATTTAAGGGCTAAAAAAGTGCATTTGGCATGATATGTCCCCTTTAATTCACTGCTCCACTGTGGTTAGATGGCCGCCGGTGATGCCGGAAATGACTCCGCCTTAAGACATCTAGCCTTTATATGATATATATGGTAATAACAATATTAATTTAGTTCTGCTTAACGGTTCCTGAACGCTGTAACTAACAGCTGCCCAGCCATCAACACAGCCGCGTGTGATTTGTTTTTAATACGAGCTGCACTAGGTCTATATCTGTATTCTAAGAGTTATTATTCCTTTTATGGATCTCGTTAATAACTTGACAACACTTAAATGTGTATTCTTACAAGTTAAAGAACAAATGTTTGTGCAATTCCTTTTTTTTCACCTTTTATGAGGCAAAAAAAAAACTGTCTGGTAAAAAGTCACTGTGGCGGGTGGTCAAAAAAGTTAAAGTCCGCGTGAACCGGAAGTTGCAAACGAGTTTTCTCCAGTGTTGTGACGTATTTCCCAGTGAAAAGGCATATTGAACAGAGGGCAGGGTTTTACTCTAGCGCTCCTCCTCTCCATCTCTCGCTCATAGCAGACTAACGGTTTGAGGGGAGTGGTTAAGCGTTTCCCAAACCATGCAGTCAAACCAACGTCGTCAGAGAAGGAACTCCATTCCAGTCCGGAAGTAACTTTTCAGACTTTGATTAAAGATTACGACGGCAAACCATTTTTTTCTGTGTATTAACTTGCACGGATTAATTTTTCACCACAAGACTAGTAATATGCGCTAACAAATTAAATAGGGTCAATTTTGATTTCAGTTGGACTTTAACTTCAGGCCCTGATCATGGGATAGTAAAGTGTCCATCATATGCGCACTTCAGAATCTCGCTGGAAGTAGTCGGTCATCCGGGTACTTCTCGCCTACTGTTTTTCGAATTCTATGATTTCGGACATACCACTCTGCTCACGTACTGTTTGTCGCATACTATATAGTAGGGAAGTATTCGATTTCGGGCGCAGCTTAAATGTGCATAGGGCGCCCTCAGGCTGTTTCTATGGATTGAGAAAACAGTACATCAGAGTATCCAGCGCTCATAATGATTACATCGACGCATTTGGGTATAAATTCAATAGGGTTGGGAATCGTAAGAAATTTTCCGGTTCCGGTTCCGATTCCGGTTCCACCAAACGATTCCGGTTCCGGTTCCGGTTCCCATTCAATAAAAAATATTAAAACAACTAATAAAAAATAGTAGTAAGGGAAAAATCCACAATCCTTTTTGTTTTTATTTCTTATACTTTTCAAATGAGTTTAACAGACTGGTAATGTCAACAAATTCAACATATTGTTATGCAATTTTTGCAAAAAAAAAAAAAAAAGTTTTTCTGAAGGAAAATAAATGTCTGCATTCTCTAGAATAATTTGGGACCTCTCCTATAGCTTATTGTATCTCCAGCAGTGGAGAATACCCTCTCAGAAGGGGTAGAATATGCTTGAATGTAAGATGTGTGTAGAACAGATTATTTTTAAAATTGTTTTGAATGATTGATGCTGCTAAAGTATAGTCCGAGTAAAAACGCTTATTGCAGGCTTAACGTAGTAATTCTGGATATACAAAAACACGGTTTGAAAAAAAGGCATTCATGATGCACTCGCTCATATACATTTTGTAAATTCTGAACACAAAAAAGTTACGGACTGCGTCTTTATGGATGTTTTGAAGCATCAGATCAGATGTAATCGATACACTCGTTATTTGAAGGCAGCGACTTTCAAAAGGTGATTTACTCTATTTTGGTTGCTACCGTAGACATCAGTTTATACTCGAATTATAAACTTTTATCTCAGTACTTCTGTGATCATTTGAATATTTGTAACAGAAATATCGATACTGTGTGATTGTAAAGCTGTTTCATATTGACAACTCTCTGGGTCAACAACAGCGCAAACAGATTTGAATGTTCAGGGGTGAGGTTTTTGTAATTTAGGAATAAGATCGCGTGGGTGTTTGAATCGAGATCTTTTACAGATTAACTTAATCGTGCAGCTCTTCTCTCTCTCTCTCTCTCTCTCTCTCTCTCTCTCTCTCTCTCTGCGTTGATATCTGACGCAAAACGTATTTGAGTAGCGCGAGGGCTTTTCAGTGCATTCATTACTATTTTAATAAGAGGTGAGACGTCGCTATTAAAGGATAAGCTCACAGCACTTCGCCCACACAGCGCACCAGAACCGTTTTCGGAACCGAAACTTAGGAATTTCGCACGGTTCCGGTATTTTTTCAAAAACACTACCGGTTCTGGATAAGAACCGGTTCTCGGTTCCCAACCCTAAAATTCAATAAATATTATTCCTCTCTATAGAAATCTGATGTAATACCGCGGTCACATGATGCCTACCGCGGGTCTGAGCTCGTCACCGTCATCACCGCAAAAAAAAAAAAAAAATAGCATTGGCCTGCACATGTGTGCACGTTGTGTCTAATTACATTGATTCTAATGACATGGATTGTGTCTAATGACATTGTGTCTTACATAAGTTTTGGGGTTGATTTAAAGCGGTTTACCGCTATACCGCGGGAATTTCTTGCTTTTCAACCGCGGTAAGAAAAAATCCATACCGTCCCAGCCCTAATCATGTTAACTGGGGGAACACGCGTGCACGCAGATTTTTATTCCAGTTTTACCTGGATTTCCAGCAGATGTTAGACGGCTACAGATTCGTCGCAGCCATTTTTCACGGATCCATGATTAAAAACGTATGTTTCACCAGTTGTATACACACTGGTATGCATAATAAAGCGATTTGTTTTTGAAGTGTATATTCCTGCGTATTTGACGCAATTTCAAAGAAGTTTAACATACTTTAGTGTCAAGCTCAGAAACCACGCCTATGTTAACATGGGGCATTCGGTTTCATTGGATGAACAGACTTGTCAGCGCACTTCAGAAGACTCTTCTCAACATTAGTGTATCATATTTTCTGTAGTGTGTTGTCATGAGTTCATCACAAATAACAACAGATGTAGATTAAATGAAAGTAGCTAGACTACCTAAAAGAAGCATAAATTGCAAAGTCATTTACATTTTTTTCCAGTTGCATTTATTGATCTGCATATAGCCTAATTTTATAATGGATCTATTATTTTTTATATAAAAACACTTATCAGCTTATTTTACTCTGCTGATTATATTAAGATCTCTTTTCTTAACCAGCTCTGACACCTGTATCCTTTTCCCTGGACATAAAGCAGCTATGCTTATAGGGTCATGAAGTTAATTATCTCTTGAACTTGTAACATTCAACAGATTTATAAAATAAAAAATAAAAACTAATTTTGACTCTTCTCCTTTCAGAACAATTCTATATAGCAAATATAGTAATATTGAATTGTACATTGTGTCAAGCTTTCCTGTAGCTCAAACAGTAGAGCGTTGGCGCTTACAACACCAAGGTCATGGGTTTGATTCCCAGGGAAAGCAAGAACTGATAAGAATGTAAATGTGTAGCTTGAAATGCAATGTAAGTCGCTTTGGATAGAAGCGTCTGCCAAATGTGTACATGTACATTATGCTCAGTAGGAGCATGAACTTGAATGTTGTGTATCTAATGTCTTGTATTGGACATGTAGAACACTTTGTCTTTAGTGATTAAAGTCCTGTGAAAAACACTGAGAGGCAACCACAAATTGTATTACTGAAATAAGCAAAACATATGATATAGTGATAATGAATTATTACAAATATATACTGATATTTTCTATGGCTAATATACTCATAGGCCTACATCACTAACCTCTTAATCATTTGTCACCTCACACGAATAGCATGACCCTCTCTAAAACAAGAGGAAATGCTTTATTGTTTACTTTTTTGCTGACCTCTTTAACAAAAGAAATATGACACAATCTTTTTATGTAATATAAATTTAAATTATGCCAGTTCTCTTCATTTGACTGGTACCATGAATCTCATTAACATATTCTCTTTACTTGTTATGAATCATCACATCATGTGCTTTCATTATTGTTGTCTGCTAACCGTTAGGAACAGATTAAAAGGTCTATAAATGACGTGTCATTGTTGTTAGGCCATATACTGCCACAGCAAATGGATGCAATTAAAGTTAGACAAATCAAAAACTTTGCAGGATAACCAATATCCCGACCGCTGCTCAAGAAAGGAGCGTGATTATATAAAGAGGAGATGTGAAAATTTCACAATGAAGGGTGATGGTGTGTTAAATTGTTCTTAAAAAGATAATACAACTGTGACATTTATTTACTAATATAACTACATTAGATGGAGAGCAGCATAGGTATTAAGGCCAAACTGGCCAATGGGTAAGAAACATGTATACATATACATTACAAAACAAGTAACTGTTCTTCATAAACATGTAACTTAAGTCTATAGTTTGTTCTCCCTTCCTTAGATTGAATGTTCAGAATGTTGAAGGTGGGACTGTGTGGTCAGATCTTCCACTATTGGCAAATACAGATGTCCTGCATGCACATTTGCCTTTTCTTTTTTTATATATATATTTTTTTGTTATTGTTGCTTTCATACCTGTTAGCTAATACATATGTTTGTTGAACATTCCCTGAATAAATGCTGTGGGTAATTCACTGGATCCATAAGGTATGGCTTCTCAATTTTCAACACTCTTTAGGAACATTTATGGAGTGTAGCCTACTGTATGCTTTATGCTTTAATTCATTCCTCAGTAACATTAAAATAAATAATAAATAAATGCTTGACATCCCTTTTACCACAGCAGTATTGCTGCTCAATTTAAATTAAGCCACAAATTGGCATCATAACAATAATCTGCGAATACACATGCACTGCAAAGACACAATGTCAATAGCATAATTTACTGGATCAGTGGTTCGGAGTGTGTATCAAACTGCCAAAGTCACATGATTTCAGTAAACGAGGCTTCGTTACGTCATAACTGTTTCAAAACGTTTGGAAATGTCAATGGTTCACCACTGGGGGGCGATGATCTCTGTGAACCCATGAATCATGCAGATTCACTGAGATTGAACAAGTGTCTGTGGGTTTTACCTGATCTCTGATCAGTTTTATACATTTGTAGACATTTTAATTAGACATTAGTATAATTAAAAGCAATTAATAGTAGTTAATAGTCTCTTATTGGCCTGTTTAGCTGAGCCATCCATAAAATACACCGACACTGCCTCACAGTGCAGCACTAAAGCAGATGAACTACCTTTTACAAAACTTGTTTGATTGTCTTCTGCTTAAGGAAATACTTTTAGTCCTTAATCTGATCATGTTAGTTTATACAGTTATTCTTTGTTCATGTTAGTTCACAGGGGATTTACTAATGTTAACAGAAAACTTTTGTATTTAAAAATGTATTAGTAAATGTTTCAACTTAAGGTTATTAAATGCTGTATAGTATTGTCCATCATTGGTTCATGTTAACTAATGTAGTTAATGTTAACAAATGAAACCTTACTGTAAAGTTTTAGCAAGTAGACAATGTGTCTGAAAACAACCGACATAAACACATTTGACCCAGTGAGCAAACCAAGGGTGACATTGACATGAAAGAACCTTAAAGATTATATGAAATGAATGTGTAAACTAACATAAATAGATCAACGCTTTCAACCTTTGTATTGTTACAGTGTTGGTAGTATATTTAAATGAACAATGTGTAGTCTTTCTCCATGTTACCTTTACCTTGATATCCCTGTTTATTTGTCAGCAAAAGTCTGCTGGATGAAGATGAACACGTTAGTTGATCATCATAGATCTGAGTCATTTTCTCTTTCTGTCTTCAGTCTGAATAGATGCAGAATTACAGAGGAACAGAGTCTCATCCTGACTTCAGCTCTGAAATCAAACCCGTCACACCTGAGAGAGCTGGACCTGAACTGGAATAAACTAGGAGACTCTGGAGTGAAAAACCTCAGTGATCTACTGATGAACCCACAATCCAAGCTGGAGAAACTAGAGTTAGTATCATTATACTGTACAGCAATTACAGTGTGACTGAAGTTTATTTATGTGAAGACAGCAGGGCTTATGTTTCAGTGTTTATAGCAGTGCACTTTCTGGGTTTCCCCTATTGCTCACAGGGGGTTAAAGTGGGATGTGAGTGTGCCGTACGGACTCTTATTTTGGCTGTACTGAAGACGAAGCGGTTTGACCAATCAGATGAAAGGGGCATTTCAGCGCCGCCCACATGTGCAAACGAAATATCAAAGCCATAAACCGATTTGTAAACCACAAACGAAAAATTAGAAATCGAGCCGAAATATCATTTTCCGTTTATTAAATTAAACGAAACACCGAATAAACGATCCGTCTTTTCATTTCTCGTTATTCCATTCCAAACAGGAAATGAAATGATCAGATGATACACGGACCGTGTCAATCAGGGTATCTTCCGTCCATTTCATTTCCTATTTGAAATGAAATAAGCAGAAACGAGAAATGGCGCCTTTATCCGTTTTTTCGTTTTTTCCAAAAAACGAGATTTCGGCTTGATTTTTCGTTTTTTAGTTCACAGGCAAAAAACAAATAAATTACTTCAAAATTCGTTTTGCACATGTGGACGGTCATGAGGCGCCCCTGTCAGCCGATTGGTCAAGAAAATCTGAGCATGTGACGTCATCGGTAGTTCCCCAGGTTTATTCAACAAAATAATAGTCCTATGGCTCTGCGTACCGCATATTAAACTGTTCAGGGCAGGTCCTGGGCTTACTTATGTGCAACTTAACGCGTTTCAGAGAAATATTTATATATCAGAAATATTAAATATTAATCTGCACCCAGACAGTTTTATTAGCTGTGCAGAGTTAAATCTGTCTGGTGCTGCGCTAGGCAAGCAATGTTCAGTCAAGTGTAGCATACGCAGCTGTCATAACTCTTCTTCTGTCGGTGATTTTCATATTTGTAATATATAAGCCAACTGCATTCCAAAAGACATATGATGCCTTCGTAGAGCATTTGTAAGCAAAATACCGGCGGGCGAGACCGCGCACTACAAAAGTAACATCAAGCAGACCGCGCGTATCTCATATCATGTGCAATGAAGCACGCGAATGTTCTTGTAATTCGCTTCAACTTTTCCGAACTTTATGAAAGATTATTTTTTGGAAGGTTCGAGTGGTGTCGTGTGTGTGTGTGTGTGTGTGTGTGTGTGTGTGTGTGTGTGTGTGAGACAAAGGAATTAGAAGCAAGCAGAATACGGTTGTTCATAAAGCACACGTAGCGTCATCACGTATCTGTGTTGAGAACTAAGCTCAGACATAAATCTGAAATTATTTTAATCAATACAGAATCGTTGGAGAGAATCTATAACACAATATCACATAAATTAAACATAAACTGTTATTTCCTGTAGCCTACCTATGCCAGGCCTATGCGCAGCGTGACAAGTTGATGCTTCATCTGCAAGACTGGTTTACTCTCGCGTGTCACGTGACCAGAGTGTAATCGCGGCTTTGCGATTAAAAAAATCGCATTTCATCAAATCGCGATATTATCGCAAATGCAATTAATCGTTCAGCCCTACTTTCAATACATTTGTATAAAGAATAAAATTAAATTCAGTTTAAGGATTTATATTGTTCAGGTTTAACTGATTAATCAGCTGAATGTTTTCCTCTCTGTTCTAGACTCTCTAACTGCAGTGTGACAGAAGAAGGTTATAAAGCTCTGGCTTCAGCTCTGAGATCAAACCCTTCACACCTGATAGAGCTGGATCTCACAGGAAATGATCCTGGACAATCAGGAGTGAAGGAGCTCAGTGATTTACTGCAGGATCCAGACTGTCAACTGAAGACACTGAGGTGAGACGGGATCAAATAATTAACTAAATTAGCTATATGCAGGCTAAATATTCATAACTATTATATTATTTTAGTTATATAATAAGCTGTACAATTTGTTGCATCAAAATGATCAAGATCAGATCAGATGCTGCAGGTTCTGTCATGATGATGATGATAACCGTCAACACAGTTTAGTTGTGATACGAGCTACAGGTCAAATAGACATTATGGGTCAGTATATGTGTGCTGACATTCAGGAGTATACCTTGATAATTAACAATAATAGTTTTCCATCAAGCCCAGATTCACTGCATCTCTCTGCACCAGGTCTATGAGTCTCCAGATGTTCACAAACATGCAGTTTCACAAGCCAGTTTTCTCTGTGCTGACGTTTCTCACTCCTCCTGCTTTAAAGACAGAAAGATCTTAGTTTCACACTCTGTATTCATACTGAAAATCATGATCTAGTAAATATTTTTACATTAACATAAGTTTATCAGTTTTCACTTTCACAAGTCAAAGCAATTCATCATTACTCAAGATTGAACAGCTGAAATGACTATACAGCCTTAATTTAATGCAGCAAAAATTATTTTACAGTGTAGGCTACTAAGATCTTCTTTTTTTTCTCAGCCTTTTTCTTGGTTGCTTTTATAAACAGACAACCATTTATTTAACAGTGCATTTTATAAAAGAGACTATAATATAACTAAAAATTACCATTATGTAGAATATTTTTGTACTTCACTTTTATTTGTTCCCATGTTCTAGTGTGGTGACTGACATTACAATGCACAAAGTAATTATGCAATTATTAAAATACAATAATGTAACGACTATGGCTCGATGGGTAAAAATGGACTTTTAATTTATATACTAATTAAAAGTGAAAACACTTTCTAATTCCCACAGACTTGGCAAAGTCTGTAACTGAATCCCTTTTACGACGCACTTCCCCCTCTCCACAGTGTGAGCTTCAAAGACATTACTGACATTCCGATCTCAACAGAAAACCCGCTCTGAATCACACACACACCAAACCACTCTGAAACTCCTAAAACACAAGTTACACACACGCATGAATCATTATCAAAATGTTTTTATGTAGTTTTCTTGTCTATGGGATGTGATGGGATAAATTGAGATATTTATGCCCTTCTGCAGATGTAATGGACACGTGTGTTGATACGTTTGAGGTGTATCTGTTTCATTAACTGATATTAATGTCGGGTGTAATATCCTACTGATCGTAATGAGCTTCTTTATACAGAAATATAAACTATATTCCGCGCAAATGTTTATTCCTAGACATAATGTGGTATTAAAGTTTTAATGCATTTTTCTGTGTACGATCAGAAGAGGCGTTCCTTCACAAACAATGAAACGCTCCCGCCTCAGAACCGAAAGATTTCATTGGGTCCCGTCATCAAACAGGGCGTTACCCCGCGCTGCTTTAAAAACCACAACACAAGCAGACGCTCTCTCTCTCTGCTCTCATACACTCTCACCCTCGTGACTCCGAACTCTGAACTCTCACCCCTCCCTGCACCAGCAGCGGAGCGGGAGAAGGCACAGGGCCTTCATCCAAACGAACCGTGGATGTAAAAATCCAGCTTCGTCCTGTAACTAAGTTTTCTCGCCTTTCCCGTACAGGGAAAAGAATTCTTTACTCGGTAATGTTACTTTCAAGTAAGCTTTTAAGAACTTCACGCGAAACGCAAGCCTACAAATCGATGAGACACGGTCCAGCCAAGGTACACACGTGGTCCCGAAGCCCAGCTTCACACAGACAAAGGAACAGAATCGCAAGTAACGTATAAAATGATCTCTCTCGAAGCTGCTTTCACAGTTGTCTCTTAAAAGGTTCTGTTTGTAAATTACCATACTTTCTCCCTCACTTTCTTCCTAGTTTCATTTTGATCAAGTCATGTTTTATGTTTGTTTGTCTAAACGTTCGTGGGTCTTGTGTAATTTTACGTACGTAGATTAGCCTATATTACTTCCTATATGCATAATCCTTTGTGTGTCATTTTTGATTAAATAAATCTTTTATACTTTGACTGACTCTGTGTTACAATCCCACCAATGTAATTGTCAATGAAATTGCGATAAGATCTAGCTACTAGCTCTTTATTTTAATTCATAAACCCAGCAATTTGTATCCACGGCCAGGAGAGAATCTGTCTGAGGTTTGATAATATAAATATTCCTTCTTAACTGGTATAATCAAAGCATTCGCTGGTCGAATGACTGATGAGAGACCAGTTATAGAACGAAATATTTTTGATAGTTAGCAGGTAATGTAATAGCATATGTGAAATGTATGAATTATGACTATGAGTTATGATTTTTAATATTTCCCCAAATTTCCTTACTGCTCGAGCTAATATTTCATATATGACCTAATTACGATTGTTACCATAAACGCTACATATTGGTGGAGAATGCGGGCAGGAAGTTGAAAGACTTCAAAATGCCCTAGACGACCTCCGTCTACACACAGACGGCAGCCAGCAGTCGGAGGACAACACCAGGAAGGAACTCGACGAAAGACTCCGACTGGCTGAAGCTCTCATAGAGAGAGCACATATTGAACTCAGAGACAAAGACTCTGAAATCAAGGCCCGTAAAACCCATTTACGAATGGCCTGAGCTGAACTCCATCAGCTTACTCAGCTAAGTCATGATCTCAGGTACGAACTCGACATTGCTCACAAAGAACTTGCACATTTTGACAGACTTAAAGGTGACCGGGAAGGGGAAACACACCTCACACTGTTATCCCCTTCCAGCGAGTCTGTGCCTTTCAGCCACACACACAAAGCTGAAAAGGCGGGCGCAAGCCCACTGCACCACACCATGCCTGTCAACACATCACAAGCTGAAGTGAGTAGAGCTGTAATGGGTCAGAATCCCCCCAGACGGATTGGGCCCCCAACAAACAGCTCTCTCACCCCACAAGCTTTGACAAGATGGCCAGAAACATCCCTATGTTTGCTGAAGACCACAATGTACACGTACCTTTCAGACATTGACTTTCATTTACACACTGTCCCCAACGCGACCGCTTGGGACGCACTGTACCTGCTGAGAATCAGACCCAGGGTTTTTCCAAGCCCTTGACATCCAGCAGAACCGACGTGGAAGAAAATGTCGCCTTCAGAACAGTATTCCTACGGAACCTACACCCCACAATGAAGACAGCGCAGCCACTTCTGATACAACTGACATCCTGAGTGTGCTGAAAGAGCTCCTTCACAGGACGGGCGAATAGAACAGGCCTGACATTTTATGCCTCAGCATAAAACCTGAAACAAGCACCCAGAACATTGCTTTCCATCCACAGGCTACAATGCTAACTGTCACCTCACAAAGTGACAGCACTTCACAAAGTGACAGCACCGACATCAGCCTAAGCCACCCTTCGATCACATCACCAGCTCAGACGCCAACTTTCCTAAGGAAACTGATTGAAAAGGGGGTGGTTCGAACACTTTACATGGTCACACAACGACCATCCTAACACCTTCAAGATTGCAGTGATTACACAGCACGAACGAACTTTAACAACACACTGCACACCTCAGAGCCACTAACGCGGCCTCCGCTGTGTACAAACAAGGTCATGCGGGCCTCTGAAGAACAAACTTGTCCAATGCCACCGCTTACCCCACCTACCACCCTCGCATGACATCTGAACACTGAAAGCCAGTAACTCAGATTGCTCTCTGAGTCCAAGCACATGCTGCGTTCACCGGACTCTCAAATCGCATTGTGCACATGTTGCCATCACAGCGCCACAGCTTGTAAGGTCACAGCGCACAAAAGGGGGGTCAAGCGTGCCCAGTAAACACACCATGTACTGAACACCGCAGCACCAAAGCCACACATGGGACATTAAAGCATGTGACATACCAACCTCAGCGAAAACAAAAGACTGTCCTAAGCCAACCAAGGACGTCCCTTGCTGGAATTTTTTTTTGTTTTGTTTTGTTTTCTCCTTCTCTCTCTCTCTCTCCCTATTGCCTCTAACAGAATGCTGTGGTGGTTCGCGAGAAAGCAGCCACAATCAGACATCACCAGGTCCGGCATCGCACGGAGAGAGCAACCCTGAGTCCTGAACACCAAGGCAGGACTCGCACTCAACACAGTCCCTCCAAGCATGGGCAACCGCCCAGCCTGAACACCTCACCTGTGTCCATACCTGGACCGCAGCTGACGCTGCGCTGTGTACCTCCACAGCAACCGACCACGCCCTGACTCCCGTCTTGGCTTTCACCCTGTACCAGACCCTACCAAATGTGAGCAGCCACAGCAAAGCTCACAAAGCCGTGTCTGGTGGTTTCCTATGGAACCGCAAAAAGGGGGTCCCGATCCGGGGCTCGCCTAAACCTCATTTGACCTGAGTCCTCAGTCATCAGCCACTTGCCATCGACCATTGCGCTAATTTGTTGTTCGATAAAGTCCTTCCGAGGTCTTTATCTAACAAAAAGGGGGATATGTAACGACTATGGCTCGATGGGTAAAAATGGACTTTTAATTTATATACTAATTAAAAGTGAAAACACTTTCTAATTCCCACAGACTTGGCAAAGTCTGTAACTGAATCCCTTTTACGACGCACTTCCCCCTCTCCACAGTGTGAGCTTCAAAGACATTACTGACATTCCGATCTCAACAGAAAACCCGCTCTGAATCACACACACACCAAACCACTCTGAAACTCCTAAAACACAAGTTACACACACGCATGAATCATTATCAAAATGTTTTTATGTAGTTTTCTTGTCTATGGGATGTGATGGGATAAATTGAGATATTTATGCCCTTCTGCAGATGTAATGGACACGTGTGTTGATACGTTTGAGGTGTATCTGTTTCATTAACTGATATTAATGTCGGGTGTAATATCCTACTGATCGTAATGAGCTTCTTTATACAGAAATATAAACTATATTCCGCGCAAATGTTTATTCCTAGACATAATGTGGTATTAAAGTTTTAATGCATTTTTCTGTGTACGATCAGAAGAGGCGTTCCTTCACAAACAATGAAACGCTCCCGCCTCAGAACCGAAAGATTTCATTGGGTCCCGTCATCAAACAGGGCGTTACCCCGCGCTGCTTTAAAAACCACAACACAAGCAGACGCTCTCTCTCTCTGCTCTCATACACTCTCACCCTCGTGACTCCGAACTCTGAACTCTCACCCCTCCCTGCACCAGCAGCGGAGCGGGAGAAGGCACAGGGCCTTCATCCAAACAAACCGCGGATGTAAAAATCCAGCTTCGTCCTGTAACTAAGTTTTCTCGCCTTTCCCGTACAGGGAAAAGAATTCTTTACTCGGTAATGTTACTTTCAAGTAAGCTTTTAAGAACTTCACGCGAAACGCAAGCCTACAAATCGATGAGACACGGTCCAGCCAAGGTACACACGTGGTCCCGAAGCCCAGCTTCACACAGACAAAGGAACAGAATCGCAAGTAACGTATAAAATGATCTCTCTCGAAGCTGCTTTCACAGTTGTCTCTTAAAAGGTTCTGTTTGTAAATTACCATACTTTCTCCCTCACTTTCTTCCTAGTTTCATTTTGATCAAGTCATGTTTTATGTTTGTTTGTCTAAACGTTCGTGGGTCTTGTGTAATTTTACGTACGTAGATTAGCCTATATTACTTCCTATATGCATAATCCTTTGTGTGTCATTTTTGATTAAATAAATCTTTTATACTTTGACTGACTCTGTGTTACAATCCCACCAATGTAATTGTCAATGAAATTGCGATAAGATCTAGCTACTAGCTCTTTATTTTAATTCATAAACCCAGCAATTTGTATCCACGGCCAGGAGAGAATCTGTCTGAGGTTTGATAATATAAATATTCCTTCTTAACTGGTATAATCAAAGCATTCGCTGGTCGAATGACTGATGAGAGACCAGTTATAGAACGAAATATTTTTGATAGTTAGCAGGTAATGTAATAGCATATGTGAAATGTATGAATTATGACTATGAGTTATGATTTTTAATATTTCCCCAAATTTCCTTACTGCTCGAGCTAATATTTCATATATGACCTAATTACGATTGTTACCATAAACGCTACAATAATATAGTCTAATAAATAAAAACATCTAACATGGCCACTTCTAACGGATTTAAATTGTCTGCTACTTTTTGCCAGCCTTCTCTCCTGGCTTTTGCAGACTTTGAGGTGTTCCCTGGCGTTTTGATTAAACATTAAAATTCCGAATAAACTTCGACAATTAGTTCTTGCTCTGCTGAGGAGAAAAACTGAGCCCGCTCTTTGGCCACGCTGAGCTGCCAATAGCAGCGTTGCTGATCAATGTTTCTACTATCGATACATATCCCCTTTTAACCAGCGCATGAACGCGCAATTATCTCAGATAACTCAATCCAGCGATACTAATCATATCCGGCAAGTGTGTTCGAAGAACCGAGTTAGCCAGATCATGATTCGCACGATGATATCATCTTGGATGTGTCATTTGATCTCGGATGTAATAAGCAACGTACGAAGAACGGGCCCCTGGAAGCCATGTTAATCTTGGAATAATACGGCCACCGTAGGAGTTAAAACGCCCTCGGAATTGAGAGGAACAGAAACTAATATTCACTGGGTAGTCATATACAATTTCACCGCTAGATGGGGGTAAAAATCACACAGTGTAGCTTTAAGCTGCAACCCCACTTTTGAAAAATTCCCAGAATGTCACATGATTATGGCACTTTTTCATGTGTTCCATATATGGACTAAAGCTGCGTCCGAAATCGCGTACTATGGGAGTAGGTACTACATTTAAATTAGAACGTACTTCGCGACCGTTAAAAAAGTACGCTCTATATAGTATGAATACGGGTAATATGAATGGAGTCCGGACGTACTGGTATTACGGTTGGTATTGTCACGTAACATGCGCGGTCACATCAGCGCGGAAAGTTAAAGAGCCCATTCCACTGACTGCACTTAGAGCAATGTTTTTAGTTCTTCTTTCCGCATTCGTCTGCGTTTTTACGTCGTTCGTGCTCACAATTCAGAGTCTTCGGTCAGCTGCTCGCAGATCACGCCTTTGTCGAGAGCTTTTGTGTAATTTCTCAAATAAGTTAAATATCATTTAGCCAATACATTTTACCTCAGAAAAAAAAAAAAAAAAAAATTCAAGTGGAAAATTCCCAAGTGGAAAATTCCCAAAATTCAAGTGGAAATCCAAAAATTACTATCTTGTACACATGCTTTTAAAGAAACAGATTTTGAATTATTTTAAAGTGATGCCCTACAAATGAGATTGTTAGTAAGAAAGTCCTTTAGATCTTTTAGAAACCTGTGAAGGTTACCTTACTGAAGCTGCTGACGTTCATTTTCTTCCCTCAAGACGACGTTTTAAAACTTTTGCTTTTGGTGGTGCTTTAACCCTCTGGGGTCTGAGGTGTTTTCTGGCCCTGGAGGTGTTCTGACATGCTCTGACATTTGTGCTTATTTCTGTTACTTGTGACATTTTCATGGCTAAAGTCTGATTACACTGTATTTAGCACAAACTCTGTTAAGTATGTAAAATATTGCAATGAGACAATTTAATTGTTTATTAATAAACAAGTGTTTTCTGTGTTGGCTGCAAAGATGAAGTTGACGATATTGACTCGCGATCTTCCCAGTAGTGAACGCGCCGGAGAGAAATGCACATTTCATACGGATTACATAGTTTTATGTTGTTTTGAATGGTTCTGTTTAAAAGTAGAGATTTCTGTAGATAATAGATATATTTCTATTTTTTTTTAAGGTGTGTGAGGCGAGTAGGCTACCTTATACGCTGAGTTTCGGTTCATGGATGATAGCTTAAGCTCCAGTTCAGGCGCTGGCGCCTCCGTGTCGTGATTATCTATTGTCTGCTATATTTACTTTTTATTTATTAAATCTAGGAAATTGGATAATGAAACACTGATTAAAATTAAGATACAATTAATACAAAACGAAATTCGCTTTAAAGAAAGGCTTTGTGCTTTCTGTTTGCAGTCTCTGTGAAAGTTTTAAAGCAGTCTTATAGCCTGGATTGATGGCTCGCAATATCGCAATATATATCGTTGGGAAAAAAAATATCGCAATGTAATTTTTTCCCAATATCGTGCAGCCCTAATTTAAAGTGTGATGTCTGTGCTTGGAGGCTTTCAAATATTCATGTTAACAGACATTAGCGCTCTAAAGTTCTCTGAAGTGTGGCTGAAAAAGCCAAGTAAATCTCTAAATAACCATTGAATCAATTTCAAATTTTATTCTTATCTGTGAAATAAGCATGTAATCTGTTTCAACTCCACCACTCAAAGAATTGTAAAATTGTTTGCCAAATTTGTTGCTTCATACCCCTCTGACACTGGGTAGTTGCGCCCCTGGTCTCACTCATCCTTGCAAAGCTGCTTCAGCTCAGTGACATTTGTAGACTTTCCAGCATGAGCTGTGTTTCAAGTCCTTCCACAGCATTTTAATGGAATTGAAGTCTGGACTTTATTGGGCCATTCCCAAACTTTAATTTTCTAATTTTCCGACCATTTTCAGATCATAGACTTTCAGAGTTGTAGAGTTTTAGTTAATTGCAATCTTGAAAGGGATGTTGATGTGTAACATATTAAAGTTCACTGAGCCTTTTGTTTGCCTCCATATTCAATTGTCAGTTTTTGCAACTGACTTTCAATACATTAAATTCAGTTTAAGGATTTATATTGTTCAGGTTTAACTGATTAATCAGCTGAATGTTTTCCTCTCTGTTCTAGACTCTCTAACTGCAGTGTGACAGAAGAAGGTTATAAAGCTCTGGCTTCAGCTCTGAGATCAAACCCTTCACACCTGATAGAGCTGGATCTCACAGGAAATGATCCTGGACAATCAGGAGTGAAGGAGCTCAGTGATTTACTGCAGGATCCAGACTGTCAACTGAAGACACTGAGGTGAGACGGGATCAAATAATTAACTAAATTAGCTATATGCAGGCTAAATATTCATAACTAATATATTATTTTAGTTATATAATAAGCTGTACAATTTGTTGCATCAAAATGATCAAGATCAGATCAGATGCTGCAGGTTCTGTCATGATGATGATAACCGTCAACACAGTTTAGTTGTGATACGAGCTACAGGTCAAATAGACATTATGGGTCAGTATATGTGTGCTGACATTCAGGAGTATACCTTGATAATTAACAATAATAGTTTTCCATCAAGCCCAGATTCACTGCATCTCTCTACACCAGGTCTATGAGTCTCCAGATGTTCTCAAACATGCAGTTTCACAAGCCAGTTTTCTCTGTGCTGACGTTTCTCACTCCTCCTGCTTTAAAGACACTGTATTCATACTGAAAATCACGATCTAGTAAATATTTTTACATTAACATAAGTTTATCAGTTTTGACTTTCACAAGTCAAAGCAATTCATCATTACTCAAGATTGAACAGCTGAAATGACTATACAGCCTTAATTTAATGCAGCAAAAATTATTTTACAGTGTAGGCTACTAAGATCTTCTTTTTTTTCTCAGCCTTTTTCTTGGTTGCTTTTATAAACAGACAACCATTTATTTAACAGTGCATTTTATAAAAGAGACTATAATATAACTAAAAATTACCATTATGTAGAATATTTTTGTACTTCACTTTTATTTGTTCTAGTGTGGTGACTGACATTACAGTGCACAAAGTAATTATGCAATTATTAAAATACAATAATATAGTCTAATAAATAAAAACATCTAACATGGCCACTTCTAACGGATTTAAATTGTCTGCTACTTTTTGCCAGCCTTCTCTCCTGGCTTTTGCAGACTTTGAGGTGTTCCCTGGCGTTTTGATTAAACATTAAAATTCCGAATAAACTTCGACAATTAGTTCTTGCTCTGCTGAGGAGAAAAACTGAGCCCGCTCTTTGGCCACGCTGAGCTGCCAATAGCAGCGTTGCTGATCAATGTTTCTACTATCGATACATATCCCCTTTTAACCAGCGCATGAACGCGCAATTATCTCAGATAACTCAATCCAGCGATACTAATCATATCCGGCAAGTGTGTTCGAAGAACCGAGTTAGCCAGATCATGATTCGCACGATGATATCATCTTGGATGTGTCATTTGATCTCGGATGTAATAAGCAACGTACGAAGAACGGGCCCCTGGAAGCCATGTTAATCTTGGAATAATACGGCCACCGTAGGAGTTAAAACGCCCTCGGAATTGAGAGGAACAGAAACTAATATTCACTGGGTAGTCATATACAATTTCACCGCTAGATGGGGGTAAAAATCACACAGTGTAGCTTTAAGCTGCAACCCCACTTTTGAAAAATCCCCAGAATGTCACATGATTATGGCACTTTTTCATGTGTTCCATATATGGACTAAAGCTGCGTCCGAAATCGCGTACTATGGGAGTAGGTACTACATTTAAATTAGAACGTACTTCGCGACCGTTAAAAAAGTACGCTCTATATAGTATGAATACGGGTAATATGAATGGAGTCCGGACGTACTGGTATTACGGTTGGTATTGTCACGTAACATGCGCGGTCACATCAGCGCGGAAAGTTAAAGAGCCCATTCCACTGACTGCACTTAGAGCAATGTTTTTAGTTCTTCTTTCCGCATTCGTCTGCGTTTTTACGTCGTTCGTGCTCACAATTCAGAGTCTTCGGTCAGCTGCTCGCAGATCACGCCTTTGTCGAGAGCTTTTGTGTAATTTCTCAAATAAGTTAAATATCATTTAGCCAATACATTTTACCTCAGAAAAAAAAAAAAAAAAAAATTCAAGTGGAAAATTCCCAAGTGGAAAATTCCCAAAATTCAAGTGGAAATCCAAAAATTACTATCTTGTACACATGCTTTTAAAGAAACAGATTTTGAATTATTTTAAAGTGATGCCCTACAAATGAGATTGTTAGTAAGAAAGTCCTTTAGATCTTTTAGAAACCTGTGAAGGTTACCTTACTGAAGCTGCTGACGTTCACTTTCTTCCCTCAAGACGACGTTTTAAAACTTTTGCTTTTGGTGGTGCTTTAACCCTCTGGGGTCTGAGGTGTTTTCTGGCCCTGGAGGTGTTCTGACATGCTCTGACATTTGTGCTTATTTCTGTTACTTGTGACATTTTCATGGCTAAAGTCTGATTACACTGTATTTAGCACAAACTCTGTTAAGTATGTAAAATATTGCAATGAGACATTTTAATTGTTTATTAATAAACAAGTGTTTTCTGTGTTGGCTGCAAAGATGAAGTTGACGATATTGACTCGCGATCTTCACAGTAGTGAACGCGCCGGAGAGAAATGCACATTTCATACGGATTACATAGTTTTATGTTGTTTTGAATGGTTCTGTTTAAAAGTAGAGATTTCTGTAGATAATAGATATATTTCTATTTTTTTTTAAGGTGTGTGAGGCGAGTAGGCTACCTTATACGCTGAGTTTCGGTTCATGGATGATAGCTTAAGCTCCAGTTCAGGCGCTGGCGCCTCCGTGTCGTGATTATCTATTGTCTGCTATATTTACTTTTTATTTATTAAATCTAGGAAATTGGATAATGAAACACTGATTAAAATTAAGATACAATTAATACAAAACGAAATTCGCTTTAAAGAAAGGCTTTGTGCTTTCTGTTTGCAGTCTCTGTGAAAGTTTTAAAGCAGTCTTATAGCCTGGATTGATGGCTCGCAATATCGCAATATATATCGTTGGGAAAAAAAATATCGCAATGTAATTTTTTCCCAATATCGTGCAGCCCTAATTTAAAGTGTGATGTCTGTGCTTGGAGGCTTTCAAATATTCATGTTAACAGACATTAGCGCTCTAAAGTTCTCTGAAGTGTGGCTGAAAAAGCCAAGTAAATCTCTAAATAACCATTGAATCAATTTCAAATTTTATTCTTATCTGTGAAATAAGCATGTAATCTGTTTCAACTCCACCACTCAAAGAATTGTAAAATTGTTTGCCAAATTTGTTGCTTCATACCCCTCTGACACTGGGTAGTTGCGCCCCTGGTCTCACTCATCCTTGCAAAGCTGCTTCAGCTCAGTGACATTTGTAGACTTTCCAGCATGAGCTGTGTTTCAAGTCCTTCCACAGCATTTTAATGGAATTGAAGTCTGGACTTTATTGGGCCATTCCCAAACTTTAATTTTCTAATTTTCCGACCATTTTCAGATCATAGACTTTCAGAGTTGTAGAGTTTTAGTTAATTGCAATCTTGAAAGGGATGTTGATGTGTAACATATTAAAGTTCACTGAGCCTTTTGTTTGCCTCCATATTCAATTGTCAGTTTTTGCAACTGACTTTCAATACATTAAATTCAGTTTAAGGATTTATATTGTTCAGGTTTAACTGATTAATCAGCTGAATGTTTTCCTCTCTGTTCTAGACTCTCTAACTGCAGTGTGACAGAAGAAGGTTATAAAGCTCTGGCTTCAGCTCTGAGATCAAACCCTTCACACCTGATAGAGCTGGATCTCACAGGAAATGATCCTGGACAATCAGGAGTGAAGGAGCTCAGTGATTTACTGCAGGATCCAGACTGTCAACTGAAGACACTGAGGTGAGACGGGATCAAATAATTAACTAAATTAGCTATATGCAGGCTAAATATTCATAACTAATATATTATTTTAGTTGTATAATAAGCTGTACAATTTGTTGCATCAAAATGATCAAGATCAGATCAGATGCTGCAGGTTCTGTCATGATGATGATAACCGTCAACACAGTTTAGTTGTGATACGAGCTACAGGTCAAATAGACATTATGGGTCAGTATATGTGTGCTGACATTCAGGAGTATACCTTGATAATTAACAATAATAGTTTTCCATCAAGCCCAGATTCACTGCATCTCTCTACACCAGGTCTATGAGTCTCCAGATGTTCTCAAACATGCAGTTTCACAAGCCAGTTTTCTCTGTGCTGACGTTTCTCACTCCTCCTGCTTTAAAGACAGAAAGATCTTAGTTTCACACTCTGTATTCATACTGAAAATCATGATCTAGTAAATATTTTTACATTAACATAAGTTTATCAGTTTTCACTTTCACAAGTCAAAGCAATTCATCATTACTCAAGATTGAACAGCTGAAATGACTATACAGCCTTAATTTAATGCAGCAAAAATTATTTTACAGTGTAGGCTACTAAGATCTTCTTTTTTTTCTCAGCCTTTTTCTTGGTTGCTTTTATAAACAGACAACCATTTATTTAACAGTGCATTTTATAAAAGAGACTATAATATAACTAAAAATTACCATTATGTAGAATATTTTTGTACTTCACTTTTATTTGTTCCCATGTTCTAGTGTGGTGACTGACATTACAATGCACAAAGTAATTATGCAATTATTAAAATACAATAATATAGTCTAATAAATAAAAACATCTAACATGGCCACTTCTAACGGATTTAAATTGTCTGCTACTTTTTGCCAGCCTTCTCTCCTGGCTTTTGCAGACTTTGAGGTGTTCCCTGGCGTTTTGATTAAACATTAAAATTCCGAATAAACTTCGACAATTAGTTCTTGCTCTGCTGAGGAGAAAAACTGAGCCCGCTCTTTGGCCACGCTGAGCTGCCAATAGCAGCGTTGCTGATCAATGTTTCTACTATCGATACATATCCCCTTTTAACCAGCGCATGAACGCGCAATTATCTCAGATAACTCAATCCAGCGATACTAATCATATCCGGCAAGTGTGTTCGAAGAACCGAGTTAGCCAGATCATGATTCGCACGATGATATCATCTTGGATGTGTCATTTGATCTCGGATGTAATAAGCAACGTACGAAGAACGGGCCCCTGGAAGCCATGTTAATCTTGGAATAATACGGCCACCGTAGGAGTTAAAACGCCCTCGGAATTGAGAGGAACAGAAACTAATATTCACTGGGTAGTCATATACAATTTCACCGCTAGATGGGGGTAAAAATCACACAGTGTAGCTTTAAGCTGCAACCCCACTTTTGAAAAATCCCCAGAATGTCACATGATTATGGCACTTTTTCATGTGTTCCATATATGGACTAAAGCTGCGTCCGAAATCGCGTACTATGGGAGTAGGTACTACATTTAAATTAGAACGTACTTCGCGACCGTTAAAAAAGTACGCTCTATATAGTATGAATACGGGTAATATGAATGGAGTCCGGACGTACTGGTATTACGGTTGGTATTGTCACGTAACATGCGTGGTCACATCAGCGCGGAAAGTTAAAGAGCCCATTCCACTGACTGCACTTAGAGCAATGTTTTTAGTTCTTCTTTCCGCATTCGTCTGCGTTTTTACGTCGTTCGTGCTCACAATTCAGAGTCTTCGGTCAGCTGCTCGCAGATCACGCCTTTGTCGAGAGCTTTTGTGTAATTTCTCAAATAAGTTAAATATCATTTAGCCAATACATTTTACCTCAGAAAAAATAAAAAATAAAAATTCAAGTGGAAAATTCCCAAGTGGAAAATTCCCAAGTGGAAAATTCCCAAAATTCAAGTGGAAATCCAAAAATTACTATCTTGTACACATGCTTTTAAAGAAACAGATTTTGAATTATTTTAAAGTGATGCCCTACAAATGAGATTGTTAGTAAGAAAGTCCTTTAGATCTTTTAGAAACCTGTGAAGGTTACCTTACTGAAGCTGCTGACGTTCATTTTCTTCCCTCAAGACGACGTTTTAAAACTTTTGCTTTTGGTGGTGCTTTAACCCTCTGGGGTCTGAGGTGTTTTCTGGCCCTGGAGGTGTTCTGACATGCTCTGACATTTGTGCTTATTTCTGTTACTTGTGACATTTTCATGGCTAAAGTCTGATTACACTGTATTTAGCACAAACTCTGTTAAGTATGTAAAATATTGCAATGAGACATTTTAATTGTTTATTAATAAACAAGTGTTTTCTGTGTTGGCTGCAAAGATGAAGTTGACGATATTGACTCGCGATCTTCACAGTAGTGAACGCGCCGGAGAGAAATGCACATTTCATACGGATTACATAGTTTTATGTTGTTTTGAATGGTTCTGTTTAAAAGTAGAGATTTCTGTAGATAATAGATATATTTCTATTTTTTTTTAAGGTGTGTGAGGCGAGTAGGCTACCTTATACGCTGAGTTTCGGTTCATGGATGATAGCTTAAGCTCCAGTTCAGGCGCTGGCGCCTCCGTGTCGTGATTATCTATTGTCTGCTATATTTACTTTTTATTTATTAAATCTAGGAAATTGGATAATGAAACACTGATTAAAATTAAGATACAATTAATACAAAACGAAATTCGCTTTAAAGAAAGGCTTTGTGCTTTCTGTTTGCAGTCTCTGTGAAAGTTTTAAAGCAGTCTTATAGCCTGGATTGATGGCTCGCAATATCGCAATATATATCGTTGGGAAAAAAAATATCGCAATGTAATTTTTTCCCAATATCGTGCAGCCCTAATTTAAAGTGTGATGTCTGTGCTTGGAGGCTTTCAAATATTCATGTTAACAGACATTAGCGCTCTAAAGTTCTCTGAAGTGTGGCTGAAAAAGCCAAGTAAATCTCTAAATAACCATTGAATCAATTTCAAATTTTATTCTTATCTGTGAAATAAGCATGTAATCCGTTTCAACTCCACCACTCAAAGAATTGTTAAATTGTTCGCCAAATTTGTTGCTTCATACCCCTCTGACACTGGGTAGTTGCGCCCCTGGTCTCACTCATCCTTGCAAAGCTGCTTCAGCTCAGTGACATTTGTAGACTTTCCAGCATGAGCTGTGTTTCAAGTCCTTCCACAGCATTTTAATGGAATTGAAGTCTGGACTTTATTGGGCCATTCCCAAACTTTAATTTTCTAATTTTCCGACCATTTTCAGATCATAGACTTTCAGAGTTGTAGAGTTTTAGTTAATTGCAATCTTGAAAGGGATGTTGATGTGTAACATATTAAAGTTCACTGAGCCTTTTGTTTGCCTCCATATTCAATTGTCAGTTTTTGCAACTGACTTTCAATACATTAAATTCAGTTTAAGGATTTATATTGTTCAGGTTTAACTGATTAATCAGCTGAATGTTTTCCTCTCTGTTCTAGACTCTCTAACTGCAGTGTGACAGAAGAAGGTTATAAAGCTCTGGCTTCAGCTCTGAGATCAAACCCTTCACACCTGATAGAGCTGGATCTCACAGGAAATGATCCTGGACAATCAGGAGTGAAGGAGCTCAGTGATTTACTGCAGGATCCAGACTGTCAACTGAAGACACTGAGGTGAGACGGGATCAAATAATTAACTAAATTAGCTATATGCAGGCTAAATATTCATAACTAATATATTATTTTAGTTATATAATAAGCTGTACAATTTGTTGCATCAAAATGATCAAGATCAGATCAGATGCTGCAGGTTCTGTCATGATGATGATGATAACCGTCAACACAGTTTAGTTGTGATACGAGCTACAGGTCAAATAGACATTATGGGTCAGTATATGTGTGCTGACATTCAGGAGTATACCTTGATAATTAACAATAATAGTTTTCCATCAAGCCCAGATTCACTGCATCTCTCTACACCAGGTCTATGAGTCTCCAGATGTTCTCAAACATGCAGTTTCACAAGCCAGTTTTCTCTGTGCTGACGTTTCTCACTCCTCCTGCTTTAAAGACAGAAAGATCTTAATTTCACACTCTGTATTCATACTGAAAATCATGATCTAGTGAGCTTTTGCCCTTCTGCTCTGTGAGACCTTTCTGTTCTTATGCTTATGTTTGCTTTAGGACTGAGTGTTGCTCTAGTTTCTTTTAAATATATATTTATTTGTGTATTTAAATGTTTAAAGAAAAATTTGACATCTAAATAACTAACTTAAGCTTGTCTTTAAAACAATAATTACGTTTTTTATCGTATCAATCATTTTTTGTAATGCGGTGGACAATTAGTTGATACCTGAATTGCCTCTTCTGCAGGTTTGTGAGTCCTGCTGCTGAGGAAGCCTGTCAGTATGTGAATAGAGTTGTGGGTATAAACCCGTTACTCCAGAGAGAGCTGAATCTGAGTGGACATGAACTAGGAGACACACGAGTGAATCAGATCGCTGCTCTACTGCAGGATAAACACTGTCAACTCAACACACTGACGTGAGTATTGCTCATTTATTTATTATATTACTTTTAAGCATTTTTTCTCTCAATCACACAGAGCCAGAACAATTGAAAGTAATAAAATTAAACAGTCAATTAAACTATTAAGCTGCAACCCCACTTTTGAAAAATCCCCAGAATGTCACATGATTATGGCACTTTTTCATGCGTTCCATAGTTGTTGTTGTTGGGACATCAGAGACTGGTTTGTCCAGGAGGGCAACATGTTTATTAGCAATAGCTAACGTTAGCTCCGTAGTGTCTGACGTTTTGAGCCATTCCTACGCACATTGCTTGATTTTTTTTTTTCCCATCAGACTTCAGTAAAGGGCTGCGGAGCCTTTCCCACCATCTTTTCCGACATGAAGAATACACTTTACGGGTGTTAATCGAGCTTGATCGCCATCAGATGAAGATGCGCTGCTTACGTCCTCCTCCATGTTTACATGTGCGTAGTGATATTGGCTTGATTTCGGCTGTGACCTACTTACATTTTCGATGCTGATTGGTTGAAAATCTAGCTCAACAGTTTTATGTCTCAATACGCAGTCAATATAGTGCGCCAATAAATTACAATTTCTCATTAACTGCAGGATAATGCGTGGAGAACTTTTTGCTTGGATACCTTTTATTAACGTAGAACATATTGAGCAAAAGAAAAATTAGTGCCCCACTTGGTGGAACGAAACCCTATTTCTAGGCCTCTTTTAGGCTACCGACAGCGGTCTATAAGTAAAAGTAAGACTTTTTAAGACTTTTAAAGGCCTTAAATTTTAAAAATCTAATTTAAGACTTTTTAAGGATCCGCGGACACCCTGTGTGAACAATGACAGATGTTGATTTTTGGTAAGGAAAAAGTGATGTATTTGCTTGTGATATTACCATCAATGAATAAACATGAATGAATCAATAGTATGCGTGTGTGTATCTCTGTTGATTCATTCATGGATGGCAATATCACAAGCAGTGTGTGTGTGTGTGTGTATATATATATATATATATACACATGTAGGGTAACACACTGAGGAATATATATTTCACTTCTTTATATATAGAAAAAAAATTCTTCTAAAATGATCATTTTTATCAAGCTTGTATATTTAGGTTCAGTAATTTCACTTTAATGACAGTTAATAGATCCTTTTCATTGCCATTAAAGTAAAATAACTGAACATAAACATACAAGCTTGATAAAAATGATCAAACTAGAAGAAAATTTCAGATGGCACTTAGAGGCTTTTACATCTTAAGTATTCATAAATGTGTGTGTGTGTGTGTGTGTGTGTGTATATATATATATATATATATATATATATAATATATACACACACACACATAAGAAATGGATCATATACATATAATACATACATACATATTATATTTATAAATAAGCCAACACAGAAAACAAAAAAACTATAAACACGTTTACAGATTGTGAGCCCTACAACCTACTGCGCCAATTCTTCATCTATATTTTAAAGATGGAGCTGACCTCCGCCCGACCTCCGACTTTCACGGTAGTCCATCCAGTCACTGATTGCGACCATGGGTGGAAAAAAAGGACATCGAGGTGCTGGTGTTCTAGCTACATATCATATATTTGAGCTTAATTTTTTACAAATTATTTACTTTAAATTTGGGTAGGAAAAATTCAAGTGGAAATCCAAAAATTACTATCTTGTACACATGCTTTTAAAGAAACAGATTTTGAATTATTTTAAAGTGATGCCCTACAAATGAGATTGTTAGTAAGAAAGTCCCTTTAGATCTTGTAGAAACCTGTGAAGGTTACCTTACTGAAGCTGCTGACGTTCACTTTCTTCCCTCAAGACGACGTTTTAAAACTTTTGCTTTTGGTGGTGCTTTAAGCTCTATTATACTACTTTGTGCCAAAGTTTTGTGATTTTGTTTTAAGCTTTGTATTCTGTATCCATTTAAAAGTTAAATAATATACGAAAATAAAGCAAATACATTTTAAAGGTGTCTGGAGTGTGTGGGTATTTCTCTATAGTGCGGCACTCATATTTTTCAGATATACCTGCAATTTGCTTGTTTCAAAAACCATCTGGAATCTGCCACAAAATAAGTGCACACACAACACACTTTAAAAATATTAATTACTCAATTCCACATATTAAACACTTTACAACTGACAATCTAACTACTGTAAATCCCTGGGAATTAAGTGTTTTGTAATAAAACTTGCTAAAACAGCATGACAAAATGAACTTACTAACAAATAAATGGAAAGAGAGTGTGTAACATTTGTTTTCTTTATTATTATTTTTTTTTTTAGCAATTATTTCTAAAAGCTGAAGGAATCTTTCCTCTCTCTGGCCTCCTGTTCTCGTCTCTCCTCATGCTCTCGTCGCTCTTTCTTTTCTTTCCTCTCTTTCATTAGCCACTCTCCACTCTACAAGAACACAGGTGTGTTCATCAGCCCCTGCAAAATCAACACAGAATTTAACATTAGTGATGAACCATGGTCAATCTATATTATTATATTAATATTAATGTTACATGGACAAGTTGAGGTACACTTGATAACAGTAGCTTGCTACGTAGCCAACACATATTACATATCAACACTGGTAAAGGAGAAATAAAATCGCTGTAAAATAAAAAATAAAAGTTTTGTAACTATCATTTAACTGAGAAACAACGTCGTTGTTTAAATAAAACAGTGTTAACTAGCTGACAGGCATTAGCTCGTTCTGTTCGGTAATAATAATGATAAAATTGTCAATTTTGCAGCCAATTCACAAAATTGTACCCTCGATTTACATTATTTAAACTTTTAACAAGTCAATCGTTTACTTATATGATGTTAAACAAATACAATTTAACCACAAAGAAACAATAAGTGTTTTGTAAAGTATTTACACTTGAAAACAGCCGCGTCTCCATTTTCTGCCATTTTCGAATATAACGATGACAACTCCTTTCCCGTGGCATCATGGGCAGGGCCTGAAATTAACACCCGACCACACGCCAAATGCGGGTGAATTCTGCAATTGGCGGGTAACACTGTCAATCTACCTGCCACATTGGCAGGCAGCCAATGAGAATCGACCCTTCGCGGGGAGTTTGATTGACAGGCGATCTGGCCAATCATAATCCACTGAATCCGCCTTTTTTTGTCCGACAAAGCAGTCAGGAGAGTTCAACGTTGGAGGATTTGAACTTGAAAAAACAGAGTGTACTGAGCAGGCCCGGTTCTAGAACCAAATCACTGAGGGTGCTTCTGAATATAGTGAGGGTGCTGCTTACATAATCGTAGGAAATAGCTCAGTCATCAGTCTGAAACATAGTATCTCAAAATTGGGGATGTTGTATACAACAATACTACTGTAATTGCTGTTATGTTAAACAATATACGATCTGGCAGTAAATTATAGAATAGCATGTAAACAAGCAGCAATCTTCACTTTGCAAAACATTAAAACATGCCACACATAGCCTACTTACACTGTGGTGATACCCTTGTTGTAACCGGCTTCAACTTCAATTGAACACTCCTGGAATGGCCAAAAGTCACTGCCTTACTCACGTCTCTCTTCATGACGGTGAGAGACACATTTTTACATAACAAGGCAGAAAATGTACCAAGAACATCCAACCTAACTTGAACATAAACACACGTAACTTAACTAACACAAACCCCAACCATATTGCTGTAATAACGCATAAATCAACTCCCAACAAACAATTACCCATAATGCACTAGCGCTGAATGCCGGGTCTGTACAATATGACAACCATGACAACACATCAACACCCAATCAGTCATTCATTGTTAGCGTTATGCATAAACATATTGATAAAGCACTGCTGCAGTAACGTTATTACACCAAGGTATTGCTGCTATATTCTTTATGACAACTCCAATAACAACGACAAGCAGTTCAAAACAATTGACAGCAAAAGACCAAGAAGCTGCGCTAGCTTAACGTTACACAACACACATAACGTTACCTAAAGCCCCGTCTCAGAAAGTCAGCTAACAAAATTTCTGAGCGGGAAGCACGCACGCAAGCAAAGTGGGCAATTACAGAGACAGCTTCACCTTTTGCGTATCGCGATCACGAAAGGACAACTACAATGCATTAAACATGAAAGCATAACGAAATAATTTATTTAATATATATATATTTGTTTAATTTTATTAATTTATTTATTTTGTGTAGGCTATCCTATTATAGGCAAGAGTGTGAAATCCGTCTGTGTTTTATTTTCGGCAAAATCTCGTTTATGTGTGCTATTAATAATTTTTCATCTGAGGGTGCTTTCACTTTTATTTGAGGGTGCTTAGCACCCTCAAGCACCCCCGTAGAACCGGGCCTGGTACTGAGTAAGCCTACTGACATCTTTCCGCAGTTAAAACTACATTACTTCTTATGTTCATTCATGTTTATTTGATGCTATAAATTAACTAGAAGGAAGAGATGATCGGTTCACGAGCAGCTTTAACTGAGGCACCACAGCGATCTGTCAAGACACATTACAGAGCCAAAAAACGGTTACGGTAGTCTAAATTTCTTTAAAAATTACCAAATTTTAACGTTGAGACTTTGTTTAATATCAAAAGTAACCTGGACTGTCTTGTCTGTCAGCGTGTTGTCAGTGTCTCTGCTGCGCGATGTTTTTCATTGCGTGAGATCATGGTTTGGCGTGAGCGCGGTGTAGCTTGTCGGACATAGCAACAGTAACTAAAGGGGCCGGGTCTTTGCGTTTTTTTTTTTTTTTTTTTTGTTGCAACTGTTGTTCTTTGACATTTAAACAAAGTCAGCCATTTCGTTGGATTTTAGCTAAAAAATGTGGCGGCACATTACTGGAGTAGTAAAGAAAGCATCTGTGAAAGCAGCGCAGTTTGAGTGTTTCGGAACGTATATGTGGTCGGAGAGAAAGATGAGACTATCCTTCTCTGACTACGTTTGAATGTGTGAGTTAAGTATTAAACTGTTGGTGAGATGAGATGAGATAATGCAATGCTGACATAGGCTACAGTACAATGACAGTTGCACAGATGTTGGGAGTTGGGAACCGGTGAGAAAATGTCCGGTAGCCTACCCGGTAACTTTACCAGTAATAACCATAGATATGATATAAAGGCTAGATGTCTTGTGCGCGCTGCTGGCCAATGGAGGTCGACGTCTATGGAGGGATTATTGGGTCAGATTTAAAACTAAAAGTCTAAGTCGAAAATGAATTTGGTATTTAGGATTGGGCATTTTGTATTTAGGATTGGGCATTTGGTCATTTAGGATTTAGGATTGGGCATTTAGGGATTTAGGATTGGGAATTTGGTATTTAGGATTGGGCATTTAATCATTTAGCCATTTAGGATTTAGGATTGGGAATTCGGGGATTTAGGATTGGGCATTTGAGGATTGAGGATTGTATGCAAATAAGGAGGCGTGGCCCAAATACTGGAGGCTGGGTTTGAAATGGCTGGTGCGCAGAGGCACCTTATGGACAGCAGAGGGAGCTCCCAGTGCTAAGGAGCACTGTAATGAAACCAAACAGAGCGAGTGAGCAGGGCTGGAGCGAGGACTGTACTTTATAATGTGATAACTTCAACTTAATGACAGCGTTGTAACATTTTTGTGGCCTTACACACAAAGTCACCAGTGAAAGGAGTGCTATCGGTCTGATGACGAGAATAACTATTATTATTATTATTAATAGTGAGTGCGCGCGCGGCCGGGGCTCTCTCTCTCTGCTCGTTCTTATATATGCCCTGTCAAAGCGCGCCCTTGTTAAACTGACATGCAAATGATAAACTTTCACTCTATGATGGTTAAACTGTGCAATTAATCCGATAATGATAGGAACCACCTGTTTAAGCATACGTTGTAATAGACAGCACACAGCACAGGTATAGTAATAAAGAAGCTTGTCTCTTGCCACGGCTTTCACAATATCACTGTGTACTGTTACAATAGATCTGCGCGCGCGCACTCACTATCAACAACTGTTGTCATTGTCAACAAGCGTCAACAAGCTTCCCCGTACTTTTTGACAAGCGTCCTTGACAGGGCGGCCAGAGCTTCTTTGCAGCTCAATTCGGCTCAATTCGCCGGCATTGTGAACGTACAGTTACTGTTTCCTAACCTTGTTTTTTCTGATGCGTTGCATTAAAATTAGGGCTGTCAATCGATTAAAATTTTAAATTTTTCATTTTAATTTTAAATTTTAATTATTGTCGTGAGTTAACTCGTGATTAATCGCACATTTTTTTATTTGTTCTAAATATACCTTAAATTAATACTTTTCAAGTTTGTAATTGTAACGGAGACTCAGGCTGATTGGAATCCATATGCAGCTTTATTAGATACACCAAAAGGTTAGTCAAACAGGCGTGGGTCAAACAACAGTAAATGCAACAACGTAGACAGATCGTAACTCGTAGTCGTAAAACAGAAGTATAATCAGGACAGGCGGCAGACAGACAGAGGGGTAATCCAGATAAACGAAGCACTAGGTCGGTAGGCAGGCAGAAATGGGTCAGAGACGATAAACAGTCCAGGTCAATAATCAGCAAGACAGAATACGGGGAAAAAACGCTCAGAAATGTCAGCAAGGCAAAAACAAGACTTCGTGAGGAGAAGTAGGAGAAGCTGGTTTAAATAGTCATAATAATGAGTGACACCTGTGAAGGTGATCAATCCCAGGCATATGGGAAATGGAGTTCGGAAAGAGTTAATACTCAGGAGATGGTTCCCGCTGGTGGTGATCGGAGGGAACCACAGAGGCTGTATTTGTGACAGAGCCCCCCCCTTGCGAGTGGCTCCTGACACGAGGAGGTAACCGTCGCCGGGGTCTACCTCTGGGCCTTGGGGCAGGTCGATCAGAATGAGCATTATGAAAGTCAGTGGTGAGTGAGGGATCCAGAATGTCGACAGCGTCGACCCAGGAGCGTTCCTCGGGACCATACCCCTCCCAATCCACGAGGTATTGCAGAATTCTACCCCGGCGACGAGAGTCCAGGATCTCTTTGACCTGATAGACCTCCTCGCCGTCGATGATGATGGAGGGAGCCCTCTGGTCACCAGCCTCCTCCTGGATCTCCGCTCCTCTCGGTCCACCAGCAGGCTTGAGCAGAGAGACATGAAAAGTGGGTGAGATACAGTATTCAGAAGGCAAAGATAGACGGAATGAAACAGGTGTGATTTGTTTAGTGATTTGAAAGGGACCTACGAACCTGGGACTGAGCTTCTTGCAAGATTGTCTGAGGCGGAGGTCACGGGTGGATAACCAGACCCACTGGCCGGGTTGGTAGACCGGATTGGGACGTCGATGGCGGTCCGCTTGTTCCTTGGTTCGACGAACAGCTCTTTGGAGATGGACATGAGCTGCGTCCCAGGTTGCTTCGCAACGTTGGATCCATGCATTGACTGCAGGTAGGTTGGAAGGCTCGCCGGACCACGGGAAGAGTGGTGGTTGGTATCCCAGCACGCATTGGAATGGGGTGAGGTTAGTGGCAGGCTTGCGAAGGGAGTTCTGAGCGTACTCGGCCCATAACAGGTAGCGGCTCCAATCAGACTGGTTGCGGTGGCAGTATGATCGAAGAAAGCGGATCAGTTCTTGGTTCAGGCGTTCGGTCTGGCCGTTGGCCTGAGGATGGTATCCAGACGTTAGACTGACATTAATATTTAGCATCTTGCAGAAGGCAGACCAAACGCGGGAGGTGAATTGAGGGCCCCGGTCAGATACAATGTCTTCAGGAAGACCATAGAACCTGAAGACCTGTTCACAGAGGGTTTCAGCAGTTTCTAGAGCGGAGGGTAGCTTGGGTAGAGGGATCAGGCGACAGGACTTGGAGAATCGATCTATGACTGTGAGAATGGTGGTGTGACCCCTAGAAGCTGGCAGATCCGTAACGAAATCCAAGGCTATGTGGGACCATGGTCGTTGTGGTATAGGCAGAGGTTGAAGAAGGCCGGCAGGTAGTTGATGTGAGGACTTGGTAGTGTTGCAGATCTGGCAATTGTGTATGTACTGAATAGTATCGGCCTGTAAGGACGGCCACCAGAAGCGATTGGTCAGAAGTTGCACGGTGGCTGTGATGCCTGGATGACCAGAGCTGAGAGAGGTATGGACTTGTTGAAGGACTCTCTGACGTAATGCCTGCGGAACATAGGTGCGATCTGGTGGGCATTCAGCTGGTGGTGGTTCCCTGGTGTGGGCTTCCGAGATCTCGGTCATGATGTCCCATAGTACTGGTGCGAGAATTATGGAAGTGGGAATGATGGATTCGTTGGTAGTCGGAGATGTGAAAGGTTCGTGTAAACGTGAAAGTGCATCCGCCTTGGTATTGCGTGAGCCAGGTCGATAGGTGACGGTGAAATTGAAGCGGGTGAAAAACAAAGCCCATCGTGCCTGTCTGTAATTGAGTCTTTTGGCAGATTTGAGGTATTCGAGATTTCGATGATCGGTGAGTACGGAAAAGGGAAATTTGGAGCCCTCTAGCCAATGACGCCATTCCTCGAATGCAGCCTTCATGGCCAGAAGCTCACGGTTTCCTACATCGTAGTTTTGCTCGGCTGCATTGAGTTTACGTGAGTAGAAAGCACATGGATATAATTTGGGCGGCTCACCACGACGCTGGGAGAGGACAGCACCGAGACCCGTGTTGGATGCATCCACCTCCACAACGAATTCACGGTCCGGGTCCGGGTGATGCAGAATGGGGGCTGTAGTAAATCTCTCCTTAAGGTTCTGGAAAGCCTTGATGGCCTCAGGAGTCCAAGATAGACGTTGTTGTCCCCTCTTGGTCATGGAAGTTAATGGGGCTGCAACTGAACTGAAATTTCGGATGAACCTTCGGTAAAAGTTGGCAAATCCTAGGAAGCGTTGTATCTCTTTAAGCGTTCTTGGTTGGGGCCAATTAAGGACTGACTGAACCTTCTTATCATCCATAGCTATCCCGCCTGCACTGATGATGTAGCCCAGAAATGATATTGTGGATTGATGAAACTCACACTTTTCTGTTTTGGCGTATAGCTGATGGGAGATCAGACGTTGCAATACAGCACGAACGTGGTTCATATGGTCCTCCAAGGAGTCGGAATAAATGAGGATATCGTCAATATAGACTATGACATAACGGTTCAGCATGTCCCGGAACACGTCGTTGATGAACGCCTGAAAGACAGAGGGACTGTTGGCCAGGCCGAAGGGCATTACCCGGTATTCATAGTGCCCAGTCGTCGTGGAGAAGGCGGTCTTCCACTCATCACCCTCCCGGATGCGAATTAGATTGTAAGCGCTGCGCAGATCAAGTTTAGTGAAGATCTTAGCCTTACGAAGCTGCTCGAGGGCGGCTGGAACCAGCGGTAACGGATAGCGGAACTTAACAGTAATGTCATTGAGACCTCTGTAGTCGATGCACGGACGGAGACCCCCATCCTTCTTTTTGACAAAAAGAATCCTGCGGATGCTGGTGAAGTAGAGGGACGAATGAATCCCTTGGTTAATTCCTCATCAATATATGCCTGCATAGCTTCTGATTCAGGTTGAGATAGTGGAAACACTCTCCCCTTGGGTGGAACAGTACCTGGTAGCAAGTCTATAGCACAGTCACTGGACCGATGAGGTGGTAGGTGAGTGGCTTTGGACTGACTGAAGGCTTCAGCCAAATCTCGGTATACCTCTGGGAGTTGTGTAGATTGTGGTTCCTTCAGAGATGTGGGTTGAAGTGATGGAGGCAGGCAATGTTGATGGCAGAGATCTGACCATTGCTTAATTTGTTTGTCCGTCCATGAGATGCTGGGATTGTGTAATTCTAGCCAGGGGAGACCCAGGATGATCGGATTGCGTGGAGACTGGAAAATGAAGAAGCGTATGGTTTCTGTGTGCAGGATTCCGCTGGTGAGTGAGATAGCCTGTGTGATGAATTGTATCTGACCGGAACCCAATGGGCGTCCATCTAATGCTGCCACTGCCACATGAGATTCACAGGGAACAAGAGGAATATGGTGAGTTTTAGCGAACGACATGTCCATAAAATTACCAGCAGCTCCTGAGTCTATGAGTGCATTAGTATGGATAGTTAGCCCACTAATTTCAACTGACACAGGTATTTCAAAACTGGTAGATTGAATCGCAGATTTACTCACCATAGTGGATCTGCGTGAGGGTCGAGTGGGACAGTTGGATTTCATGTGGCCCGGAAGACCGCAATAGAGACACAAGTTTTGCTGTATGCGTCTCTCTCTTTTCTCCGTTCTGAGGTGTGTAACTCCGATCTGCATGGGTTCGGTTTCAGACGTCTGTGCAACAGTTGAATGAAACTGACGGAAGGGATGTCGAACTCTCACCACATTATCCACCCGTATGGCCAGCTCAATGAACTGATCGAGAGTTTTATCCTCATCCCGACATGCCAGTTCGGATTGCAGATCGGTATTTAATCCCTTACGAAAGAGCAATTTAAGAGGAGATTTTTGCCAGCCAGTCTGAGCAGCGAGTGTCCGAAACGTTAAAGCATATTCAGCGACAGAGCTCTTTCCCTGTCGAAGTGCTAATAACTGTTCACCAACCTCTTTTCCGCCCGTCGGATGTTCGAACACCTCCCTGAAGCGTTGCAGGAAATGAGTGAAGGAGGGAAACGTAGCATGATCCTCATTCCAAACTGCGGTCGCCCAGTCTAAAGCCTTTCCCGTGAGCAAGGAGCAAACAAAAGCTATGCGACTGTCCTCAGTGGGATATAGCGATGGTTGTTGTTTTACAAACATATTGCATTGGAGTAAAAAACCTTTACACTTGGAGGGCGATCCGTCAAACTTCTCGGGAAACGCCAAGCGTGGACTGGCAGCGGTGATCGGTGGCGTGGAAACGGCGGCTGATGGTGGCTGGCTGGGCGGAGGGACTCTGCGTTCAGCTAGTAACGGGTGGATGGCTTGAAGCGTCTTGCCCAGATCCTCCGTGAGTGAGGTGAGACGAACGAGCTGTTGTTGGTGTACTGCCAAGACAGAGGCTTGAGCGCTTAGCTCTGTGGAGAGGTGCTGGAAAGCCGCTGGATCTGTGTGTGGCGAAGTCTTCTGTAACGGAGACTCAGGCTGATTGGAATCTATATGCAGCTTTATTAGATACACCAAAAGGTTAGTCAAACAGGCGTGGGTCAAACAACAGTAAATGCAACAACGTAGACAGATCGTAACTCGTAGTCGTAAAACAGAAGTATAATCAGGACAGGCGGCAGACAGACAGAGGGGTAATCCAGATAAACGAAGCACTAGGTCGGTAGGCAGGCAGAAATGGGTCAGAGACGATAAACAGTCCAGGTCAATAATCAGCAAGACAGAATACGGGGAAAAAACGCTCAGAAATGTCAGCAAGGCAAAAACAAGACTTCGCGAGGAGAAGTAGGAGAAGCTGGTTTAAATAGTCATAATAATGAGTGACACCTGTGAAGGTGATCAATCCCAGGCACGGGCATATGGGAAATGGAGTTCGGAAAGAGTTAATACTCAGGAGATGGTTCCCGCTGGTGGTGATCGGAGGGAACCACAGAGGCTGTATTTGTGACAGTAATACTCTAATCAACATGGGCATGGATAAATATAGATGCTTTATGCAAATGTATGTTTATTATTGAAACCATAGTCAATAGAGCATGAAGACGAGACATGTTTCAAAGGTCATAGATGTTTTTTCAAAGAACTTGTTAATGTCTATTAGACACATGTAGAAAGAACAAAGAAATACCATGTTCCCATTACTTCTCTTTCTTTGCACTGAGCAATTTACTAACAAAAAAATGTTTAGATTTTTGCATGACAGGGCAGTCAAATGTACATTTAGCATTTATTATTACATTGTAGTTTGTCTCTCTCTGTGCCCATTTTGATGAAGCTAAATTCTCAGTATATTTTACTGTTTCTGTTGTCAAACAACGGAATGAATTTGAAATGGTGACTGAAACGCGACCCAATAAACATAACCAGCTCTCCCTTCCAAGACGTTAATCTGCACAAAAATTCTGATAATCGAGCCGTCGTCTGGTGAAATCAAATACACATAAGCTAAAGACAATATCCGTGTATATTTGTAAAATTAGAGAAGCAACATAATATCTGTTTAACTGAATTAAAGCGCTGCTCCTCCGCGCGAGACGCAGAGAGAGAGAGAGAGAGAGAGAGAGAGAGAGAGAGAGAGAGAGAGAGAGAGAGAGGCCTCGTTTACACTGCAGGTCTTGATGCCCAATTCTGATTTGTTGCCTATATCCGATTTTTTTGACTGTCTGTTTACACGTTCTTTAAATTGTGACCCATATCCGATTCATGTGTTTACACTTGCCATAGGCTACTATCTGAAACATATCGCGCATGCTTAAAGGGTTAAATTCTCTTGCACAAATAGACGAACACAAAATATGTTTCATGCTCTGCGATATGCAAAGTTGCCAAACACCACTTTTGAATAAGAAACAATGTCTATAAAACTCGTTAAAACTCCACGAATCACAAGCGTGTCGGTGAGAACACTCGTTAAAACAACATACACACAGCCGAACTTGACTGCACATCACATATTTGACATTATTGATACTGCTTTCATTCGTAATGCAACGGACCGATCTACGGCACATATTCACTGTTATACAATAAAGAGCCTGCACAGCGACAAGAAATAGAAATTAACACCAAAAAAAACTGCTAGAGCCTGTACTTACACAACACTGACAGTGGAGTTGCGCTCAGGAGTAGAGCAGCTGTGAACAATTTTCTTTTTCTTTTTTGAGCGGCTGCGGACAAATTCTTTCTATGCACACACAATATTACATCACAATCTGCGCGTATGTTTTAAAAATATAATTGAACATGTAAATAGTCCTAGCACTTTTTAAATTTAAATAGCCCACTTAAAGCGTTTATTACAAATAAATTACTAATTGCTTGAAATGAATAAATGTAAAAGAACAAAAATTTTCGTTAAATTTACAATCATGTTAAAAAACTTCCCGTGCCCCTCTCCACATTCCTCTCCTACGATGACAACGTTTCGTCGGGCCATCCGTCCCTTTGCAGATGTGCGTCGGGGTTTCTCTCGTCATTAAACCGCGGAGACGTTGCCTAATGCCTCAGAAAATCCGATCTGCCTGTTTACATGACAGTCGCATTGGCACATATCCGATTTATTTCCACATATGAATGAGGCCTGAAACCGATCTGGAAATATCCGAATGCATGCGTTTTTTTCCTGTTTACATTGTCATCGAACACATCCGATCTGTGTCACTTGTGAGCAAAAAATCGGAATTGGGTCACATTTCACTGGCAGTGTAAACGGGGCCAGAGAGAGGCGCGCGCGCGCGTGCTGAGAGAGCAGTACCGGCGGTACCGGTAGATTCTCAGAAACTAAATAAGGTTTGGGCGCTTTGTTGAAGGAAAAAAAATCGCTAAAGGGATCTGCAATGTCGCTAAGTTGCCAACACTGTGTATCTCCATTTCTCCAACTAGGGGTTGGGCCACGGGTCAAACAGAAAATATGCGCTGCGTTAATCGCCCGTTAAAAAAATTAGTTATTAACGCGCTAACTTTGACAGCCCTAATTAAAATATATATATATTTTTTTACTTGGCTTGGTTGAATTCCAATGTAGAATAACAGACCGCTGCGAAGTATAACACACCGTTGCCATGAAAAACAGAGCGTTGCTATGGACGCGGAACGGACTATTTTCTTTAGCGGAAGCAATACAATCGTTTTTAAACTCCTTTTTAAATCAATATTTTGTGTCAAATTATTTATGTATTTTGTAGGTAGCCATGTAATAAGTGGAATAATGTATAGCGAGGCGGTTGTTATAGTGAATAACAACCCCGACGACAGGCTGATTCAAGTTCAGCCTGTCGGGGTTGTTATTCGCTATAACAACCGCCTCGCTATACATTATCCCTTACATAAAGTACAGTCCTCGCTCCAGCCCTGCTCACTCGCTCTGTTTGGTTTCATTACAGTGCTCCTTAGCACTGGGAGCTCCCTCTGCTGTCCATAAGGTGCCTCTGCGCACCAGCCATTTCAAACCCAGCCTCCAGTATTTGGGCCACGCCTCCTTATTTGCATACAATCCTCAAATGCCCAATCCTAAATCCCCAAATTCCCAATCCTAAATCCTAAATGGCTAAATGATTAAATGCCCAATCCTAAATACCAAATTCCCAATCCCAAATCCCTAAATGCCCAATCCTAAATCCTAAATGACCAAATGCCCAATCCTAAATACCAAATGCCCAATCCTAAATACCAAATGCCCAATCCTAAATACCAAATGCCCAATCCTAAATACCAAATTCATTTTCTACTTAGACTTTTAGTTTTCGACTTAGACTTTTAGTTTCAAATTTAGACTTTTAGTTTTCGTTTAAGACTTTTAGTTTTAGACTTTTAGTTTTAAATCTGACCCAATAATTCCTCCATAGACGTCCGCACACGGCGGCCATCATACCACAGGGTGCTCGCTCACTCGTAACATGGTGCATGTACTTTTAAATAACCATAACTTGCTCAGAGATGTAGCTATGACACTGCATACATATGAATAATTATAACATAAATGTTCAAGCATTTGGAATTATAGCCACGTTAATAGCGTTAGTAAGAAACCAAACCATTTGTAAATCCATCAAGATTTCAGCGAGATAAGAGGATTTGTGTGCGTGCTGATCACTCACCTTAATTCACTGCTCCACTGTGGTTAGATGGCCGCCGGTGATGCCGGAAGTGACTCCGCCTTAAGACATCTAGCCTTTATATGATATATGTGGTAATAACAATATTAATTTAGTTCTGCTTAACGGTTCCTGAACGCTGTAACTAACAGCTGCCCAGCCATCAACACAGCCGCGTGTGATTTGTTTTTAATACGAGCTGCACTAGGTCTATATCTGTATTCTAAGAGTTATTATTACTTGTATGGATCTCGTTAATAACTTGACAACACTTAAATGTGTATTCTTACAAGTCAGGTCCGTAGCCAGCCTATTGAGAGGGGGGGTTCTTTTTTTCAAAAAGTGGACCTTTTTGCAGTTTTTCTCCTCCTTTTGTATTTAATTATGAGGTTCAAATACTTCATTTTGGTGACCTTTTATGCACTAATTTGTGCTGGATTGCTTGTCTGCTGGTATCTTAACGAGCACGCTTTTTGATGCACCTAAAATATTTACTGCATTGTTGTCAAATTGCTTCCTCATGTAACACCTTTGTCAGTCCATACACAGTTCATAAGTTTAAAGACCACACTAACAACAGAATAGATTTAATGAACTTTACTGAAATATTAATAATAATTCTTCTCATCATAATTTTCTTGACTCTCTGTCAATGCCTCTTTGCTTGTTGCTGTATTTGTCTTGACACTTATGGATTTAGTACACTGGTCAGTTCCAATCATATTGCATGGTTGGAACAACATGAGGGTGAGTAATTACTGACAGAATTTTCATTTTTGGGTGAACTAACCCTTTAAAGAACAAATGTTTGTGCAATTCCTTTTTTTTCACCTTTTATGAGGCAAAAAAAAAAAAAACTGTCTGGTAAAAAGTCACTGTGGCGGGTGGTCAAAAAAGTTAAAGTCCGCGTGAACCGGAAGTTGCAAACGACTTTTCTCCAGTGTTGTGACGTATTTCCCAGTGAAAAGGCATATTGAACAGAGGGCAGGGTTTTACTCTAGCGCTCCTCCTCTCCATCTCTCGCTCATAGCAGACTAACGGTTTGAGGGGAGTGGTTAAGCGTTTCCCAAACCATGCAGTCAAACCTACGTCGTCAGAGAAGGAACTCCATTCCAGTCCGGAAGTAACTTTTCAGACTTTGATTAAAGATTACGACGGCAAACCATTTTTTTCTGTGTATTAACTTGCACGGATTAATTTTTCACCACAAGACTAGTAATATGCGCTAACAAATTAAATAGGGTCAATTTTGATTTCAGTTGGACTTTAACTTCAGGCCCTGATCATGGGATAGTAAAGTGTCCATCATATGCGCACTTCAGAATCTTGCTGGAAGTAGTAGGTCATCCGGGTACTTCTCGCCTACTGTTTTTCAAATTCTATGATTTCGGACATACTACTCTGTTCATGTACTGTTTTCCGCATACTATATAGTAGGGAAGTATTCGATTTCGGGCGCAGCTTAAATGTGCATAGGGCGCCCTCAGGCTGCTGGTATGAATTGAAAACACAGTACATCAGAGTATCCAGCGCTCATAATGATTACATCGACGCATTTGGGTATAAATTCAATAAATATTATTCCTGTCTATAGAAATCTGATGTAAATCTATGAGAATCTATCAATATTTCTCCAAATCTGCACATTTTTGAGCTAAAGCCCTGAGGGACGTTGTTTTGTCAAGAGTTGTCATGACGACAGCACAGGAGTTTTTTCTGAATGGGAGCGGCTGACGCTCATAATTCAAATTAAAGGTATCGACTCATTTTTTCATTACATAACTCCTGACACAAATTAAGACATAACTGTCACTATGAGTTTCTCAGAATACAATAGTGGTCAAATACTGAAACTTGAGTCTTATATCTTTTTAACGATGTATAGTTTGTCAAGGTAATAACATTAAATCTGATAGTAACTTTGAACTATAAAAAAAAAAAAAAAGCTTCAGTGTGCCGGTGTTACGGATCAACTGGGGATCATGTTTAGGGCTGGGGCGATTACCGCATTACCGCAATACCGCGGTCACATGATGCCTACCGCGGGTCTGAGCTCGTCACCGTCATCACCGCAAAAAAAAAAAAAAAAATAGCATTGGCCTGCACATGTGTGCACGTTGTGTCTAATTACATTGATTCTAATGACATGGATTGTGTCTAATGACATTGTGTCTTACATAAGTTTTGTTTAGAAAACCTTGAATCCATCAAAAGATGGAGCACATCCGACCTTTCGCGAGTTGAGGAGCGCAATGTTCCATGACACATAATAACATTCCATTCGTATTGACTATTAGGCCTATATGCGAGAGTACCTACAGACATCCCAAGTCTCCCAGAAGTTCCGGGAGTCTCCCGCATATTAATAGCGGCTCCATGACGCCCGCAAATTAGTTAAAATCTCCCGGAATCTAGTTAAAATCTCCCGGAATCTAGAGCGAGCGAGCAAGAGTGCGCATGCGAGACAGAGACTGTGTTCCAAACCGTGTAGCGCGCGCACGGCAGAGAGGGAGAGGGAGAGGGAGCGAGAGAGAGCATCCTGATTGGCCCGTTTCGGTAAGTCAACCAATCAGTTGTCAGTGTGGGTGGGCTTTTATCTCTTTTTCTCTGACTGTGCGCGCGCCTCCCCAAGTGGACAAGGCATTTTATGCTTGACGCGCTCGCCGTATACTATTCTTT
Organism: Abramis brama; assembly: GCF_963993115.1. Taxonomy (NCBI): domain Eukaryota; kingdom Metazoa; phylum Chordata; class Actinopteri; order Cypriniformes; family Leuciscidae; genus Abramis; species Abramis brama. Next base: position 3,429,780 of record NC_139963.1, on the reverse strand, counting down.
GAAACGACAGCGGGCGACTCGTCCTCTAAACCATCAGGAATCAGCAGTGAGAAGAAGTAATAAGGTACACTCGTGAATGTTTATTTTAGAACAACACTTTAGTACACCAAACTACAAAAGAATCGTGTAAGCAGTAAACCTTGAGATTATTAGGCTACCTGTGACATTAGAAACGTAACCTACAACTTAATTAACGTTATCTTACATACAACATTTTCATTTAGTTTTGTGAGCATTTTTATAAAACATGGCTATTTATTTGTATTTAAAGGGCTTATGTCTACTATTGTAGGATTATTTTGTTTATTTAAGCAACTAATTTAGACGCAAGAACTGGGTGCGTGTGCTGTGAGATGGACAGATTTGGCTCGGGAGGGGGGGGTTGATTTAAAGCGGTTTACCGCTATACCGCGGGAATTTCTTGCTTTTCAACCGCGGTAAGAAAAAATCCATACCGTCCCAGCCCTAATCATGTTAACTGGGGGAACACGCGTGCACGCAGATTTTTTTTCCAGTTTTACCTGGATTTCCAGCAGATGTTAGACGGCTACAGATTCGTCGCAGCCATTTTTCACGGATCCATGATTAAAAACGTATGTTTCACCAGTTGTATACACACTGGTATGCATAATAAAGCGATTTGTTTTTGAAGTGTATATTCCTGCGTATTTGACGCAATTTCAAAGAAGTTTAACATACTTTAGTGTCAAGCTCAGAAACCACGCCTATGTTAACATGGGGCATTCGGTTTCATTGGATGAACAGACTTGTCAGCGCACTTCAGAAGACTCTTCTCAACATTAGTGTATCATATTTTCTGTAGTGTGTTGTCATGAGTTCATCACAAATAACAACAGATGTAGATTAAATGAAAGTAGCTAGACTACCTAAAAGAAGCATAAATTGCAAAGTCATTTACATTTTTTTCCAGTTGCATTTATTGATCTGCATATAGCCTAATTTTATAATGGATCTATTATTTTTTATATAAAAACACTTATCAGCTTATTTTACTCTGCTGATTATATTAAGATCTCTTTTCTGTACAACCAGCTCTGACACCTGTATCCTTTTCCCTGGACATAAAGCAGCTATGCTTATAGGGTCATGAAGTTAATTATCTCATGAACTTGTAACATTCAACAGATTTATAAAATAAAAAAATAAAAAAATAAAAAATAATTTTGACTCTTCTCCTTTCAGAACAATTCTATATAGCAAATATAGTAATATTGAATTGTACATTGTGTCAAGCTTTCCTGTAGCTCAAACAGTAGAGCGTTGGCGCTTACAACACCAAGGTCATGGGTTTGATTCCCAGGGAAAGCAAGAACTGATAAGAATGTAAATGTGTAGCTTGAAATGCAATGTAAGTCGCTTTGGATAGAAGCGTCTGCCAAATGTGTACATGTACATTATGCTCAGTAGGAGCATGAACTTGAATGTTGTGTATCTAATGTCTTGTATTGGACATGTAGAACACTTTGTCTTTAGTGATTAAAGTCCTGTGAAAAACACTGAGAGGCAACCACAAATTGTATTACTGAAATAAGCAAAACATATGATATAGTGATAATGAATTATTACAAATATATACTGATATTCTCTATGGCTAATATACTCATAGGCCTACATCACTAACCTCTTAATCATTTGTCACCTCACACGAATAGCACGACCCTCTCTAAAACAAGAGGAAATGCTTTATTGTTTACTTTTTTGCTGACCTCTTTAACAAAATAAATATGACAATCTTTTTATGTAATATAAATTTAAATTATGCCAGTTCTCTTCATTTGACTGGTACCATGAATCTCATTAACATATTCTCTTTACTTGAATCATCACATCATGTGCTTTCATTATTGTTGTCTGCTAACCGTTAGGAACAGATTAAAAAGGTCTATAAATGAATAAATATATCCAGCCATCCATAAAATACACCGACACTGCCTCACGGTGCAGCACTAAAGCAGATGAACTACCTTTTACAAAACTTGTTTGATTGTCTTCTGCTTAAGGAAATACTTTTAGTCCTTAATCTGATCATGTTAGTTTATACAGTTATTCTTTGTTCATGTTAGTTCACAGGGGATTTACTAATGTTAACAGAAAACTTTTGTATTTAAAAATGTATTAGTAAATGTTTAAACTTAAGGTTATTAAATGCTGTATAGTATTGTCCATCATTGGTTCATGTTAACTAATGTATTTAATGTTAACAAATGAAACCTTACTATAAAGTTTTAGCAAGTAGACAATGTGTCTGAAAACAACCGACATAAACACATTTGACCCAGTGAGCAAACCAAGGGTGACATTGACATGAAAGAACCTTAAAGATTAAATGAAATGAATGTGTAAACTAACATAAATAGATCAAAGCTTTCAACCTTTGTATTGTTACAGTGTTGGTAGTATATTTAAATGAACAATGTGTAGTCTTTCTCCATGTTACCTTTACCTTGATATCCCTGTTTATTTGTCAGCAAAAGTCTGCTGGATGAAGATGAACACGTTAGTTGATCATCATAGATCTGAGACATTTTCTCTTTCTGTCTTCAGTCTGATTTATTGCAGTATTACAGAGAAACAGAGTCTCATCCTGACTTCAGCTCTGAAATCAAACCCGTCACACCTGAGAGAGCTGGACCTGAGCTGGAATAAACTAGGAGACTCTGGAGTGAAGCGCTTATGTGCCGTACTGAAGGATTCACACTGTAAACTGGAGAGATTGAGGTCAGTCACATTCACATACAAGAATCAAAATGCTTAAAATCACTTCAACAGTTTAAACTAAAACACTTTAACACTGTATTTGTGCAAACTTAGTATTTTGTGATCTGGTGAAATAAAGATGAAGATCTCTCTTCCTCTCTCTGTTTTATTTGCTTATGAAGATGATGTGACTTTACAGAATAAAGAGTTTTCTTTTCTTCTGTCTTATTTTCTTCTCTCTCTCTGCTAATGTAGTTTAAGCTCCTGTGATATGACAGATGAAGGTTGTTCTGATGTGACTTCAGCTCTGAAATCAAACCCGTCACACCTGAGAGAGCTGGACCTGAGCAGGAATAAACTAGGAGACTCTGGAGTGAAAAACCTCAGTGATCTAATGATGAACCCACAATTCAAGCTGGAGAAACTACAGTTAGTATCATTATACTGTACAGCAATTACAGTGTGACTGAAGTTTATTTATGTGAAGACAGCAGGGCTTATGTTTCATTGTTTATAGCAGTGCACTTTCTGGGTTTCCCCTATTGCTCACAGGGGGTTAAAGTGGGATGTGAGTGTGCCGTACGGACTCTTATTCTGGCTGTACTGAAGACAAAGCGGTTTGACCAATCAGATGAAAGGGGCGTTTCAGCGCCGCCCACATGTGCAAACGAAATATCAAAGCCATAAACCGATTTGTAAACCACAAACGAAAAATTAGAAATCGAGCCGAAATCTCATTTTCCGTTTATTAAACTAAACGAAACACCGAATAAACGATCCGTCTTTCATTTCTTGTTATTCCATTCCAAACAGGAAATGAAATGATCAGATGATACACGGACCGTGTCAATCAGGGTATCTTCCGTCCATTTCATTTCCTATTTGAAATGAAATAAGCAGAAACGAGAAATGGCGCCTTTATCCGTTTTTTCATTTTTTAACAACTTATCTCATGGCCGCGGGCCGCCAGTTGTCGTTCCCTGACCTATGGATTAACCTTTCAAACGAATGCGGTTCATTGTTATTTTTTAATGAAAACACAACAACGATAAAATAGTAGGCTACAATAAAAAAACTCCTGCATAGTATTAAACCTGAATTAACAAAACGATTAAGACGGAATAACAACAGCATAGGCTAACAAATAAATAACAAATAAATAAAATATATTTGGAAATTTCCCTTTAAAACGAAAGCTCAGTTTTGTGATCACACTGTTATTTCACCGTTTTGTTGTTGTTTTCAAAGACAAACTCACTTTTATATTAAACAAATAAATATTTCTTTACTAACAAAATCTTGCGCTTTTTCCTCCGCTATCGTCCTGTCAATAATCTCGCTGTCTCACTCTCGCGGCTACAGTTACAGTACAATTTTATGTACCATCATCGCGGTACCCACCACCATCAGCAGTTTTGCATTACAGTATTTGCAATAATAACCACCCCTTGTCCAAAACTGAGCGTATTGTCTAAAAGAAGAGTTATGACAGCTGCGTATGCTACACTTGACTGAACATTGCTTGCCTAGCGCAGCACCAGACAGATTTAACTCTGCACAGCTAATAAAACCGTCTGGGTGCAGATTAATATTTAATATTTCTGATATATAAATATTTCTCTGAAACGCGTTAAGTTGCACATAAGTAAGCCCAGGACCTGCCCTGAACAGTTTAATATGCGGTACGCAGAGCCATAGGACTATTATTTTGTTGAATAAACCTGGGGAACTACCGATGACGTCACATGCTCAGATTTTCTTGACCAATCGGCTGACAGGGGCGCCTCATGACCGTCCACATGTGCAAAACGAATTTTGAAGTAATTTATTCGTTTTTTGCCTGTGAACTAAAAAACGAAAAATCAAGCCGAAATCTCGTTTTTCGTTTTTTGGAAAAAACGAAAAAACGGATAAAGGCGCCATTTCTCGTTTCTGCTTATTTCATTTCAAATAGGAAATGAAATGGACGGAAGATACCCTGATTCGTGTCGTGTGTTCATTCGTCTTTTGATTTAATATTGAAAGTAGAAAAATGAGAAAACACTTCCTTTTTCGTCTTTTTATTTTTTCAGAAAAACTAAAAACAAGTATTCAGCTTGATTTTTCACTTTTCGTTCTCAGGTAGAAACATTTATAAACAGCTTGAATATTTGATTTCTACACGTATAGGCGGGAATGAAACGCTCCTTTCCTCTGATTTGTCAGCCGAAGATCAAACTGTCCCGTCATCAGTTCTTCCTCAGCTCCGCTCAGCAGAATAAAAGTCCTCCGCTGCTGCAGTTGTACGGATTCTGAACGCGTTTATTGCAACTACTACATTTCATCTTTTCCTCATCAAACACCCAGACTAATGGCTCGACACGACCCGCACCGGGGAAGAGCCTCGACAGGGCTTTCTTATGAGGCTTTCAGTCCTCAAGTGCCAGGGGGTCCGTGAAATAATTTACTATAACCTACTGTATTTTCCGGACTGTAAACTAAAGTCACGTTTTTATCATGAAACACGTTGTGATTTATTCCAGAGTGACCTAGGCCTTTACAATGCATTTAACTTAGTTCACATAATCTAAATGTTGACTTTCAAAAGTAGGCGCGCCAAGAAGACTATTCGCTGTATTTTGGTTTATATATATACGCACGGGCGTAATTTCCTATGGGGACAGGGGGGACATGTCCCCCCCACTTTTCAAAATCCCGTTTGTGTCCCCCCCACTTTCGTTATGATGATTTTTTTTTTTTTTTTTTTTCGCACACCGTCATCGCCACGGAGGAGCAGGACAAAGAAAGCCTGTGCCGATGCGAGCTGCCGCGTCCAGGAACGTCGCGTCCACACTCTAAAAATAGCTCAATGAAAGTTCTAATGAGCAGGGAGCGCTCCTGACACACGCACACGACGCACAGACAGCGCGCCAGAATCGAATTACTGCATAAGGTGCATCTACGCGGGTTCACGCAGGGGCGTAATTCGTGAAATGCACTCCCGCTGGTTGAGCGCGGTAAAGTTCGTTTTGGGTTCGATATTAGCAGGACATTTGTTCTACAGGGTCGGTAGTCTAACAAAGATATCAATAGCAAGATTAGTTTTAACATTATGTGACCATTGTATATCGACATGATGAAAATATTCATTCAAAATCATTCGTGCATTAATGCTGCATAATTGATAATGCTTTGACGCGTTTCCACAGCACACAATGCTTAAGGGAATGTCTGCCAATTCCACCAACTGCGTTAAACGTAGCCTATAATTTCTATTATTTAAAATTACTTTTAACATTTAAAAACAGATGTTTTCAAATTCCAAAGCTTGCAGAAGGTTCCTAATGGCAATACTGACTTAGGCTACAGGTAGCCTTGAGTAAATTAACTTGTCTAAGAAAATGATTCATAAAACGTATAAATATCAGTTGAGCCTATGTTTACTTTCGTCACTGACACAGACGGAAATGAAAAGACTATCAGTCTAAGTTCAGCTTTAGGAGGGGAAGAAATAGGCCAGGATAAGAATACTGAGAGAATAAGAAATATGAAGATGAGGAGAGAGCAGGTATTGACAAATAATCTAATGACAAGGTTTTAAATAGCCTATTTCTTATAATTTTTTGGCCTTCAAAAGTCCTAAATTACACATATGTAGGTCAAAGAAATCCAAATTTTCTCGGGGGAGCATGCCCCCGAACCCCCCTAACTATGGGGGCCTTGAGTCTTGATGCCCAGGGCACAGGAAAATGTTAATCCGGCCCTGGGTAAATATGACATTTATTATGGGTTTAAGTGAGGATTGTTTAAAGTTCACTTAAATTAAGTTGTTATATTTTTGAAGCCTAATAAATATTTTAAATTTGGGGGAAAAAATTATTTTCATCGAGACATCGGTAGCTATATTAATATCAGTGATACAGGCCTTCATTCATAAAAATATGCTATTAAACAATTATTTAAAATATACTGTCTTTATGTTGTTTCTACATTACAGTGGAAATTGAGTCTCACTTTATTTCAATTTTATTTACACACAAAACATTAATAGTGAACATTTTTGACTTTATAAAATGATTCTCTCACGTCTTGGCAATCGGCCCCTATTGAACAATAAAAAAGTAAGACATCTTTTTGTTATACATAGTTTAGTAGCCTACTATTCTTTTTGGCAGAATTTGTCATTATAATCAACTTAATTATTTTCAAAATTATTATTATTAATTATTTTGTTTCACCATAGTCCCTAAATGTATGTAAATGCAGGAAATGGGATTCAAATAGAAAAAATGTTCCCCCGTTTTGTGTCCCCCCCACTTCTCAAACCAAAGTTACACCCTTGTATATACAGTATATACTTTTTTTTTTCATCAATCTCTTTATTAAATTTTGAACATGAAATAAGAACAAACAAAGTTCCCTTCACATACAAAGAAGAAAAAAAAACATAAACACCAAGAATCAACAAAAATAAACGACAAACAACATAGTAACAATGAAAAAAAAACAAAAAACAAAAAAAAAACACATTAACTAATAGCTGTGAGTGACGGTCCAAGAACTACTGCCCAGTCAAAAAACAAAAAACGTGAGACACTAAGTTTACTCAGGATTGTCTGGGAAGGTCAACTTCCCAACATATTCAAAAAAAGGGGGTATATATATATACTTTTTAACCACAAATGCCCGTCTTGTACCATCTCTGAGATGTGCCACGTATTACATCATCACGTTGGAAAGGTCACGCGTCACGTCATCAAAAAATGTGTTTTGGGGTTTCATGACCCTTTAAAAATGATATGAAATGAATGTGTAAACATGAATACATCAACAGTTTCAACCTTTGTATTGTTACAGTGTTGGTAGTATATTTAAATGAACAATGTGTAGTCTTTCTCCATGTTACCTTTACCTTGATATCCCTGTTTATTTGTCAGCAAAAGTCTGCTGGATGAAGATGAACACGTTAGTTGATCATCATAGATCTGAGTCATTTTCTCTTTCTGTCTTCAGTCTGAATAGATGCAGTATTACAGAGGAACAGAGTCTCATCCTGACTTCAGCTCTGAAATCAAACCCGTCACACCTGAGAGAGCTGGACCTGAACTGGAATAAACTAGGAGACTCTGGAGTGAAAAACCTCAGTGATCTACTGATGAACCCACAATCCAAGCTGGAGAAACTAGAGTTAGTATCATTATACTGTACAGCAATTACAGTGTGACTGAAGTTTATTTATGTGAAGACAGCAGGGCTTATGTTTCAGTGTTTATAGCAGTGCACTTTCTGGGTTTCCCCTATTGCTCACAGGGGGTTAAAGTGGGATGTGAGTGTGCCGTACGGACTCTTATTCTGGCTGTACTGAAGACGAAGCGGTTTGACCAATCAGATGAAAGGGGCGTTTCAGCGCCGCCCACATGTGCAAACGAAATATCAAAGCCATAAACCGATTTGTAAACCACAAACGAAAAATTAGAAATCGAGCCGAAATCTCATTTTCCGTTTATTAAACTAAACGAAACACCGAATAAACGATCCGTCTTTTCATTTCTCGTTATTCCATTCCAAACAGGAAATGAAATGATCAGATGATACACGGACCGTGTCGTGTGTTCATTCGTCTTTTGATTTAATATTGAAAGTAGAAAAACGAGAAAACACTTCCTTTTTCGTCTTTTTATTTTTTCAAAAAAACTAAAAACAAGTATTCAGCTTGATTTTTCACTTTTCGTTCTCAGGTAGAAACATTTATAAACAGCTTGAATATCTGATTTCTACACGTAGGCGGGAATGAAACGCTCCTTTCCTCTGATTTGTCAGCCGAAGATCAAACTGTCCCGTCATCAGTTCTTCCTCAGCTCCGCTCAGCAGAATAAAAGTCCTCCGCTGCTGCAGTTGTACGGATTCTGAACGCGTTTATTGCAACTACTACATTTCATCTTTTCCTCATCAAACACCCAGACTAATGGCTCGACACGACCCGCACCGGGGAAGAGCCTCGACAGGGATTTCTTATGAGGCTTTCAGTCCTCAAGTGCCAGGGGGTCCGTGAAATAATTTACTATAACCTACTGTATTTTCCGGACTGTAAACTAAAGTCACGTTTTTATCATGAAACACGTTGTGATTTATTCCAGAGTGACCTAGGCCTTTACAATGCATTTAACTTAGTTCACATAATCTAAATGTTGACTTTCAAAAGTAGGCGCGCCAAGAAGACTATTCGCTGTATTTTGGTTTATATATATACAGTATATACTTTTTTTTTCATCAATCTCTTTATTAAATTTTGAACATGAAATAAGAACAAAGTTCCCCTTCACATACAAAGAAAAAAAATACAAAAACATAAACACCAAGAATCAACAAAAATAAACGACAAACAACATAGTAACAATGAAGGAAAAAAAACAACAAAATAAAAACACATTAACTAATAGCTGTGAGTGACGGTCCAAGAACTACTGCCCAGTCATTTGCAGCAAAAAACGTGGGACACTAAGTTTACTCAGGATTGTCTGCGAAGGTCAACTTCCCAACATATTCAAAAAAAGGGTGTGTATATATATATATATACTTTTTAACCACAAATGCCCGTCTTGTACCATCTCTGAGATGTGCCACGTATTACGTCATCACGTTGGAAAGGTCACGCGTCACATCATCAAAAAATGTGTTTTGGGGTTTCATGACCCTTTAAAAATGAAATGAAATGAATGTGTAAACATGAATACATCAACAATTTCAACCTTTGTATTGTTACAGTGTTGGTAGTATATTTAAATGAACAATGTGTAGTCTTTCTCCATGTTACCTTTACCTTGATATCCCTGTTTATTTGTCAGCAAAAGTCTGCTGGATGAAGATGAACACGTTAGTTGATCATCATAGATCTGAGTCATTTTCTCTTTCTGTCTTCAGTCTGTATGAATGCAGAATTACAGAGGAACAGAGTCTCATCCTGACTTCAGCTCTGAAATCAAACCCGTCACACCTGAGAGAGCTGGACCTGAGCGTGAATAAACTAGGAGACTCTGGAGTGAAGCGCTTATGTGCCGTACTGAAGGATTCACACTGTAAACTGGAGAGATTGAGGTCAGTCACATTCACATACAAGAATCAAAATGCTTAAAATCACTTCAACAGTTTAAACTAAAACACTGCAACACTGTATTTGTGCAAACTTAGTATTTTGTGATCTGGTGAAATAAAGATGAAGATCTCTCTTCCTCTCTCTGTTTTATTTGCTTATGAAGATGATGTGACTTTACAGAATAAAGAGTTTTCTTTTCTTCTGTCTTATTTTCTTCTCTCTCTCTGCTAATGTAGGTTAAGAGGCTGTGATATGACAGATGAAGGTTGTTCTGATGTGACTTCAGCTCTGAAATCAAACCCGTCACACCTGAGAGAGCTGGACCTGAGCTGGAATAAACTAGGAGACTCTGCAGTGAAAAACCTCAGTGATCTACTGATGAACCCACAACTCAAGCTGGAGAAACTAGAGTTAGTATCATTATACTGTACAGCAATTACAGTGTGACTGAAGTTTATTTATTTGAAGACAGCAGGGCTTATGTTTCATTGTTTATAGCAGTGCACTTTCTGGGTTTTTTAAACTAAAACACTTTATTCTCAATATCTCACAGTGAGTCTGAGTTCACATTATATTTGTGTAAAATTCTTCACATTCATGATTTGTTTGTAAGATAATCTCTCTTCCTCTGTTTGTGTCTTTCTAGTCTACAGTGCTGTGGCATTACAGATGTTTCTTCTCTAACTCAGTCTTTGACTAACTCAAAAGCTCTGCAGTTTCTAAAAGAGCTTGATCTGAGTGACAATAATATAGGAGACTCACAGCAGCGACTCAGAGACGAGCTACGAGACTCAAACTGTGTCCTGAGGTGAGGAAACATCACTGAGATATTAAAGAGATCTTCATTTACCTCTGATATGTGAACAAACCTTTCAAACATTCGTGAAAGGAAATTATCATTAAGCTTTATTGCAACACAGGGTTTGTGTGAGAACAAAATGTAAAGTAATTGAAATGTTTAACACAAAGGAGGAAAGAGAACAAAAGCTCACTGTCACAGCTTTATACATTGTCGTAGAAATTTTAAACTGTATATTATGGTAACCATGTTTCTAACATCTAACCTTATTTAACATCTAACATCTGAACAGGATGTACTGTACGAAACCAATGGAAAACTTGTGTCTTTGAGTGTGTGCATATGTGTGTAAAAATAACATAGTTTGGGAAATGAAACTAGACAGTCTGTTAGAATCTTGTGATTAACAAATGAAGTCATCATTAAAACAAAGTTTGCTTTACCTAGTAACAGAGGGGTTTGCATATGAAGAACCAGTCAAATAATGGGGGAATTATGTAATGCAGCCTGACATTTATGTAATTTAAATATAATAATTTGCACTTTGTTCCACTGAACTCTGATTGTTTTCTCTTCTGTTCCACTTTACAGAGTAGATAAAGGTCGATCACCAAACATCCCTGATAAAGGTCGATCACCAAACATCCCTGATGAAGGTCGATCACCAAACATCCCTGATAAAGGTCGATCACCAAACATCCCTGATAAAGGTCGATCACCAAACATCCCTGATAAAGGTCGATCACCAAACATCCCTGATAAAGGTCGATCACCAAACATCCCTGATAAACATCGATCACCAAACATCCCTGATAAAGGTCGATCACCAAACATCCCTGATAAAGATCGATCACCAAACTCTGATAGATGTGTTATATCGTAGTGTGAAATGATCATGAGAGGAGCAGAAACCATCAGCTGATCCACAGAAGAGTTGTGGAATTGGGAATATATTGTTGATTCTCATTTGTATATTTCATTTATATTTTATGTGAAGTTGTACATGTCTTATATAAAAAAATATTATTTATAGATTTTTTTTGTAAAATCTATGTTTTGGAATACATTTGTGACTCTGATCTGTTATATATGTGTGTGTGTGTGTGTGTGTGTGTGTGTGTATATATATATATATATATATATATATATATATATATATTTTTTATATATATATATATATATATTGTTTTATATTATGTTGTGTTGTGTATTTTTTTGGGGAGATATGTCCTCTATATTTATCAAACAATTTCTTCTCTCTTGTGACTATTCTACATTACGTAATCAGGTGATTGTCACATGACTAACTAATTGTTGTTTAAAAGGACTGTGAGTGTGCTTGCTACACCCTGGCTGTGTTCGAAACCGCATATTCACTGAGTAGGTCCTTAATTTCAATAAGTACTTGCTTAACGAGCGCTAAAAGAGTAGGTACTATATAGCCTGATGATCGCGTTAAGTATGAATGCGAGCCGTAGGGGAGCGCGGGGCACAAAGTAACGCTTTTTGACTTTCTCAGTTTGTGGTAATCTACTTATGGTTCAGAGTATTTTTTTTCCCCCACATTAATTTCCCACATGTCTACTACAATTATGTGTTTTTGTTTTATTAATACAGTATATACTTTTTTCTTGATATAACCCGAAAGAATGGAAGTGAAATGTGACAACATGCCCCATAGGTGGGGTACATTGTAACATGTGAGGGGCACATTGTAACATAACATATGACAGCTTAAAATGTTATCTGATCTAATAAAAAAAAAATATACAAAACAAACTAAAATATTTTCTAAATAAAATACAATTAAAAAACTTTTTCATATAAAATAATGGCAATTTTTAATAATTAAATATAAACTAATTTTTGAGTTTTGACTATGAATGCATGAAAACACAGCTATACAACATAGTTCAAAACAAATAAATAATTAGTAATTTCTGAATATTGACTCTCAGTCTTTATTCACCTTTTTCTCACGTTTTCTGAAATAAAATTAATAAAAGTATAGAATATAATAGCATATTCCTAATAGGGGCACATTGTAACGCAGTGTTACAACATGCCCCCGCCTGCTCATCTGGGATTTAAACCCTGCTAGTGTCTTCTGCTAGTTAGCGAAGCATTAAATAACTATCTCAACTGTTAAATAACATCTTGGAGATTAAAATAATATCATTTTTGTCTTATTTTAAATAAACACAAAAAATAGAGATGAAAAATTTACTTAAGTAAGAAATTTACATTTGCTATGGTTTAATAAATGTCTATGGATATCTTCAAAAAAAAAAATAATTTTGGCGGAATTATTTTTCTATATAGTGTTGATATGGCAACTAGTAAATACACAAAGTTTCGTCATCCAAGCATGTGCGGAAGTATTTAAAACAAGCGTGTTACAACTAGCCCAGCGTTAGGTTGTGCCCCGCGCTCCCCTACATCATCCGCCATGTTGACGTTATCATGTGACCTACAACATTATCACAAGCACAACAACTTAAAAGATATGAGCGACAGCTTTAATTCATCTGTAAATATGCTGATATTGATGAAACTTGCACATTTTGTGGTTTTGTTGAAGAATCAAGTGCCCATTTATTTTGTGATTGTAGTTTAACCAATACATTTAGGGTTGATTTAAGTTCTTATATTTTAACCCTATAATGTGACCCACAGTTTTATCCTTAAAGATGTTATTTTTTATTATAAAAACCCAAAATCGTCATCTCTTGAATATGTTGTTAATTTCTTTATTTTATATGCAAAATGTTTCACCCACAAGCAAAAGTGGCTTAAATCTCAACATGTTTAACTCGTTTCATCCCTCAGGTTTATAAATAATAAACTTTTTTTTAATGTATTGTGATCAATTATTCAAATATATTTAACCTTGTAATTGTGCTTTTCCCCCTGTGTATATAATCTCATACTATGATAAACGCAAACCCATGATATTTATGTTTTCTTATTTTGTTTTGTTTATTGTCATTATGATTGTTCATTGTTAAAGAACTGGAATCTTTCCCTGATCTTGTATGTAACTATAAGTTATGAGTGACAGGTGCACTAACACTTCATAACATCAGTAACTCGACAGCCTAGAGCAGTTCTCCTCAGCGTGTGTAATGTGTGTAATGTCTGCACAGAGGAGACGGGCGGCTGCTCCAAGATCTCGCCTTTGGAGAAAACTGCTGATTTTATACTCCAAAAATGTAAATATCCCTCCTTAAAAATAAAGATTACCCCAGAAAGAATTGCATTGCTAGCCCACCCCAGCACTTACACACAATTATAATGATAAATGCTGACCAATACTTAATTATATTACTTTTTAACTGGAAATTATATATTTCAGTAAAAGAAACAAAATGTTGGGAGTTTGGGAGTCAGGGAGTTTGTAACGGCAAAACGCACATAAGCAATAAACAAACAGTCTTTGTTGCTGTCAGTTGCTTCATCGAACTGTAAGGCAAAACGTTTGTCTTTGAGTTTATCTACCAGTTGTTCTTTAAGATCGTTAGCAATGTCATTTATACGTCTGGCGACAGTGTCATTGGACAGAGGGATAGTTTTTATTTTTGCAGCACTTGTGTCATCCAGCATGACAGAGACCATGTCTAATGCTGCAGGCAGTATCAGCTCCTCTGCTATGGAGTGGGGTTTTTTGCACTGAGCAATTTGGTACGCCACCTTATATGATGCTAACAGTGCTCGCTGGTTTACTGAAGTAGCATTCACAAAGCGAGACGATTGTTGGCAATATTCGGCACGTTTTTGCTGAAAAAACTCAAGCGGCTTATCAGCGTGATTGGGGTGTAATGTCTTTAAGTGACGCCTTAATTGAGCGCCCCACTATTTGAGAAGCACTGCACTAAATAAATGCAGTGAACACATCTCAATTATCAGTCTAGCAATGAATTAATGCATATATTAATGAAATAATTATATTTTATTTACTGACAATAAGAAACATGAATAAATGAGTAAAAGTGACCATCACAATAAACAAATGCATGTACAAGTCAACAACACACCAAACAAAGCTTTATTCAAACTTATTGTTCTAGCATCTCATATGTCCAGGCGGTGAACCCCACATCTCACTGCCATCTCAACACAGCGGTTCTCATTCTGTGTGTTTATTCTGATGAATCAGCTGACCACCGTTCCCACCTTCACCTGTCTCTGCCGTCCATCATGTCCCTCAGCGCTGCAGTCAGACTCAACAACACACACTCCTGTGAGACTCAACAACACACACTCCTGTGAGAGAAGCATAGTAGAGCGATATGGAATTCCAAAGCTGCCAATATTAAAAATAAAGAAATACATAAATAAATACATAAATAAATATAAAAAAATAAAATAAATAAATAAATATACATAGAAAAGCAAAAAAAAAATGAAAATAAATAATTATTTATACATTTATTTCCTTATTTATGTATATATTTATTTTTTTCCATATTTATTTTTTATTCTTGTATTTATTTCTACATTTATTCATTTCTACATTTATTTATTTCTACATTTATTTATTTTTACATTTATTTATTTCTACATTTATGTATTTCTACATTTATTTATTTCTTCATTTATTTCTTCCTACATTTCTTCCTGCGTAGGGTAATGAGGAGGGCGTGGTTTACCTCAGACATAGCAATCGAGCTCAGAGTAAGCGAAGGCGAAGGGTTGAGGCCACAGTGACACCCTGTGGCGAAATGCAATAAGTATAGCTCACTGACGTTGATACGGTCTGTGACTGCGAGGTATATGGTCAAAATCCTAAATCTTACTGTGTGACATGGATAGGCTACTCTTTATTCCGGACATGGCCATAGAACATCGTTTGGTCTGGATTTGTAAAATGTCCTGGGCTAACAAACATGAAACGGACTCTGAAACAGAAGCGCTTGATATTTTCCATTTTTCGGTCAGAACTCACGGAAAGGAAGCAGGGCACATATAGGCTACAGTGAAGTCGACGCAAGCATATTGACCAATGCTTTTGAAACGAGACCATAGTTGTAGTGTTTCTGTGAAAACGCTAAAAGGTTATGTACAACATCAAGGGCTACACAGAAATGAGGCACATTACCTATATGCATGTTGCATGGCAGGTTGTAAGTTACGCTTCAGAAATTACAACGCATTTAAATGTCATGTTTACCATCATCATCGGCAGTCATCTTCTGGTCTCTGCAGGGACCCTTCACATGTGAAGTTACAAACTGTCAGAAACAGTTGATTGATCTTTCAGATCTTTTGGGTCACCTTAAATTTCCCATTTCAAAAAGAGAGCAGGTGCATTGCCCCTTCAAAAACTGTGATCGATCATTTTCACGTCCCACCTATCTAGAAAGCACAAATACTCTACAGCTTTGCATGTCTCTGGTGCATACTGTCTTCCTTCAGTTCCTAGTGAGTCTCAGTTCTCTGTTACTGAAAGCCACTCAGGTGAAGGGGCAGATGACGAGGGGCATGAGGAGGATATGCTGGACCCTGCACAAATGAAAAGTTTATACATGAGAAATCTGTCCATGTTTTTCATGAAGTTGCAGGCAAAGCACCTGATCCCTTCCTCAACAGTACAGTTAATCGTAGAAGAGATAAATAAGCTTAGTGGAGTGTGCTAGCAGTACACAAAGAATCAACTTAAAATATCTCTTCAGGCAAATTCTCAAGATTATTTCTGCAGTTTCAAATGTGTTAAAATAAATACACATTTACAGCAATCAGAGAAAACTAATGTTAAAGAGTCAAGGGTCAAGAGCCCAAATAAAGCTGACACTAATCACGATTCTGGTGACTTTAAATGAAACATTCAATGAATCGTCAACACCAAAACCTGTTAATTCTCAATAAGAGCTTCTGTAGAGTCTGACAGAAATAAAGTTAATCTGGTTATTAATAACAAGTGAAAGCAGCATTTGAAAAAGACATTGAAAAAGAGGCATGATGTGATTGGCTGCCAAAAAACAGCCGTTAATCTTTAAGTTTTCATGAATTAAGATTTAATTTATTTATTTGAATGTATTGTTTTATATATTTTAGAGCATTTTATGGGATACCATATAAAATATACCTATATTTTTTTTCATAAACACAAACTCTCCTCCACCCAGTGCTATTCTATCCAGAGTTACATTTTAACACACATTGTGTGTTAAAAATATACACAACATGTGTCAAAATACCAATAACAGATACTGTGTGTTGTTTTTTAATACATCTCATTTTAGAGTGTAGTAAAGATGTATGCAAAGGTGTCAATTCCTGTTCCTGGAGATCTGCCTACCTGCTGGGTTCCAGCCCTGATCAAACACACCTGTTTGTAATCAACAAGTTCTCCTGAAGTTCTTAAAGGGTTAGTTCACCCAAAAATGAAAATTCTGTCAGTGATTACTCACCCTCATGTCATTCCAATCCCGTAAGTCTTTTGTTCATCTTCAAAACACAAATTAAGATATGTTTGATCAAATCTGAGAGCTGGATCACTGCTTAATAGGCTTCTATGTAATTTCATTCTGCCAGCCAAGAAAAGTTAGTAAAAACATTGTTAAAATATTCAGAGTTACTACATTGGCTCGACCTTAAAGGGATGGTTCGGAGTAAAATCAACCCAGGGTCCTTTGCACCATGACCTCGAGCCAAACACCCCAATTTTACCCATTTTAGCTGGAGCTGACTATATGGTCAAGAGATAAGCAGCTTTTACTACTTGCATATTATTTGAGTTGTGCATAAAGAACAGTGATCTGAGAAACCTGTGTTGTGTTTCCCAAAAGCATCACAAGCCTAAGTTGATCATAGAGACCATTAGTGGCAACAGTTCTATGATTAACTTAGGCTTACGATGCTTTTGGGAAACGCATTTGGCTGTCTTGTCTCTCTGTAGTGTCATGGATGGAGGGAGTGCTCTTGCCTCTTTTATTAAATCAGCTCTTCCAAAAATGAGCCAGCTTGAGCCTTTGCTTGAGGCGCTGGGGGAGTTAGGAGTCCAGGACCGCGAGGACATGAAGTATGTCCAGGAGAGTGACCTTCTTCCCATCCTCAAGCCAGTGGAAGCAAGGAGACTCCTGTCATGCTTCAAATCCACAAGTATGTGTTTGAATTTGTATATAATGCAACTCATATTTAAGCAATAAGACAATTTAGAACAGCTAAGGATTTACTGGATTTGTATTACTCTTGCAAAATATATTACACAACATGAGTCTATGATTATGTCCTTTATTAAGGTCAAAGTGATGTGTCTGAAAGCCCTTCCAGCAACCGACTGTCCTCAAATAAAGACTGTGACAGTCCTGATGAAATGTCCCTTTCTGGTGAGTACATGGTGTACTGAATGCCTTTAAAGGATTAGTTCACCTCAAAATGAAAATGTCCTGATAATTTACTCACCCCAATGCCATCCAAGATGTTCATGACTTTCTTTCTTCAGTGGAAAAGAAGGAAAACATTTTCCACTTTTTGAGGAAAACATTAAAAAAAAAAAATAATAATAATAATCCTGAAATGTGATGTGCTAAAAAAAACTTAAAGTGAAATAAAAATGTATAAAATAAAAAAAATTAGCAGACAATGTTGTAAAAATAAACAACTTATGTTACTTTTCTGTTAAAAAAAATTAAAAAATAATAATAATCCTGAAATGTTTTCCTCCAAAAACTTAATTTATTTTCCACTGAAGAAAGAAAGAAATGAACATCTTGGATGGCATTGGGGTGAGTAAATTATCAGGAAATTTTCATTTTGAGGTGAACTAATCCTTTAATGGGACATTTAGATCTATTTTAGATCTACTTCTAGGTTTCTCCTACCACTGCTATGCTGATGACACACAGCTCTTCCTCTCATTTCAACCAGATGATCCCACAGTAGCTGCACGGATCTCAAGCTGTCTGGCGGACATCTCGACATGGATGAATGAACATCACCTGCAGCTCAACCTGGCAAAGACTGAGCTTCTCGTCCTCCCTGCCAATCCAATCCACAGCACGACTTCACTATCCAGCTAGATTCAGCATCAATCACCCCATCAAGGTCGGTCAGAAATCTTGGAGTAATACTGGATGACCAGCTGAGCTTCACAGATCACATTTCAAAGACAGCTCGATCATGCAGATGATGAAGATCAGGCCTTTCCTAACTGAGCATGCAACACAACTTCTCGTCCAGGCCCTGGTCATCTCTAGGCTTGACTACTGCAATGGTCTTCTGGCTGGACTTCCATCCTGTGCAACTAAACCTCTACAAATGATTCAGAATGCTGCAGCTCGTCTCGTCTTCAACGAGCCCAAAAGGGCCCACGTCACTCCTCTGTTCATCTCCCTGCACTGGCTACCTCTCGCTGCTTGCTTCAAGTTCAAGGCATTGACGCTTGCCTACAGATCTATCACAGGCTCAGCTCCCTCATACTTTCACTCACTCCTACAAGTCTACATCCCTACCAGAAGCCTACGATCGGTCAACGAGCAACGTCTCGTGGTTCCATCACAGAAAGCCACAAAATCACTCTCCAGAACATTCTCATTCACAGTTCCTTGCTGGTGGAATGCTCTCCCCACCCTCATCCGGAATGCAGAATCCCTGACAACATTCAAAAGACAGCTGAAAACCCATCTCTTCCGTGAGCACTTAACCTCTTAAAAAAATAAATAATAATTTCTCCTTTTTCCTTTAAATCCTCGCTTATCGGGCTTATGCTACTCTGAACAATGCCTGCACTTTGTATTTTGAGCACTTCTTGCGTTGTTTCTTGCCTCTTCACGATGACTCGCTTAATTTAGTCCTAATTTGTAAGTCGCTTTGGACAAAAGGGTCTGCTAAATGACTAAATGTAAATGTAAATTTCAGGAAAGTTTGTTGAATTATGTCACATTTTTCACGTAAAGAATCGTTGGGTGAACCTTTCATTCATCACACCTGAATTTGCTTGTTAGGTGTTTTTCAATGATATACCCAACCTTAAATAATGTTCACACACTGTTGTACAAGCCATCATTTATTGAAAGACCATAATATATTATAAAACAGGATGTAAATATGTGAGGCTCTTCCAGCTCTGGCATCTCCTTGTGTATCATCTGTTTCTTTGATGGATTGAAACATTAACTAACCCACACCCCAAATTTTACAGTGCGTGGAAAAATAGATGGCTTTACAGTGCATGCAGCATCATTTCATAACAGCCTATGTTCTTTGTGTACTTCTGCATCTCTTTAGGTGCCCACAGCTCAGCAAGTTCAAACTCAGGATCAACATCTAGTTCAAGTGTGGGTTTCACACCTCATCAACTGCCTGACGACAGCTGGCATTATAGTTTTGAAATTCCTTGGAAGAAGATGGAAACTGGAAACAGGGATGCGACCAAAAAAAATGAGAGACTTGAAATTATACGACTGATAGTGAGTGAAATATTAACAATATGTCCAACACCCGGGAAGAAACACATCAGTGAGATTGCAAGAAAGATGGCCAAGGCATATCCTGGGGCATTCAGAGATGTCATTGAAGGTGAAATTGTAGGCAGTGGGTATGATTCAGTCATCAAACAGATGATCAGCAGAGTGGATAATGTGAGGAGAGGAAACACATCGCTTTCTTTAAAGAGACAAGCTGTTAGCAACAGTGAAGGTGAAGATACTCCATGTAGAAAGAAAAGACTAGACACCTATGGGTGTTTCAACTGGCAACCGGTGCGGCTACCACCTAATGAAACACCTGATTCCCAGAAACATGTACAGGAGGAATTGAAAAAAATGTACAAAGAAAGGTGCCCTGACACCAAAGGTATTGACAACATGATGAGGGCCACCTTCTTCACCCAAAGAAAAGACATCATCATTGGTATTGAGACCTCTGATTTGACACATGAATGGCCATATTTATTTGAGACAGTTGGCATGAAGACTCATTTACAGGAGTGGACATTGCTAAAAGCATAGCAAGTAAGTGTGCAAAGGTTGTGTCCTACTTCAAGTGTAGTGACAAGACAGCAAAGATGGAGACCATCTTCAGAGAAATGTCACAAGAATGTCTTTAGAAGAATGTGGATGATGTCAACACGGCTGGGTTTCTTCAGCTAGTTCTCAAGTACTTCAGCGAGAGAGAGGACCAGATGTTCTATAAAGTGGATCTGCCCTCTGAAGTGGACACTGCTGAACTTCCAAGGACACCCTGCATAATTGTGTGTGGTATGTTTGAATATTTTTAAAGTAAAACTATATTTAATAATTACTGGAATTTATGTTCTTTGGGCTCAGTTTGTCACAGTGCTATAGATCCCTTATTTTTTCTTATGCATATGTTACAACAGGAAGTTCTCCTTTGAATGCAGAGTACTTTTTGTAAGTCTGTGGTCTAGGTCTGGTCTGTGGACCAAGTGATAGTGAACATCCACATCACCATCTTCAGTGATGCTGTCAGGTTGATGTTTGCCTCATACTACTGCTTGAACATTTCATACCCAGCAGACCAAGGAGCAACCCTGGAGTTCTTGCAGAGGTAAAAAAAAGCAGCAATGTCAGTCAACAACCTATCACATTCTCCCTTTCTTTCTCTCTCTCTTTCTCTCTCACACACACACACACACTCTCTCTCACATGCATCCTCACATACACTATCTCACACGCATCCTCACATACACTCTCTCACACATCCTCACACTCACTCTCTCACACGCATCCTCACACACATCCTCTCTCACACACATCCTCACACTCACTCTCTCACACACTCTCCTCTTATTAGGGCTGTGCCGGTAAACTTGACAACCGCACCACCGCGGTGGCTGAGTAGCACCGGCGGTGGTTCGCCCAAAAAAATGTTTGTATGTGAATGCTGTTTTACATTAATTTTATGACACAAGTGAAGCACAAAACTTTGTTTACAAAAGAAATAATAGGTTAGCAATTAAATGTTACATGCAGCCATGGAAAAGTTTGAATTCATGACGAATGAAAGAGTTGTGCGTGAGCCCATAAATTTAAGCTTTGTCGGCTTTGAATTCTGGTTTGCGATCTGGTCACCCGATTATCAGCGAATTTAACAATATTCCATTAGTTATTCCATATAGAATTGTCTACTTTTAAACAAAACAATTCAAGCGAAAATAAACCGACTAGCATATGGTTATGAATTCCGTATGAAGTGTGCATTTCTCTCTGTAGGCGTGTTCACTGAGAAGATGATGAGTCAGCATCCTCAACTTCATCCTTGCAGCCGACACTGACACAGAAAACACTTTATTAATAAACAATTCAAATGTCTCCTTGCTATATTTGACACATTCATAATCATTACTTTTGCCGGTTCTTTGCGACAGCTGTTATGTGCGTTACTGGCAGCGTCACCATCTGGTTACATGAACGCGTCACCACCGCATCAGCACCAGAACATGGAGATTTTATTTTAGAGAATAATCGCACAACCTATTCGATATTCTATAATTAAATCAACTAATCGAATATTCAAAAATCATGACTCATCCCTGCATGGAATCTCTTGTTTCTTTTCCCATATCGTCACTCGCGTCTCACCCATTTCCAAAGGGGATTATAAACGTTTCTTCCTTTGTTCGCTTTTAATTAGGCCTATTATTTCCGTATTCTTTACTATGGTAAAGTAGAAAAAACGCTGTAGGACAGATAGGTGCTGTAAGCATTTTTGGTTAAAAAAAACAAAAAAAAAGTCTAAAAAAAAAAGCCTGAAATAGTCTGAAATAGTTTCTTCATTCTTCAAAAAGCCCAGTCTTGGCAGCAGAGTTTTTTTCAGAAAGTCTCAAAAAAATTAAAAAAAAAAAGAATTCGCTTACAGCCATACCACTTTGAGAACGCCCGATCTCGTCTGATCTCGGAAGCTAAGCAGAGTCGGCCTGGTTAGTACTTGGATGGGAGACCGCCTGGGAATACCAGGTGCTGTAAGCATTTTTGTTTAAAAAAAAAAGTCTAGAGTGTGTTCAAAAAGCCTGAAATAGTCTCTGAGTTTCTTCAAAAAGCAGAAAAACGCTGTAGGACAGATAGGTGCTGTAAGCA
Source organism: Abramis brama (assembly GCF_963993115.1). Classification (NCBI taxonomy): domain Eukaryota; kingdom Metazoa; phylum Chordata; class Actinopteri; order Cypriniformes; family Leuciscidae; genus Abramis; species Abramis brama. Next base: position 3,407,153 of record NC_139963.1, on the reverse strand, counting down.
TTTTTGGTAAAAAACAAAACAAAAAAACAATTCAAACGAAAATAAACCGACTAGCATATGCTTATGAATTCCGTATGAAGTGTGCATTTCTCTCTATAGGCATGTTCACTGAGAAGATGACGAGTCAGCATCGTCAACTTTAAAATAATTGCACAACCTGAGTTTCTTCAAAAAGCTCAGTCTTGGCAGCAGAGTTTCTTCAGAAAGTCTAAAAAAATCGATGAATTTCTTCAAAAAGGCTGTTTTTGGCAGCAGATTTCGCTTACGGCCATACCACTTTGAGAACGCCCGATCTCGTCTGATCTCGGAAGCTAAGCAGAGTCAGGCCTGGTTTGTACATTCTTCATTCAAACTATACCGCTAACGTTAGGTTACGTTAGCCGCCCTCTGGTCGTGGGTGAGTAATGCTATCACAGGTCGCTAGCTAACTGGCTAATAAATGCAAACTATCATTTCTAAATGCATTTTGTGGGGGCACTGACGTTAGCTAAAGTTACCATGTGTAAGTTAGTTAACGTTACAGCTAATGTTATGTTCGTAAATTCAAATGCATTTGTTCTGCTGAGTGTTTTTAATAGTTAACCTTCAGCAAGGATGTGTTAACCCTCTGGGGTCTGAGGTGTTTTCTGGGCCCTGGAGGTGTTCTGACATGCTCTGACATTTGTGCTTATTTCTGTTACTTGTGACATTTTCATGGCTAAAGTTTTATTACACTGTATTTAGCACAAACTCTGCTACAATAATATGTCAGCAGCATGTATGTAAAAGTTTGTAGTTTTGAGATAATGACGTTTATGCGTGGTTTGTGAAAAAACAAAACAAAAAAAATTGTCACTGAAATAAGGTCATGAAACCCATACTGATTATTTCTTCACAAGACCTTTGAAAATTGTATCACATAGCCTACAATATTTGCTCCAAAACTATGAGAAAATCATCCTGACAACTCATTCAGATAAGACAATATATTGATTTAAAATTTGTAAGACATGTTTTGCATGAGAAAGCTTTAAGTAGGCACGAACACATCCTGAATATTAATGGATTTCACACCTGAGGAAGACAAAGACCCTCCCCTCTAATGGCCCTATTAGGAGCTAACAGGCCCTAACATTGTGAGCAACCTTGCACAAAGAATGAGGAGATTTAAAAAAGAATGGCTTTTTGATTGTTTGGATTTATTTACAGCACAACATAGATGTGTCCAAAGTGTCCAAAGATACACAACAAATGACAAAAAAGCACATTATTTAACACACTGAAAAAGAAACAGAGACTTAACCAGTTACACACCTTTGTGCGATTCCTGAAACATAGTACATACCACATTTATTGAAACCACTGTAGTAATGTTGACTACTTTAATCATGGTTTTGCTTCCTTTCTGGATTTCAAGAGGTGTAATGATGTTGCTGTTTATGTGTGATTTAGATGCCTTCAGGTTTCATGAAAAATATCTTAATTTGTTTTACAAAGATGAACAAAGGTCTTACAGGTGTGAAACGAGTAATTAATGACAGAAATTTCATTTTTGGGTGAACTAATCTTTTAACACTGTGTTCAGCATACACTTCAGTACTCCAACACCTTTGCATTTTCTACTTTCACTTGTGAACATACATTGACACCTTTTGTTACTGTCAAATTGTATAAAAACACAAACCATGTTTGATAATACACCATTCAGAAGTTGGTGTATAATCAGAAGATAATCAGAAAATAATCAGAAGTTTAATGTGTTAACATGTTATTTCCCCTCTACACTGTTCATTACGGCACAAAGGGCTTTTACACTGTTGAATCGACACGGTGTGCTGAGGATTAGCACATGAGCAGTGCGCTTGTCTGTAAATGTGACAGTGATGGTACTTGTGTGAAACTTTGCCAAACACTGAATAAAGTTGTATAAACTATAAACATTGTGTTAATTCTAATTAACATAAACAATTGTTCAAGCATCAAATTTTCAGACAGTGCTTCTGTAAATTGTTCCATGGTTGCACTACTTGTGCATCTGATAATTTTCTTGGAACACGTATCCTCTAAAATTTCCTCTACTTCCTTAATAGTGTCGGTGTAAATGGGATATTCGAGAGGACGATAATGCTCTGCGACAGAAAGTTGTCTCAGTCCCTCCCCAAGGTATTGTGCTCTGTCTAAAATAACGTAGCATTATCTTTATCGGCTGGCTTGATTACTATCTCAGTATTGTGATATAATTCTTTAAGGGCTTTTATTTCGCCCGGGGTCAAATTGGGAGTCACACCCAAACCCCAGTGTAATTTTTTGAAGGCAAAATTGTCAGCTCTGATGATTTTTTAAAATTTCTTTAGGCAAGCTAGATAACACGGGCTCCCAATCAGAGGGGTGAGTGAACGGTACTTTAGTTTTTTGGTTGTTCTTGCCCTCAAAGAATGTCTCTAGCTTGAGTCTGCGGTGGTATGCATGCATGTCTGCTAACAACTCTTTCTTTCTGCAGCTCGATGGGGTGGGGATGTAGGAGAGGCCCCTTTTAAGGACTGAGGTTTGATCTTCCAATAACACAAAGGACTTCGACAGGTTAATAATGAGTTTTGGAGAACCGCATTTTGGGTTATCAGGGTTTCTAAGTTTAAATGCGAAGCCCAATGTGTGAGGAGAGCCTTTACCATGGCAGGTCTCCAATGGAGTCTGTCTTTCTCCACATGGAAATGTGTGGATACCAGCAGAGGGATAAAGTTCAGGTTCTTCTTAATAAAACTGTTCATGTGCTCTAGCATGTCCTGCTCTGCCTGTGGCAGCACTCTCAAGAAGTTAATTAGAGGCACGATTATTTCTGTCTGTGGCAGGATCCTTTTCGCCGTTTTGTAGGTCTTCTGAATTTCCGTTATGGCCGTCATTCTGTATCTCTGTTTGCAATTGTTAATGCCAAATGACAGAACGACTTTCTCTGGTCCCCCTGTCCACTGTGGCCTTTTCTAAAAGATTGCACGCATGCTGGAACTTAGGCCCAGGGAAGCTGTCAACTTGGAGATCGGGTTCCTCATAGTGAGGAAGCCTAGATAGGTTCGAGTCCCCAATGATGACTATTCTCTTTTTTTAATGTGAGGCTCCAATCTACAAGTTTTCTTGTAGTGTTAATGTGGTGTAAAGAGCGGTTAAGAGAACCAGAAGATGGGCTGTCAATCATTTGGGGTTCATTTCTGTCAATTTCTGTTGACAGTCTGGATGTGTTTATGTTTGTGTCTTTCCTAGGTGCAAGAACCACAGGAGATGGTGGTACATCTTTGCCTTCTGTCTCGAAACACTGTTTTGCTGACTCAAAATCTCCTCCTTTACCCTTCTCCGCCAAACCCTGGCTCTGTGAACATTCAGCAGTTTCAAGCATCAACAATTCTTCAAGCATCAAATCTTCGGACATTGCTTCTGTTGATCGTTGCCTGCTTGATGTATGAACCACGACGTCTCTCCCTTGTGCTTCAGAAGTCTGATTTGCTGACTCCGAATCATAAATGATGCAGAGATAACACGTTGTCCTCTGTATTTAATGTGCAAATGGCCATGATCATCACTGAGCAACTTTGCTGCCAGCTCATCTGGTTCCAGCCGACTGTTGACTTGCACATCCAGCAACTCACGAAGCACAACATCTTCTATTACAAAAGTGCTCATTTGATCACTCTTGTCCTGTACAGTGACAGCTGCACGAAGGACTGACATCACTCTTGCTGTTTTGCAGTATGCTGCACATTGTGGACATCTTGTCATCAATGTCTGGAAATTGACCGCAGGCAAAGGATGCAGCTTCGGACATTGGTATTCTGCTTTGACCTCTGTCACAACTTCTCCCTCTTTGACCTTAAAACGGTCAATTACTTGCGCAACATTGCTTGATACATCAGGCACAACTGTTATAGAAGACTGTTTCGTAGTAGTAGAACAAGTGCAACCATCAAACTGTCGAATAGGTGCATAGATGCATTCTTGATTGTGTACCACTTCCCTGTTTCAAGCATATCTCCTCCCCAGACAGTCAATGACAAACCACAGGTTTGATCTGCCACATCATAAGACCTTCTTTGCAATCTTTGATTGCTGCGGGTCATTGCCTGAGTATCCTCATCCAACTGAAGCACTTTGATTGTGACATTCACCTAAAATACAAAATACAGGGCAAAGAATTGTTACACTAACCAACAATCTCTTTTCTTGGCAACAATAATATGATGTTACACCACACACACATGAATCCAACAAACAAGTATGTCTCTATACTACATCTCAGGTACTACAGGCAAACTATACTTAAAGTTACTTAAACTAAACGTTATCTACTATTATCATAAAAGACTGTTTAACAACCACACTTAAAACATTCTAATAATATTTCCTATATATACCAAAACAAACGCCATCTTTACAGTCAGAACTGCCAATCAATAGTGATTCTAACAGCAGCACATCCTGCCACATGACCAGAATGATGCATACCGTCTTTACCACCACTATTTACAGATCAATGTAGTTAATAGCGCTGTAAAATATGGAACAATATCTAAAATATGGGACAAAATCTTGAAACAATTTTTAATACACCTAAAATAGCTTTATTGCCAATATTTATAGCCACCATACCTTTTCATAAATTAAATGTGACATCATTGGTTATTTCTTTATACTTTTTAAACTTTTTTTCTTATGTTGTACAGTACGCAAATGCTTGTATTATAGGTTTGGAAGAATCTTTTTCACATCTTTTGCATCATCTCGCACATGACACAATGTTCTACGCGACACTCATAGTAAAAGAAGTTCAACTTTTAAAAAACGCGCCCCTACACCTGCATCTCGAAAACACCTTCTGTGTGAATGGACTAATACTCAATACTTTGTTTTGCCGCAGTGATAATTTCAAAAGACTTGCAAATTACATCATTCTGATACATCATCTCTCCCGAATCCAAAGTATTCAAAATGTATTTATTTTTGTGATTCATCAGTAGCACACGCTCATGTGCTTTCCCATATGCCAAATCTGCAGTGCACAAATATCTATGTATAAAATAATCCACTGTATATCACAAACACAACATTTACTTATTTTTATTTCAAATCCAAAAGTTATAAAATGGCTTATCAGCATTGCTATTCTCTTTGTATACACTTTTTCATAGATGTCACATTTAAACACACTACATGTGAACAACATTTTTAATCAATTCATTTATATTTGAATTCTTTATACTTGCTTATTGTGCTAAATTAAGGCATGCTTCTTTCATGTTGCAAACTTAGGGTGCTGGTGGGAAAATCTTGATTTCTGCAGTTTAGAAATCACACAAAACCACATTGCTAATTTATTATTTCATTTCAATTAATGGGTTAAAATCAGTGGTTCTCAAACCTGTCCTGGAGGACCACTAACACTGCACGTTTTCGTTGTCTCCCTAGTCAAACACACCTGATTCAACTCTTCAGCTCATTAACCCATGTGATAATGAGCTGATGAGTTGAATCAGGTGTGTTCGAGTCCGAGTCAAAACCGAGTCCAAAAAGGTTCGAGTCCGAGTCAAGACCGAGTCCAGGACAGGAAAAAAAAAAAGCAGTCTGCTAAAAAAATATAGGCTAGCCTATAGAAATTAAATCATGTAATAATGAAATAATGAACAATTTTAATTTTATTTAAAATATTTGACTAATTCAAAGAACAACAAAAAATAATAATTATATAGGCCTAAAGGAGCACACACATCGTTTCGACTGTCAGATCAGCCTTACATTCTGTTCCTGTCAATCATACACGCGATGTCAACCAATTAAGCATGAGGGAGGGCCGAGCCAACTCACAGACACACACACACACAAGAGATGCGGATAAACCGCGGATCGGGCGGATGACGTGACGAAAAATAATATTTTAGCCTACCACTCGTGGAATAGGCAAAGAAAGAAAGGTAAGAAAAAAAGTCGGAAAACTTTGCCCATTAATTAGATGTGCAAGGCAAAGCAGGCTAGTTTTTTAATTAAAAATGTGAATATTCACGTTGCACTAGCGGTGGACTTTCAGCGAGTTTATTTAAACATTTATTTTTTATAGAGCCGTTTATGAGTCAAAAGAGCCGGCTCTTTTCATTGAGCTGAGTGAAACGAACCGGCTCACGAAAAAGAGCCGAAATGCCCATAGTTAATAGGTGGCCAGGGTTTTACTTTCCCTCCAATAATATTTTGTTTTAATATTGCGTCGACGTATGTGTGATTACTGGGAACATAATAAAGACACCTGGACTCGGTCGAGACCAAAAGCCATATTTGGCAAGACCAGTGGCCGAGACCGAGACAAGTCCGAGTCCGAATACCAGCGAGTCCGAGACAAGTCCGAGACCATAGAAAAGCGGTCTCGAGTCCGGACTCGAGTCCAAGACCGGACTCGAGTACTACAGCCCTACGTGTCAGTGTCAAATATTGAAAATGTAACGAGGTTCGTTTGTTATGGGAAGAAGGAGGGGGGAACCGGCGAACATTTAAAGACTTAAATGACATAAAATAAAACAAATACAAAACGAAAGTAAAAGACAACTGAGCCCCTCACGGACGACTGCTGTCACATCAAATAAGACATAAACATCTCTCTCGATCTCCACTGTCATTTCTCCTCCTTTTGCTTCCGCTCCTCCGTGAGAGATACGAGACTGGTGCGTCTCACAGGTGTTGCTAATCAGTAATCACGCCACCGGCCTCACGCCGTTCTCCCACGGCCCTCAGCCTCGTCCTGCTCGCCACAGTAAACATGATGAATGGCGACTGTAGAACGCAAAAGCCGAATCCCGGACATTTTTGGCGATCTCAAAATCGTCCCCCAGGGCAGCATGGCAGTTTCTTGGAAGAGCTTGATGTGCTACTCTCATCCTTCCCTGAGGACGGTCCTCCTCTCATAGTTCTTGGAGACTTCATCCACCTAGAAAAACCTCAGGCTGCTGATTTCCACACACTGCTTGCCTCATTCGACCTCAAACGAGTATCTTCTGCGGCTACTCACAAATCAGGTAATAAATTGGACCTTATCTACACACGCTACTGCTCCACTGACCATACACTGGTCACTCCACTGCACACCTCAGATCACTTCCTCCTCACTCTCAACCTCAACCTGCCTCAGAACACAACACACACTCCTCCACAGGTCATCTGCCTCAGAACACAACACACACTCCTCCACAGGTCATCTGCCTCAGAACACAACACACACTCCTCCACAGGTCACCTTTCGGCGAAACCTACGCTCACTCTCACCCTCTCGTCTATCCTCTCTGGTCTCATCCACACTTCCTCCACCTGATCAGCTTTCAACACTAGATACTAACAGTGCAACTGATAATCTTTTCTCCACTTATATTATCACATATCTCCACAAATTGTAATAATTGTAATCTTTAATTATAAAAAAGTGCAAAAAATAATGGACTGGGGCCTACTCGTCCAGCCATTCCAGGTCTAAGCCTTCCCCGCGGAACAACTTTCGACTCACCCCATAGTCAAACTTGAGTTCCCGGTCAACGGGGATGTCCTCCAAAGCCTTGAAAAGGACGACTTCACGCTGATGTCATTGTGCAGCACATTGTTTTAATATTTGGCAACTTACTTGAGTGATTAATACGTCGCCCAAATGTGTCTGCATGGGGGTGACAGCGGCACAGGAAGGTTTGTGCATCAATACAGAGGCTTTTGGTTCCTGATTTTTTTAAAAACAAGTACCCTGCCTCATCTCTCAGGTCCTCCATCATTGCCCTCCCTTCAGATGCTGTGATTATATGGCCATGATAATCACAGACTATATCGTTTTTTGCAAAATTTCGGGTTGCCACCACTCATGTAATTGGGAAAACATTACATTTTGAGTTACTGAACATACTTTACATGCAGACAAAAAAAAACAGGATTTAATTCTACTTCTTGGTGCAGTAAATGGCTGTTAAAAGGTAAACTTTTCACTTAAAAAAAAAATGTTCTGCCCATAAAAATTACTGAAATGTTTTCTTACCGAAACCTTTTGGTGGACCAAAGTCCTTAACAGCAAGGCCTGTCCAGGTCTGCTCAGCCACACAGCGCTGGATAAAAGGATCTGTTTCAACCCTCTGTTTAGAGGGTGGCCTCCACAGCTTTGCAATATCATCTGGTGTTGGGCAATTGGTCTTCCACCCCTCCTGACCAATCACCCTTGCCACTTTAGCTGCAGAAGGCTTGCGGAGACTGAAATAACCTGAAAGATGGAATGACAAGACTTTACTCATGCAAGTCATTTGTCACTGTGAATGAATGGGTGAATGGGTGCCAATGCTGTATTGATGGATTTGGAGACTTACCAAGTAGATGTTCTTTTCTTTGCCCATACTGTGAGAGGCGCCACTTATCATAATATAACTTGTCTCCTGCAAACCCACGGTCCATCCGCTGCCTCTTAGTTGGAGGCTGGCCATCCAGTGAAACAGGAAATGTTTCCAAAAAATCAGAAAAAGAACGGCGCATGCTGGTTCCAGCAACTGCTTGCTCTTCATCTGAACATGTCCTGTATAAGTGAGGAATATAAAGTTTAGAGTAATATACGATAAATTTAGACAAGTTGCTAATCTGCTGTTCAAATAGTTTGTGTTATGTCTTTGATAAATGAAGAGACATACACGACCAAGGAGTGCAAAATCTCAGCTGCCTCTACCATCTTCTCACTTTGTTCCGCGCCAGCGTTACGGGCCCAGTAGAGGCTGATACACCCCTGTTGGTGTGCTGTCAGCTCTTTTGCAGCCACCGTAACTGCCCTCCTCACATCCTGGTTTGTAAACATGTCCACTTTATACCTGTAGAAATAAATAAAAAAAGCTGTTGCAAGCTTGATAAGCCTGAAAACTATCAGGGCGGATCTTAGTGAAGTACTGCTGCAAAATCTATGAAAAAAAGCTGCGGTTAGTAGGGCCCACCCACTCCGCATCCTGAAAAACATTAAAAAGGTGTCATTAAAAAGGAGTGTGTGTGTTTGAGAGAATGAATTTACTAACCCCATATGTAAACAAATAAACTACTTAAAATAGATGAACTTACCGTCATGTCTTCAACAGCTCCTGGGAGCTGCATGTGTGTATAGACAAAGACCGCCTCACAGTAATACCTGTGAAGGGTCTAGTCTGCATTAGACATTTTCCTGCCCAACTGCAGGTCCTCTTGGATCCTTTGTACGTCATTTTTTGCGACCTTCAGAATCTTCTGACATTTCAAAATGCAATAGACTGTCTGTTTGGATTAAACATGGAAAAAAAAAAAAACCCGACAGGATACTTAAAACACAACCCTTAAGATTATGTGAGAGAAGACAGGTGAATGTGGATGATAACAGTGTTATTACAAACTATTATACTGAGATGATGAAGTCGCACTGTAAACAATGCTTGGAAACCACACTGCACTTACTTTTCCTTATTCGAAGGGCTGACAACATTCTGTATGCTTAACAAACCAGCAGAGGAAGGGTAGTCAGATGCTGAAGGAGTTTCTTCGCCGGAGTCCATGTCGGGCTGGTTATGGACCAAAAAACCCAGGCGAAGAAGCTCTTTCAGCATCCCCACCTGACATCCTCTGTCTGGCAGCAGCATCCCCACCTGACATCCTCTGTCTGGCAGCAGCACACAGAGATGATGGAAATCCCAGGTCCTTGCATTTCTGACCCAATCACTGGCCGAAACCTTGGCTTTGAGGACTTATTTTTATTACACAATGAGGTTCTAAGATTTATCACATTGCAGTAAGTTACCAAACCCAATAGCCTAGTGGTCAGTACTAGAGATGCGCGGATGGACTATTATTTCATCCACAACCGCATCACAAAACTCATCATCCGTCCGCCATCCATCCGCACCAACGTTTTTGACGAATTTTCAAAACCGCATATAATATTTTTCATTTGATTGGTTCAACCGCCCGCCACCCGCCCGAATTGAATTAAAATATTATTTTTCATCACGTCATCCGCCCGCCAACCGCGCATCTCTAGTCAGTACACTCTGCACTATCATTAATTGCATTTCAGCTTATTGCGACCCGAGTTCAAGTCCCGGTTCGTCAAACTTTCTTGATACTATACTGTCCTATCATAATAAAAGGCAAAAAAATATATTCTTTAAACTGATGCAAGTTAAGCTCCATCCACACACACAAATAAAATCAGCATTTTTAAGCCATTACATCAACACCTCATAATGGGAGTGGGGGAACGGATTCCAACAGCTGTTTTTTTTTTGCCTACGGTTTACGTTTCCCCCCATATTTCTGACAAACTGAGGTTCTAATATTTATCAAATTGATGCTGTTAAAGCTCCATCCACACAGATAATAGAATAAGCATATTTTAAGCCGATACATCAACATCTCCCATCATTGGGGTGGGGGAATGGATTTCGACAGCTGAACTATTTACCATCGGATTCTGTTCCCCCTATGTTTCTTATACAGTGAGGTTCTAATATTTATCACATTGCAGCTAAGTACTAAACCCAATAGCCTAGTGGTCAGTACACTCTGCACTAACATTAATTGCTTTTCAGCTTATTGCGACCCGAGTTCAAGTCCCGGTTCGTCAAACTTTCTTGATATTATACTGTCCTATCATAATAAAAGGCAAAAATTATATTCTTTAAACTGATGCAAGTTAAGCTCCATCCACACACAAAAAATAAAATCAGCATTTTTTAAGCCATTACATCAACACCTCTCATAATGGGAGTGGGGGAACCGATTCCGACAGCTGTTCTTTTGCCGTCGGTTTCTGTTCCCCCATATTTCTGACAAACTGAGGTTCTAATATTTATCAAATTGATGCTGTTTAAGCTCCATCCACACACAGAATAGAATAAGCATATTTTAAGCCGATACATCAACATCTCTCATCATTGGGGTGGGGGAACGGATTTCGACAGCTGAACTATTTGCCGTCGGATTCTGTTCCCCCTATGTTTATTACACAATAAGGTTCTAAGATTGATCACATTGCAGGAATCTGCTGGCTTCAATAGCCTAGTGGTCAGTGCCCTAACATTTTTTTTTTTAGCTTTGGGCGACCCGAGTTCAAGTCCCGGTTCGTCAAACTTTCTTGATACTATACTGTCCTATCATAATAAAAGGCAAAAAATATATTCTTTAAACTGATGCAAGTTAAGCCCCATCCAGACACAAAAATAAAATCAGCATTTTTTTAAGCCATTACATCAACACATCTCATAATGGGAGTGGGGGAACGGATTCCGACAGCTGTTTTTTTGCCGTCGGATTCTGTTCCCCCTAGGTTTATTACACAATAAGGTTCTAAGATTTATCAAATTGCAGCTAATTGCTAAACCCAATAGCCTAGTGGTCAGTACACTCTGCACTGAAGTGAATTGCTTTTCAGCTTATTGCGACCCGAGTTCAAGTCCTGGTTCGTCAAACTTTCTTGATACTATACTGTCCTATAATAATAAAAGGTAAAAAATATATTCTTTAAACTGATGCAAGTTAAGCTCCATCCACAAACAAAAATAAAATCAGCATTTTTTAAGCCATTACATCAACACCTCTCATAATGGGAGTGGGGGAACGGATTCCGACAGCTGTTTTTTTGCCGTCAGTTTCTGTTCCCCCATATTTCTGACAAACTGAGGTTCTAATATTTATCAAATTGATGCTGTTTAAGCTCCATCCACACACAGAATAGAATAAGCATATTTTAAGCCGATACATGAACATCTCTCATCATTGGGGTGGGGGAACGGATTTCGACAGCTGAACTATTTGCCGTCGGATTCTGTTCCCCCTATTTTTATTACACAATAAGGTTCTAAGATTTATCAGATTGCAGGAAACTACTGGCTTCAATAGCCTAGTGGTCAGTGCCCTAACAATATTTTTTTTTAGCTTTGGGCGACCCGAGTTCAAGTCCCGGTTCGTCAAACTTTCTTGATACTATACTGTCCTATCATAATAAAAGGCAAAAAATATATTCTTTAAACTGATGCAAGTTAAGCTCCATCCACACACAAAAATAAAATCAGCATTTTTTAAGCCATTACATCAACACCTCTCATAATGGGAGTGGGGAAACAGATTCCGACAGCTGTTTTTTGCAGTCGGATTCTGTTCCCCCTAGGTTTATTACACAATAAGGTTCTAAGATTTACCAAATTGTAGATAATTTCTACACCCAATAGCCTAGTGGTCGGTACACTCTGCACTGAAATAATTTGCTTTTCAGCTTATTGCGACCCGAGTTCAAGTCCCGGTTCGTCAAACTTTCTTGATACTATACTCTCCTATCATAATAAAAGGCAAAATATATATTCTTTAAACTGATGCAAGTTAAGCCCCATCCACACACAAAAATAAAATCAGCATTTTTTAAGCCATTACATCATCACCTCTCACAATGGGAGTGGGGGAACGGATTTCGACAGCTGTTTTTTTGCCGTCGGTTTCTGTTCCCCCTATGTTTCATACACAATAAGGTTCTAAGATTTATCAAATTGATGCAGTTTAAGCTCCATCCACACACAGAATAGAATAAGCATATTTTAAGCCAATACATCAACATCTCTCATCATTGGGGTGGGGGAACGGATTTCGACAGCTGAACTATTTGCCGTCGGATTCTGTTCCCCCTATGTTTATTACACAATAAGGTTCTAAGATTTATCAGATTCCAGTAAGCTACTAGCTTCAATAGCCTCGTAGTCAGTGCCCTAACAATATTTTTTTTTAGCTTTGGGCGACCCGAGTTCAAGTCCCGGTTCGTCAAACTTTCCTGATACTATACTGTCCTATCATAATAAAAGGCAAAAAATATATTCTTTAAACTGATGCAAGTTAAGCCCCATCCACACACAAAAATAAAATCAGCATTTTTAAGCCATTACATCAACACATCTCATAATGGGAGTGGGGGAACGGATTCCGACAACTGTTTTTTTGCTGTCGGATTCTGTTCCCCCTAGGTTTATTACACAATAAGGTTCTAAGATTTATCAAATTGCAGCTAATTTCTAAACCCAATATCCTAGGGGTCAGTACACTCTGCACTAAAGTGAATTGCTTTTCAGCTTATTGCGACCCGAGTTCAAGTCCCGGTTCGTCAAACTTTCTTGATACTATACTCTTCTATAATAATAAAAGGCAAAAAATATATTCTTTAAACTGATGCAAGTTAAGCTCCATCCACAAACAAAAATAAAATCAGCATTTTTTAAGCCATTACATCAACACCTCTCATAAGGGGAGTGGGGGAACGGATTCCGACAGCTTTTTTTTTTTGGCCGTCGGTTTCTGTTCCCCCTATGTTTCGTACACAATAAGGTTCTAAGATTTATCAAATTGATGCAGTTTAATCTCCATCCACACACAGAATAGAATAAGCATATTTTAAGCCGATACATCAACATCTCTCATCATTGGGGTGGGGGAACAGATTTCGACAGCTGAACTATTTGCCGTCGGAGTCTGTTCCCCCTATGTTTATTACACAATAAGGTCCTAAGATTTATCAGATTGCAGGAAACTACTAGCTTCAATTGGTCAGTGCCCTGACAATATTTTTTTTTTTCAGCTTATTGCGACCCGAGTTCAAGTCCTGGTTCGTCAAACTTTCTTGATACTATACTGTCCTATTGTAGACTTGGAATTTAGTCTTTCCCCTTATTATTAAATTCACAGGGCCGGACACCAGTTATCTTGCCAAGAAGAATTTTATTCTTATATGTCAGGAGAGAAACTTTCAGAAGATGTTACATTCATGCCAGGTCTATGCGTTCTCGTGTTTCTCTTCCCTCACATCTCTTAGTTTTCTCTGAGGTTGTACAGTAAAGTTGATCTTATATACATCACTGAGCGGATTCCTTTTATGGTCTTAGCTTTAAAAATGGAACGTATATGTCATGCGACACATGGCACAATTCACTTCCATATTAAGAATCATCTTTGTTGCTTACATCTGCATCAGTTGGAAACATGTTACAGTACACACCCTTCTGTCTCCCTCTGTCTCTGACATATGATCTTTACATGCATCCATGCTATCTATAGTCTCTCATACACTCAAACTCATGCACATAAAACTCCATATGATAATACAACTGATTATGAATATTAATAAAGAATAATAGTACAAATACATAATATAAAATAATAAAATAATATTAAAAGATGAAATTTTAGTCTTCATCTCCCTCCACTGGAACTACGGCCGTCAGTTCCACACCATCATTCCCAGGTGGCCAACCTATAGAAGTGATAGTGAGGAGAAGAAATAGCAGACCAAGAATAGAAGAATAGAAACAGAACAGAAAACAAAAACAAAACAAAAAACAAAAAACAAAGAACAAAGAACCCCAACCCATGTTATGTCCCCGTATACCATGTGTTATTTTAACGTCTATGTGTAAGCATTTAAAATGGACCCCAATCATCTAAGAAAAGAAAAACTAATAATTCTTCTACCGGTGCCTTGACTCGTTAAGTACTTAACTCCTCAAGTTCCCGGCTAAAACAACAAACCAAAACAAACGTTGATGTTAAAAAGATCCTATCCCTTGGGGTTGAAAATCAGTAAACGGGTATTCATTGTTTGTGGAGTTGTGTTTTGTAAGTAGTATATAAAATCTCCTATTTCACGCTGTATGTTCCATTCTTGGTTCCGTCCATTTTGTTAGTAATAATCAATTTGACAGGTTTGGTACTTTTCCTTCTATTAACACATAGTATGAGTTGTATTAATAGCAGGAACACAAAAACTCCTACCATAGTCAAAACTATCCATTCCGACCATGATAACTTTCCTAGGATATGTGTTAGCTTCCTTTCAGACATTAATTTAGCTACACCATTTGCTACGATAACATGACCCATGGCTTGAATTCCCTCCTCTTGAGCTGCTTTTACACTCTTTTTAACTCTTCTGACCATCTCAAAGAGTTCATAATTCCTTTCTTCTACTAAATCATTATTCCACCATTGTGGCTCCAATTGCAACAATTGCACATGTGGAACATGAATTCCACCCAAGTGAAGAGGATAGAGAATCTCAAGGCAAAATGGATCAGGAGGAATTGGACACAACTTCCCTCCGTATATCATGTTATCACTTATTCCGTCATGTAATATACACCACTGTGCTTCGGACACTTGCCATGCACCTGTGGCTTGATCTAAAGGAACTACTTCCCAAACTGCGGAACCATTAAGAGATAGACTAAACATTGTAGAGCATGAGCAAATTACCCACTCATGTTCCTCAACACAACAATCTGTGGTAGAAATCATTGGTGTTTCACCTTCAGCCCAATATCCATTCTTTCCTAATCTAATTACCGAATTCCCTTGTCTAACACCCATTGATTGGAATTGCCTAACTGTCATAATATTGCGCTTCCCATATTGAGGCCATATCATGATCAAAGGTAACATTCCAGAACCTGACAACAAATTTTCATTAATGGCGATTTTAACTAATGGGACATGTTTAGCAGAAGTCAAATTAAGTTGGTTACCAAAAACCACTAACAACGATTCTGCTATTCGCTCAGGAACTTGTCCCATTCGAATAACTTGTATATCCTCTACCATTTGATCCTTTAAATTCTGAGCTAAAAATAAACATGCCGCTCGATGTGTCTCAAAGTTAGATGATTTTGTTAATGCATCTGCCAATTCTTTTGCAGCATTATTAAGATGCTCACCCGCTGCTATAATATGTAAAGAACCTTGAAGAGCCTCAGTGAGTCCTTTCCCCGCCATGGTTCCCACCCACTGAGTATAGTCGCTTAGTTGGTTCATTTGAGCAGTATTACTTATTGAATTGACAGAGCCAAATACCCCCGCTATATCTCCCCATATACTTCGAGGTTTACGATTTTTACTACTCAGAGGATTTTTAGAGGTATAATATTCAACTTCTTTTTCCAACCAACTTCTTATTTGTGTAAAATTACCACAATAAGACTGATCAAAAACGGTAAGAAGGGATTTCAAGTTATAATTAATGCGTTGTCGCACCATATGGGCTTCATTTATCAAGGTTTTGGTTTCTTTTGCCAACAAAATACCATGAACTGGTGCAATAGTTGTATTTGGACATGTTTTAGCTTTATTTGTTTTTTCCGGAATTCCTGAACTCGGGGAGTCCATAAAGCTTGGCTTTCTTGGTAAATGCCAAGTAAAATTAAGAATAAGCATACCATTGTCGGTGGGTATCGAGAATAACTGCCAACCATCTCTAATCAATGTCAATGGAATTGATTCCTGAAATGGAAGCAGAGAAATAATTAACATCACTTCTTTATTCCCAATCTTTAAAGCTAATGGATGAACAGTGTTCAATATCAGGCCATAAGCCATCATCATCATTTTGTTCATTCACTAAGCAAGGTTAAACTTGTGACCAATGATACCATCTATCTGTTCCTACACCTTTCCCTTTAAGACAAACACTTGTATCAGTTGTTAAGAGTATCTCATATGGTCCCTCCCATCTAGGCTCTAAACCTTTCCTAGCAATACGTTTGACCATAACAAAACTACCTAACTCGGGAATGTGTGGAATATCAGTAGTGGTATGTTTTTCATCCCATTGCTGTTGAGCTTCTCTCACTTTCTTATTATTGTCTTTAGTAGCTTTGTCAAGCATTGTGATATAGCGTCGTAACTTTTCTTGGAACAAAGTAGAATCTCCTCCTGTTCCCGCAGGTGGCGGAGCATCAGGAGGTAGAACCATTGCTCTTCCAGTCATCAGTTCAAAAGGAGTTAGTCCTGTGACTCTGTTTGGAGTTGCTCTCAAGTTCCACAGAATAGCAGGTAATAACTTATGCCAACCTTGGCCAGTT
This sequence comes from Abramis brama, assembly GCF_963993115.1. Classification (NCBI taxonomy): domain Eukaryota; kingdom Metazoa; phylum Chordata; class Actinopteri; order Cypriniformes; family Leuciscidae; genus Abramis; species Abramis brama. The sequence continues at coordinate 3,390,291 of NC_139963.1, read as the reverse complement.
TGCAGAATGGCTTTGGTAAGAGCGGTTTTTAACGATCTATTCATCCTCTCTACCATCCCTGAACTTTCCGGATGGTATGGAATGTGGAATTTTTGTTTGATTCCCATCAATTTCATTGCTTCCTTCATCAGTTTTCCAGTGAAGTGAGTTCCATTGTCAGAATCAATTTCATATGGAAGACCCCAGCGAGGAAAAACTTCTTCCACCATTACTCGTGCTGCCGCTTCGGCAGTGCAAGTTCTCGTAGGGAATGCTTCCACCCACCTAGTAAATCTGTCCATGATTACTAGAATATATTGGTACCCTCCACTGGGTGATAAAGGTCCTGTGAAATCGATTTGGAGGTGTGTCCATGGACCTGTTGGTCTGGGTGCATGTGACATTCGCACCTTTACAGATTTTCCCACATTTGCCTTCAGGCATATCAAACATCTCCTACAGTAGTCATCAATGTCTCTCATCATTCGTGGCCACCACCAAGTCTCACTGATTTGAGCTTTCATTGCTTTTGCTCCAGCATGCACTTTTCCATGATACAGCTGCATTAGTTCTCTTCTTGTTCCAATAGGCATCACTACTTGTCCTGTTGGAATTCTCCAGATACCCTGATCATCTTCTTTTGCTCCTGCTTTTATCCATTGTTCTTTCTCTTCATCTGTCTCCACTTGATATGACAGAAGATGGAGCTCAGGATTATCCTTGCTGTTTTCCTTTACCAAGGTAACAGGAGTAAGAGGAAGTAGAGCTGCTTCTCTAGCTGCTGCATCTGCTGCCGTGTTCCCTTGACTTTCTTTGGACTTGTCAGATTGATGTGCTTTTACTTTAATCACGGCTGCTTCTTTGGGTAAGTGACATGCTGCAATTAAGCGACGAATTATGGAAGCATGTTGTATTTCACTCCCACTACTAGTGATAAGTCCACGTCTTTTCCACAAAGCTAGGTAGTCATGGACCACGCCAAAAGCATAACGACTATCTGTATAGATGTTGACCCGATAACCTTCCGATTGTTCAAAGGCTTCCGTAAGTGCTATAAGCTCAGCTACTTGTGCTGAAAATTGCCCCGAAAGAGCTCCTTTCTTCACGACAGTTCCATCAGCTTCCACTACAGCCCATCCAGTATGTCGTTTTCCATCAACATAATAACTGGATCCATCGACCCATAACTCTTTGTCTGGATTTTCAAGAGGGATTGGATTTACTGGACCAAGACTATCTTCTTCTACTTGTTTTTCACACTCATGTGGTATTCCCTCATGTGGTTCCAACATCATTGTTGCAGGGTTAAGAGAAGTGTCTCTGATGATTTCCACTCTCAGATCCTTGTTCAACAAAGTTGCTTCCCATTTTGCTCTTCTTGCGTCAGTTATGGTTTTGATGTTTGTGTTGTTCAACAGTGTCACTATACTGTGTGGAGTGTGCAGTATGATAGTTTGTGCTCCTATCAGATTTTCAACAGCGTCCACTGCCCACGTAGCACCATCAAGAGCTTGTATACATCGTGGTTGACCAATCATAGTGACAGGAATCTTTGTGGAAAAGTATCCAACTGGTCTGTATCTATCACCTGGTTTTTGACACAGAACTGCTGAATACGTCTCATCTCCCACCCTGGTCCACAAATGGAACTGCAACCGTCCATCAGGAAGTCCCAAGGCTGGGGCTGATGTCAGTTTCTCTTTCATAGAAGTAAATGCTTCCTCAGCTTCCGGCGTCCAGTTTATCTTTTCCACTCCAGGCTTTCCTCCCTTGTACAAGTCGATGAGAGGGCTAGTGATGCTGGCAAAATCAGGTATATACTGGCGACAGTAGTTGAAAAGTCCCATCACCTTCCGTATTCCTGTAACTGTTAGAGGTTTTGGAAGTTGTCGTAATGCCTCTACACGCTCTGTTGTCATTCTCCTTCCCTCGACCACTATAAGAACTATAAAAAGTTATGAACAAGGATAACCCTTATATTTTCAGTTATCTTTGAATTTCTTTTTTATTTATTTATTTATTTAGTTTACCTCAGATAATTATTATTTTTCTTTCTTACTTTAAGCTTGCTCAGAATCGTAATCTCAAATATTTGAACTGCTTTACGGTCAAAATCAGAAATGCCTGCGATCTTATCTAGTTACATCGGCACATTCATACCTGTATGACTCCAGTGTTAATGTCCTTGGAGCATTTTTTTTAACCCTTTCTATGGCGCTCGTCACACTTAACTACTCCTGTCAATCAAGTCTTGCTGCCTTTTCATACTTGTATTAATTCCAGCGTGTTAATGTTTTAGAGACTATCTTTACCCCTTTCTCTGGGAACTCGCCACACTTAACCGCTCCTATTAATCAAGTATCCTCAAATATTTTCTAGCTTAACCGTCTTACAGCTAATTTCCCAAACTTTTGACTAGATAGTCTTCTTTCTAAAAAAGATCTATCTCTATCCCAGCATATCAAATACTTTAAAAGTTTACTTTTCAGAGGAACTTAAATTAGCCAAATTAAATTGAATTACTTAATTGAATTCCATTTTTCCCTTTTATTATTATATCTGACATATATGCATTGGCAACACAACTGGTAATTAAAATAGCACAGTTCTTTTAAGCAGTTTCAGTCTATGTTTAATCATCAGGCAGACTCATAATTATTTAGAATAAAATAAAGTCTTACCTGGGATCAAACAAGGCCCGAAGACTTCTATCCTGTTCGTGACGCCAATTGTAGACTTGGAATTTAGTCTTTCCCCTTATTATTAAATTCACAGGGCCGGACACCAGTTATCTTGCCAAGAAGAATTTTATTCTTATATGTCAGGAGAGAAACTTTCAGAAGATGTTACATTCATGCCAGGTCTATGCGTTCTCGTGTTTCTCTTCCCTCACATCTCTTAGTTTTCTCTGAGGTTGTACAGTAAAGTTGATCTTATATACATCACTGAGCGGATTCCTTTTATGGTCTTAGCTTTAAAAATGGAACGTATATGTCATGCGACACATGGCACAATTCACTTCCATATTAAGAATCATCTTTGTTGCTTACATCTGCATCAGTTGGAAACATGTTACAGTACACACCCTTCTGTCTCCCTCTGTCTCTGACATATGATCTTTACATGCATCCATGCTATCTATAGTCTCTCATACACTCAAACTCATGCACATAAAACTCCATATGATAATACAACTGATTATGAATATTAATAAAGAATAATAGTACAAATACATAATATAAAATAATAAAATAATATTAAAAGATGAAATTTTAGTCTTCACTATCATAATAAAAGGCAAAAAATATATGCTTTAAACTGATGCAAGTTAAGCTCCATCCACACACAAAAATGAAATCAGCATTTTTTAAGCCATTACATCAACACCTCTCATAATGGGAGTGGGGGAACAGATTCCGACAGCTGTTTTTTTGCCGTCGGTTTCTGTTCCCCCTATGTTTCTACACAACAAGGTTCTAAGATTTATCAAATTGATGCTGTTTATACTCCATCCACACACAGAATAGAATAAGCATATATTAAGCCGATACATCAACATCTCTCATCATTGGGGTGGGGGAACGGATTTCGACAGCTGAACTATTTGCCGTCGGATTCTGTTCCCCCTACATTTATTATTCAATAAGGTTCCAAAATGTATCAAAATTTTCACATATACCTGTCCTCAATAGCCTAGTGGTCAGTGCCCTGATTTTTTATTTATTTTTTAGCTTTGGGCGACCTAAGTTCAAGTCCCGGTTCCTCAAACTTTCTTGATACTATACTGTCCTATCATAATAAAAGGCAAACAAATATATTCTTTAAACTGATGCAAGTTAAGCTCCATCCACAAACAAAAATAAAATCAGCATTTTTAAGCCATCAACATCTCTCATAATGGGAGTGGGGGAACGGATTTCGACAGCTGAACTTTTGCCGTCGAATTCCGTTCCCCCTATGTTATACGTAATAAGGTTCCAAAATGTATCAAGATTTTCGTATAAATCTTTCCACAATAGCCTAGTGGTTAGTGCCCTGAATTTTTAATTTTTTTTAGCTTTGGGCGACCTAAGTTCAAGTCCCGGTTCGTCAAACTTTCTTGATACTATACTGTCCTATCATACTAAAAGACAAACAAATATATTCTTTAAACTGATGCAAGTTAAGCTCCATCCACAAACAAAAATAAAATCAGCATTTTTAAGCCATCAACATCTCTCATAATGGGAGTGGGGGAACGGATTTCGACAGCTGAACTTTTGCCGTCGAATTCCGTTCCCCCTATGTTTATTGCGCAGTAAGGTTTCAAAATGTATCAAAATTTTTGCATATATCTGTCCTCAATAGCTTAGGGGTTAGTGCCCTGAATCTTTTTTTTTTTTTAGCTTTGGGCGACCTAAGTTCAAGTCCCGGTTCGTCAAACTTTCTTGATACTATACTGTCCTATCATAATAAAAGGCAAACAAATATATTCTTTAAACTGATCCAAGTTAAGCTACATCCACACACAAAAATAAAATCAGCATTTTTTAAGCCATTACATCAACACCTCTCATAATGGGAGTGGGGGAACGGATTTCGACAGCTGAACTTTTGCCGTCGAATTCCGTTCCCCTTATGTTTATTGCGCAATAAGGTTCCAAAATGTATAATTTTTTTTGCATATACCTGTCCTCAATAGCTTAGTGGTTAATACCCTGAATTTTTTTTTTTTTTTAGCTTTGGGCGACCTAAGTTCAAGTCCCGGTTCGTCAAACTTTCTTGATACTATACTGTCCTATCATAATAAAAGGCAAACAAATATATTCTTTAAACTGATCCAAGTTAAGCTCCATCCACAAACAAAAATAAAATCAGCATTTTTAAGCCATCAACATCTCTCATAATGGGAGTGGGGGAACGGATTTCGACAGCTGAACTTTTTGCCGTCGAATTCTGTTCCCCCTATGTTTATTACACAATATGATTGATCAAATTTCTGAAAAAAACTGTCCTCAATAGCCTAGTGGTCAGTTCCCTGGAAATATTAATTTTTTTCATCTTTGGGCGACCTAAGTTCAAGTCCCGGTTCGTCAAACTTTCTTGATACTATACTGTCCTATCATAATAAAAGGCAAACAAATATATTCTTTAAACTGATGCAAGTTAAGCTCCATCCACAAACAAAAATAAAATCAGCATTTTTAAGCCATCAACATCTCTCATAATGGGAGTGGGGGAACAGATTTCGACAGCTGAACTTTTGCCGTCGAATTCCGTTCCCCCTGTGTTTATTACGCAATAAGGTTCCAAAATGTATCAAAATTTTCACATATACCTGTCTTCAATAGCCTAGTGGTCAGTGCCCTGAATTTTTTTTTTTTTTTTTTGCTTTGGGCGACCTAAGTTCAAGTCGGTTCGTCAAACTTTCTTGATACTATACTGTCCTATCATAATAAAAGGCAAACAAATATATTCTTTAAACTGATCCAAGTTAAGCTCCATCCACAAACAAAAATAAAATCAGCATTTTTAAGCCATCAACATCTCTCATAAGGGGAGTGGGGGAACGGATTTCGGCAGCTGAACTTTTGCCGTCGAATTCCGTTCCCCCTATGTTTATTACACAATATGATTTATCAAAATGCTGAAAATAACGGTCTTCAATGACCTAGTGGTCAGTGCCCTGACAATATTTATTTTTTTAGCTTTGGGCGACCTAAGTTCAAGTCCCGGTTCGTCAAACTTTCTTGATACTATACTGTCCTATCATAATAAAAGGCAAACAAATATATTCTTTAAACTGATGCAAGTTAAGCTCCATCCACAAACAAAAATAAAATCAGCATTTTTAAGCCATCAACATCTCTCATAATGGGAGTGGGGGAACGGATTTCGACAGCTGAACTTTCGCCGTCGAATTCCGTTCCCCCTATGTTTATTACGCAATAAGGTTCCAAAATGTATCAAAATTTTAACATAAACCTGTCTACAATAGCCTAGTGGTCAGTTCCCTGAAAATATTTTTTTTTTTTAGCTTTGGGCGACCTAAGTTCAAGTCCCGGTTCGTCAAACTTTCTTGATACTATACTGTCCTATCGTAATAAAAGGCAAACAAATATATTCTTTAAACTGATGCAAGTTAAGCTCCATCAACAAACAAAAATAAAATCAGCATTTTTAAGCCATCAACATCTCTCATAATGGGAGTGGGTGAACGGATTTCGACAGCTGAACTTTTGCCGTCGAATTCCGTTCCCCCTATATTTATTACGCAATAAGGTTCCAAAATGTATCAAAATTTTCATACATATCTGTCCTTAATAGCCTAGTGGTCAGTGCCCTGAATTTATTTATTTATTTTTTTAGCTTTGGGCGACCTAAGTTCAAGTCCCGGTTCGTCAAACTTTCTTGATACTATACTGTCCTATCATAATAAAAGGCAAACAAATATATTCTTTAAACTGATGCAAGTTAAGCTCCATCCACAAACAAAAATAAAATCAGCATTTTTAAGCCATCAACATCTCTCATAATGGGAGTGGGGGAACGGATTTCGACAGCTGAACTTTTGCCGTCGAATTCCATTCCCCTATGTTTATTACGCAATAAGGTTCCAAAATGTATCAAAATTTTAGTATAAACCTGTCCACAATAGCCTAGTGGTCAGTGCCCTGACAATATTTTTTTTTTTAGCTTTGGGCGACCTAAGTTCAAGTCCCGGTTCGTCAAACTTTCTTGATACTATACTGTCCTATCATAATAAAAGGCAAACAAATATATTCTTTAAACTGATCCAAGTTAAGCTCCATCCACAAACAAAAATAAAATCAGCATTTTTAAGCCATCAACATCTCTCATAATGGGAGTGGGGGAACGGATTTCGACAGCTGAACTTTTTGCCGTCGAATTCTGTTCCCCCTATGTTTATTACACAATATGATTGATCAAATTTCTGAAAAAAACTGTCCTCAATAGCCTAGTGGTCAGTTCCCTGAAAATATTTATTTTTTTCATCTTTGGGCGACCTAAGTTCAAGTCCCGGTTCGTCAAACTTTCTTGATACTATACTGTCCTATCATAATAAAAGGCAAACAAATATATTCTTTAAACTGATGCAAGTTAAGCTCCATCCATAAACAAAAATAAAATCAGCATTTTTAAGACATCAACATCTCTCATAATGGGAGTGGGGGAACGGATTTCGACAGCTGAACTTTTGCCGTCGAATTCCGTTCCCCCTATGTTTATTACGCAATAAGGTTCCAAAATGTATCAAAATTTTCACATATACCTGTCTTCAATAGCCTAGTGGTCAGTGCCCTGAATTTTTAATTTTTTTTTAGCTTTGGGCGACCTAAGTTCAAGTCCCGTTTCGTCAAACTTTCTTGATACTATACTGTCCTATCATAATAAAAGGCAAACAAATATATTCTTTAAACTGATGCAAGTTAAACTCCATCCACAAACAAAAATAAAATCAGCATTTTTAAGCCATCAACATCTCTCATAAAGGGAGTGGGGGAACGGATTTCGACAGCTGAACTTTTGCCGTCGAATTCCGTTCCCCCTATGTTTATTACGCAATAAGGTTCCAAAATGTATCAAAATTTTCACATATACCTGTCCTCAATAGCCTAGTGGTCAGTGCCCTGAATTATTATTTTTTTTTTAGCTTTGGGCGACCTAAGTTCAAGTCCCGTTTCGTCAAACTTTCTTGATACTATACTGTCCTATCATAATAAAAGGCAAACAAATATATTCTTTAAACTGATGCAAGTTAAGCTCCATCCACAAACAAAAATAAAATCAGCATTTTTAAGCCATCAACATCTCTCATAATGGGAGTGGGGGAACGGATTTCGACAGCTGATCTTTTGCCGTCGAATTCCGTTCCCCCTATGTTTATTACGCAATAAGGTTCCAAAATGTATCAACATTTTAGTATAAATCTGTCTACAATAGCCTAGTGGTCAGTTCCCTGAAAATATTTACTTTTTTTAGCTTTGGGCGACCTAAGTTCAAGTCCCGGTTCGTCAAACTTTCTTGATACTATTCTGTCCTATCATAATAAAAGGCAAACAAATATATTCTTTAAACTGATGCAAGTTAAGCTCCAGCCACAAACAAACAAAAAATCTGCATTTTTAAGCCATCAACATCTCTCATAATGGGAGTGGGGGAACGGATTTCGACAGCTGAACTTTTGCCGTCGAATTCCGTTCCTCCTATGTTTATTACGCAATATGATTGATCAAATTTCTGAAAAAAGCTGTCCTCAATAGCCTAGTGGTCAGTTCCCTGAAAATATTTATTTTTTTCATCTTTGGGCGACCTAAGTTCAAGTCCCGGTTCGTCAAACTTTCTTGATACTATACTGTCCTATCATAATAAAAGGCAAACAAATATATTCTTTAAACTGATGCAAGTTAAGCTCCATCCATAAACAAAAATAAAATCAGCATTTTTAAGCCATCAACATCTCTCATAATGGGAGTGGGGGAACGGATTTCGACAGCTGAACTTTTGCCGTCGAATTCCGTTCCCCCTATGTTTATTACGCAATAAGGTTCCAAAATGTATCAAAATTTTCACATATACCTGTCTTCAATAGCCTAGTGGTCAGTGCCCTGAATTTTTTATTTTTTTTTAGCTTTGGGCGACCTAAGTTCAAGTCCCGTTTCGTCAAACTTTCTTGATACTATACTGTCCTATCATAATAAAAGGCAAACAAATATATTCTTTAAACTGATGCAAGTTAAACTCCATCCACAAACAAAAATAAAATCAGCATTTTTAAGCCATCAACATCTCTCATAAAGGGAGTGGGGGAACGGATTTCGACAGCTGAACTTTTGCCGTCGAATTCCGTTCCCCCTATGTTTATTACGCAATAAGGTTCCAAAATGTATCAAAATTTTCACATATACCTGTCCTCAATAGCCTAGTGGTCAGTGCCCTGAATTATTATTTTTTTTTTAGCTTTGGGCGACCTAAGTTCAAGTCCCGTTTCGTCAAACTTTCTTGATACTATACTGTCCTATCATAATAAAAGGCAAACAAATATATTCTTTAAACTGATGCAAGTTAAGCTCCATCCACAAACAAAAATAAAATCAGCATTTTTAAGCCATCAACATCTCTCATAATGGGAGTGGGGGAACGGATTTCGACAGCTGATCTTTTGCCGTCGAATTCCGTTCCCCCTATGTTTATTACGCAATAAGGTTCCAAAATGTATCAACATTTTAGTATAAACCTGTCTACAATAGCCTAGTGGTCAGTTCCCTGAAAATATTTACTTTTTTTAGCTTTGGGCGACCTAAGTTCAAGTCCCGGTTCGTCAAACTTTCTTGATACTATTCTGTCCTATCATAATAAAAGGCAAACAAATATATTCTTTAAACTGATGCAAGTTAAGCTCCAGCCACAAACAAACAAAAAATCTGCATTTTTAAGCCATCAACATCTCTCATAATGGGAGTGGGGGAACGGATTTCGACAGATGAACTTTTGCCGTCGAATTCCGTTCCCCCTATGTTTATTACGCAATAAGGTTCCAAAATGTATCAAAATTTTCACTTATATCTGCCCTCAATAGCCTAGTGATCAGTGCCCTGAAGTGTTTTTGTTTTTTTAGCTTTGGGCGACCTAAGTTCAAGTCCCGGTTCGTCAAACTTTCTTGATACTATACTGTCCTATCATAATAAAAGGCAAACAAATATATTCTTTAAACTGATGCAAGTTAAGCTCCATCCACAAACAAAAATAAAATCAGCATTTTTAAGCCGTCAACATCTCTCATAATGGGAGTGGGGGAACGGATTTCGACAGCTGAACTTTTGCCGTCGAATTCCGTTCCCCCTATGTTTATTACGCAATAAGGTTCCAAAATGTATCAAAATTTTCACATATACCTGTCCTCAATAGCCTAGTGGTCAGTGCCCTGAATTTTTTTTTTTTTTTTTAAGCTTTGGGCGACCTAAGTTCAAGTCCCGGTTCGTCAAACTTTCTTGATACTATACTGTCCTATCATAATAAAAGGCAAACAAATATATTCTTTAAACTGATGCAAGTTAAGCTCCATCCACAAACAAAAATAAAATCAGCATTTTTAAGCCATCAACATCTCTCATAAGGGGAGTGGGGGAACGGATTTCGACAGCTGAACTTTTGCCGTCGAATTCCGTTCCCCCTATGTTTATTACACAATAAGGTTCCAAAATGTATCAAAATTTTTGTTTAAACCTGTCTGCAGTAGCCTAGTGGTCAGTTCCCTGAAAATGTTTACTTTTTTTAGCTTTGGGCGACCTAAGTTCAAGTCCCGGTTCGTCAAACTTTCTTGATACTATACTGTCCTATCATAATAAAAGGCAAACAAATATATTCTTTAAACTGATGCAAGTTAAGCTCCATCCACAAACAAAAATAAAATCAGCATTTTTAAGCCATCAACATCTCTCATAATGGGAGTGGGGGAACGGATTTCGACAGCTGAACTTTTGCCGTCGAATTCCGTTCCCCCTATATTTATTACGCAATAAGGTTCCAAAATGTATCAAAATTTTCACATATATCTGTCCTTAATAGCCTAGTGGTCAGTGCCCGGAATTTTTTTTTTTTTTTTTAGCTTTGGGCGACCTAAGTTCAAGTCCCGGTTCGTCAAACTTTCTTGATACTATACTGTCCTATCATAATAAAAGGCAAACAAATATATTCTTTAAACTGATGCAAGTTAAACTCCATCCACAAACAAAAATAAAATCAGCATTTTTAAGCCATCAACATCTCTCATAAAGGGAGTGGGGGAACGGATTTCGACAGCTGAACTTTTGCCGTCGAATTCCGTTCCCTCTATGTTTACTATGCAATAAGGTTCCAAAATGTATCAAAATTTTCACATATACCTGTCCTCAATAGCCTAGTGGTCAGTGCCCTGAATTATTTTATTTTTTTTAGCTTTGGGCGACCTAAGTTCAAGTCCCGTTTCGTCAAACTTTCTTGATACTATACTGTCCTATCATAATAAAAGGCAAACAAATATATTCTTTAAACTGATGCAAGTTAAGCTCCATCCACAAACAAAAATAAAATCAGCATTTTTAAGCCATCAACATCTCTCATAATGGGAGTGGGGGAACGGATTTCGACAGCTGATCTTTTGCCGTCGAATTCCGTTCCCCCTATGTTTATTACGCAATAAGGTTCCAAAATGTATCAACATTTTAGTATAAATCTGTCTACAATAGCCTAGTGGTCAGTTCCCTAAAAATATTTACTTTTTTTAGCTTTGGGCGACCTAAGTTCAAGTCCCGGTTCGTCAAACTTTCTTGATACTATTCTGTCCTATCATAATAAAAGGCAAACAAATATATTCTTTAAACTGATGCAAGTTAAGCTCCAGCCACAAACAAACAAAAAATCTGCATTTTTAAGCCATCAACATCTCTCATAATGGGAGTGGGGGAACGGATTTCGACAGCTGAACTTTTGCCGTCGAATTCCATTCCCCCTATGTTTATTACGCAATAAGGTTCCAAAATGTATCAAAATTTTCACAAATATCTGCCCTTAATAGCCTAGTGGTCAGTGCCCTGAAGTGTTTTTTTTTTTTTAGCTTTGGGCGACCTAAGTTCAAGTCCCGGTTCGTCAAACTTTCTTGATACTATACTGTCCTATCATAATAAAAGGCAAACAAATATATTCTTTAAACTGATGCAAGTTAAGCTCCATCCACAAACAAAAATAAAATCAGCATTTTTAAGCCATCAACATCTCTCATAATGGGAGTGGGGGAACGGATTTCGACAGCTGAACTTTTGCCGTCGAATTCCATTCCCCTATGTTTATTACGCAATAAGGTTCCAAAATGTATCAAAATTTTAGCATAAACCTGTCCACAATAGCCTAGTGGTCAGTGCCCTGACAATATTTTTTTTTTTTTGCTTTGGGCGACCTAAGTTCAAGTCCCGGTTCGTCAAACTTTCTTGATACTATACTGTCCTATCATAATAAAAGGCAAACAAATATATTCTTTAAACTGATGCAAGTTAAACTCCATCCACAAACAAAAATAAAATCAGCATTTTTAAGCCATCAACATCTCTCATAAAGGGAGTGGGGGAACGGATTTCGACAGCTGAACTTTTGCCGTCGAATTCCGTTCCCCCTATGTTTATTACGCAATAAGGTTCCAAAATGTATCAAAATTTTCGCATATACCTGTCCTCAATAGCCTAGTGGTCAGTGCCCTGAATTATTATTTTTTTTTTAGCTTTGGGCGACCTAAGTTCAAGTCCCGTTTCGTCAAACTTTCTTGATACTATACTGTCCTATCATAATAAAAGGCAAACAAATATATTCTTTAAACTGATGCAAGTTAAGCTCCATCCACAAACAAAAATAAAATCAGCATTTTTAAGCCATCAACATCTCTCATAATGGGAGTGGGGGAACGGATTTCGACAGCTGATCTTTTGCCGTCGAATTCCGTTCCCCCTATGTTTATTACGCAATAAGGTTCCAAAATGTATCAACATTTTAGTATAAACCTGTCTACAATAGCCTAGTGGTCAGTTCCCTGAAAATATTTACTTTTTTTAGCTTTGGGCGACCTAAGTTCAAGTCCCGGTTCGTCAAACTTTCTTGATACTATTCTGTCCTATCATAATAAAAGGCAAACAAATATATTCTTTAAACTGATGCAAGTTAAGCTCCAGCCACAAACAAACAAAAAATCTGCATTTTTAAGCCATCAACATCTCTCATAATGGGAGTGGGGGAACGGATTTCGACAGCTGAACTTTTGCCGTCGAATTCCGTTCCCCCTATGTTTATTACGCAATAAGGTTCCAAAATGTATCAAAATTTTCACTTATATCTGCCCTTAATAGCCTAGTGGTCAGTGCCCTGAAGTGTTTTTGTTTTTTTAGCTTTGGGCGACCTAAGTTCAAGTCCCGGTTCGTCAAACTTTCTTGATACTATACTGTCCTATCATAATAAAAGGCAAACAAATATATTCTTTAAACTGATGCAAGTTAAGCTCCATCCACAAACAAAAATAAAATCAGCATTTTTAAGCCATCAACATCTCTCATAATGGGAGTGGGGGAACGGATTTCGACAGCTGAACTTTTGCCGTCGAATTCCGTTCCCCCTATGTTTATTACGCAATAAGGTTACAAAATGTATCAAAATTTTCACATATACCTGTCCTCAATAGCCTAGTGGTCAGTGCCCTGAATTTTTTTTTTTTTTTTTTAGATTTGGGCGACCTAAGTTCAAGTCCCGGTTCGTCAAACTTTCTTGATACTATACTGTCCTATCATAATAAAAGGCAAACAAATATATTCTTTAAACTGATGCAAGTTAAGCTCCATCCACAAACAAAAATAAAATCAGCATTTTTAAGCCATCAACATCTCTCATAAGGGGAGTGGGGGAACGGATTTCGACAGCTGAACTTTTGCCGTCGAATTCCGTTCCCCCTATGTTTATTACACAATAAGGTTCCAAAATGTATCAAAATTTTTGTATAAACCTGTCTACAGTAGCCTAGTGGTCAGTTCCTTGAAAATATTTACTTTTTTTAGCTTTGGGCGACCTAAGTTCAAGTCCCGGTTCGTCAAACTTTCTTGATACTATACTGTCCTATCATAATAAAAGGCAAACAAATATATTCTTTAAACTGATGCAAGTTAAGCTCCATCCACAAACAAAAATAAAATCAGCATTTTTAAGCCATCAACATCTCTCATAATGGGAGTGGGGGAACGGATTTCGACAGCTGAACTTTTGCCGTCGAATTCCGTTCCCCCTATATTTATTACGCAATAAGGTTCCAAAATGTATCAAAATTTTCACATATATTTGTCCTTAATAGCCTAGTGGTCAGTGCCCTGAATTTTATTTAATTTTTTTAGCTTTGGGCGACCTAAGTTCAAGTCCCGGTTCGTCAAACTTTCTTGATACTATACTGTCCTATCATAATAAAAGGCAAACAAATATATTCTTTAAACTGATGCAAGTTAAGCTCCATCCACAAACAAAAATAAAATCAGCATTTTTAAGCCATCAACATCTCTCATAATGGGAGTGGGGGAACGGATTTCGACAGCTGAACTTTTTGCCGTCGAATTCCGTTCCCCCTATGTTTATTACACAATATGATTGATCAAATTTCTGAAAAAAACTGTCCTCAATAGCCTAGTGGTCAGTTCCCTGAAAATATTTATTTTTTTTAGCTTTGGGCGACCTAAGTTCAAGTCCCGGTTCGTCAAACTTTCTTGATACTATACTGTCCTATCATAATAAAAGGCAAACAAATATATTCTTTAAACTGATGCAAGTTAAGCTCCATCCACAAACAAAAATAAAATCAGCATTTTTAAGCCATCAACATCTCTCATAATGGGAGTGGGGGAACGGATTTCGACAGCTGAACTTTTGCCGTCGAATTCCGTTCCCCCTATGTTTATTACGCAATAAGGTTCCAAAATGTATCAAAATTTTCACATATACCTGTTCTCAATAGCCTAGTGGTCAGTGCCCTGAATTTTTTTTTTTTTTTTTAGCTTTGGGCGACCTAAGTTCAAGTCCCGGTTCGTCAAACTTTCTTGATATTATACTGTCCTATCATAATAAAAGGCAAACAAATATATTCTTTAAACTGATGCAAGTTAAGCTCCATCCACAAACAAAAATAAAATCAGCATTTTTAAGCCATCAACATCTCTCATAATGGGAGTGGGGGAACGGATTTCGACAGCTGAACTTTTGCCGTCGAATTCCGTTCCCCCTATGTTTATTACACAATAAGGTTCCAAAATGTATCAACATTTTTGTATAAACATGTCTACAGTAGCCTAGTGGTCAGTTCCCTGAAAATATTTACTTTTTTTAGCTTTGGGCGACCTAAGTTCAAGTCCCGGTTCGTCAAAATTTCTTGATACTATACTGTCCTATCATAATAAAAGGCAAACAAATATATTCTTTAAACTGATCCAAGTTAAGCTCCATCCACAAACAAAAATAAAATCAGCATTTTTAAGCCATCAACATCTCTCATAAGGGGAGTGGGGGAACGGATTTCGACAGCTGAACTTTTGCCGTCGAATTCCGTTCCCCCTATGTTTATTACGCAATAAGGTTCCAAAATGTATCAACATTTTAGTATATACCTGTCTACAATAGCCTAGTGGTCAGTTCCCTGAAAATATTTACTTTTTTTAGCTTTGGGCGACCTAAGTTCAAGTCCCGGTTCGTCAAACATTCTTGATACTATACTGTCCTATCATAATAAAAGGCAAACAAATATATTCTTTAAACTGATACAAGTTAAGCTCCATCCACAAACAAAAATAAAATCAGCATTTTTAAGCCATCAACATCTCTCATAATGGGAGTGGGGGAACGGATTTCGACAGCTGAACTTTTTGCCGTCGAATTCTGTTCCCCCTATGTTTATTACACAATATGATTGATCAAATTTCTGAAAAAAACTGTCCTCAATAGCCTAGTGGTCAGTTCCCTGAAAATATTTATTTTTTTTAGCTTTGGGCGACCTAAGTTCAAGTCCCGGTTCGTCAAACTTTCTTGATACTATACTGTCCTATCATAATAAAAGGCAAACAATATATTCTTTAAACTGATGCAAGTTAAGCTCCATCCACAAACAAAAATAAAATCAGCATTTTTAAGCCATCAACATCTCTCATAATGGGAGTGGGGGAACGGATTTCGACAGCTGAACTTTTTGCTGTCGAATTCCATTCCCCCTATGTTTATTACACAATAAGGTTCCAAAATGTATCAAAATTTTTGTATAAACCTGTCTACAGTAGCCTAGTGGTCAGTTCCCTGAAAATATTTACTTTTTTTAGCTTTGGGCGACCTAAGTTCAAGTCCCGGTTCGTCAAACATTCTTGATACTATACTGTCCTATCATAATAAAAGGCAAACAAATATATTCTTTAAACTGATACAAGTTAAGCTCCATCCACAAACAAAAATAAAATCAGCATTTTTAAGCCATCAACATCTCTCATAATGGGAGTGGGGGAACGGATTTCGACAGCTGAACTTTTTGCCGTCGAATTCTGTTCCCCCTATGTTTATTACACAATATGATTGATCAAATTTCTGAAAAAAACTGTCCTCAATAGCCTAGTGGTCAGTTCCCTGAAAATATTTATTTTTTTTAGCTTTGGGCGACCTAAGTTCAAGTCCCGGTTCGTCAAACTTTCTTGATACTATACTGTCCTATCATAATAAAAGGCAAACAATATATTCTTTAAACTGATGCAAGTTAAGCTCCATCCACAAACAAAAATAAAATCAGCATTTTTAAGCCATCAACATCTCTCATAATGGGAGTGGGGGAACGGATTTCGACAGCTGAACTTTTTGCTGTCGAATTCCATTCCCCCTATGTTTATTACACAATAAGGTTCCAAAATGTATCAAAATTTTTGTATAAACCTGTCTACAGTAGCCTAGTGGTCAGTTCCCTGAAAATATTTACTTTTTTTAGCTTTGGGCGACCTAAGTTCAAGTCCCGGTTCGTCAAACTTTCTTGATACTATACTGTCCTATCATAATAAAAGGCAAACAAATATATTCTTTAAACTGATGCAAGTTAAGCTCCATCCACAAACAAAAATAAAATCAGCATTTTTAAGCCATCAACATCTCTCATAATGGGAGTGGGGGAACGGATTTCGACAGCTGAACTTTTTGCCGTCGAATTCTGTTCCCCCTATGTTTATTACACAATATGATTGATCAAATTTCTGAAAAAAACTGTCCTCAATAGCCTAGTGGTCAGTTCCCTGAAAATATTTACTTTTTTTTAGCTTTGGGCGACCTAAGTTCAAGTCCCGGTTCGTCAAACTTTCTTGATACTATACTGTCCTATCATAATAAAAGGCAAACAAATATATTCTTTAAACTGATGCAAGTTAAGCTCCATCCACAAACAAAAATAAAATCAGCATTTTTAAGCCATCAACATCTCTCATAATGGGAGTGGGGGAACGGATTTCGACTGCTGAACTTTTGCCGTCGAATTCCGTTCCCCCCTATGTTTATTACGCAATAAGGTTCCAAAATGTATAAACATTTTCACATATATCTGCCCTCAATAGCCTAGTGGTCAGTGCCCTGAAGTGTTTTTTTTTTTTTTAGCTTTGGGCGACCTAAGTTCAAGTCCCGGTTCGTCAAACTTTCTTGATACTATACTGTCCTATCATAATAAAAGGCAAACAAATATATTCTTTAAACTGATGCAAGTTAAGCTCCATCCACAAACAAAAATAAAATCAGCATTTTTAAGCCATCAACATCTCTCATAATGCGAGTGGGGGAACGGATTTCGATAGCTGAACTTTTGCCGTCGAATTCCGTTCTCCCTATGTTTATTACGCAATAAGGTTCCAAAATGTATCAAAATTTTCACATATACCTGTCCTCAATAGCCTAGTGGTCAGTGCCCTGAATTTTTATTTTTTTTTTAGCTTTGGGCGACCGAAGTTCAAGTCCCGGTTCGTCAAACTTTCTTGATACTATACTGTCCTATCATAATAAAAGGCAAACAAATATATTCTTTAAACTGATCCAAGTTAAGCTCCATCCACAAACAAAAATAAAATCAGCATTTTTAAGCCATCAACATCTCTCATAAGGGGAGTGGGGGAACGGATTTCGACAGCTGAACTTTTGCCGTCGAATTCCGTTCCCCCTATGTTTATTACGCAATAAGGTTCCAAAATGTATCAAAATTTTAGTATAAACCTGTCCACAATAGCCTAGTGGTCAGTGCCCTGAAAATATTTATTTTTTTTAGCTTTGGGCGACCTAAGTTCAAGTCCCGGTTCGTCAAACTTTCTTGATACTATACTGTCCTATCATAATAAAAGGCAAACAAATATATTCTTTAAACTGATGCAAGTTAAGCTCCATCCACAAACAAAAATAAAATCAGCATTTTTAAGCCATCAACATCTCTCATAATGGGAGTGGGTGAACGGATTTCGACAGCTGAACTTTTGCCGTCGAATTCCGTTCCCCCTATGTTTATTACGCAATAAGGTTCCAAAATGTATCAAAATTTTCACACATACCTGTCCTCAATAGCCTAGTGGTCAGTGCCCTGAATTTTTTTTTTTTTTTTTTAGCTTTGGGCGACCTACGTTCAAGTCCCGGTTCGTCAAACTTTCTTGATACTATACTGTCCTATCATAATAAAAGGCAAACAAATATATTCTTTAAACTGATGCAAGTTAAGCTCCATCCACAAACAAAAATAAAATCAGCATTTTTAAGCCATCAACATCTCTCATAATGGGAGTGGGGGAACGGATTTCGACAGCTGAACTTTTGCCGTCGAATTCCGTTCCCCCTATGTTTATTACGCAATAAGGTTCCAAAATGAATCAAAATTTTAGTATAAACCTGTCCACAATAGCCTAGTGGTCAGTGCCCTGAAAATATTTATTTTTTTTAGCTTTGGGCGACCTAAGTTCAAGTCCCGGTTCGTCAAACTTTCTTGATACTATACTGTCCTATCATAATAAAAGGCAAACAAATATATTCTTTAAACTGATGCAAGTTAAGCTCCATCCACAAACAAAAATAAAATCAGCATTTTTAAGCCATCAACATCTCTCATAATGGGAGTGGGGGAACGGATTTCGACAGCTGATCTTTTGCCGTCGAATTCCGTTCCCCCTATGTTTATTACGCAATAAGGTTCCAAAATGTATCAAAATTTTCACATATACCTGTCCTCAATAGCCTAGTGGTCAGTGCCCTGAATTTTTATTTTTATTTTAGCTTTGGGCAACCGAAGTTCAAGTCCCGGTTCGTCAAACTTTCTTGATACTATACTGTCCTATCATAATAAAAGGCAAACAAATATATTCTTTAAACTGATCCAAGTTAAGCTCCATCCACAAACAAAAATAAAATCAGCATTTTTAAGCCATCAACATCTCTCATAAGGGGAGTGGGGGAACGGATTTCGACAGCTGAACTTTTGCCATCGAATTCCGTTCCCCCTATGTTTATTACACAATAAGGTTCCAAAATGTATAAAATTTTTTGTATAAACCTGTCTACAGTAGCCTAGTGGTCAGTTCCCTGAAAATATTTACTTTTTTTAGCTTTGGGCGACCTAAGTTCAAGTCCCGGTTCGTCAAACTTTCTTGATACTATACTGTCCTATCATAATAAAAGGCAAACAAATATATTCTTTAAACTGATGCAAGTTAAGCTCCATCCACAAACAAAAATAAAATCAGCATTTTTAAGCCATCAACATCTCTCATAATGGGAGTGGGGGAACGGATTTCGACTGCTGAACTTTTGCCGTCGAATTCCGTTCCCCCCTATGTTTATTACGCAATAAGGTTCCAAAATGTATAAACATTTTCACATATATCTGCCCTCAATAGCCTAGTGGTCAGTGCCCTGAAGTGTTTTTTTTTTTTTTAGCTTTGGGCGACCTAAGTTCAAGTCCCGGTTCGTCAAACTTTCTTGATACTATACTGTCCTATCATAATAAAAGGCAAACAAATATATTCTTTAAACTGATGCAAGTTAAGCTCCATCCACAAACAAAAATAAAATCAGCATTTTTAAGCCATCAACATCTCTCATAATGCGAGTGGGGGAACGGATTTCGACAGCTGAACTTTTGCCGTCGAATTCCGTTCCCCCTATGTTTATTACGCAATAAGGTTCCAAAATGTATCAAAATTTTAGTATAAACCTGTCCACAATAGCCTAGTGGTCAGTGCCCTGAAAATATTTTTTTTTTTTAGCTTTGGGCGACCTAAGTTCAAGTCCCGGTTCGTCAAACTTTCTTGATACTATACTGTCCTATCATAATAAAAGGCAAACAAATATATTCTTTAAACTGATGCAAGTTAAACTCCATCCACAAACAAAAATAAAATCAGCATTTTTAAGCCATCATCATCTCTCATAAGGGGAGTGGGGGAACGGATTTCGACAGCTGAACTTTTGCTGTCGAATTCCGTTCCCCCTATGTTTATTACGCAATAAGGTTCCAAAATGTATCAAAATTTTCACATATACCTGTCTTCAATAGCCTAGTGGTCAGTGCCCTGAATTTTTTATTTTTTTTTAGCTTTGGGCGACCTAAGTTCAAGTCCCGGTTCGTCAAACTTTCTTGATACTATACTGTCCTATCATAATAAAAGGCAAACAAATATATTCTTTAAACTGATGCAAGTTAAGCTCCATCCACAAACAAAAATAAAATCAGCATTTTTAAGCCATCAACATCTCTCATAATGGGAGTGGGGGAACGGATTTCGACAGCTGAACTTTTGCCGTCGAATTCCGTTCCCCCTATGTTTATTACGCAATAAGGTTCCAAAATGTATCAAAATTTTCACACATACCTGTCCTCAATAGCCTAGTGGTCAGTGCCCTGAAAATATTTATTTTTTTTAGCTTTGGGCGACCTAAGTTCAAGTCCCGGTTCGTCAAACTTTCTTGATACTATACTGTCCTATCATAATAAAAGGCAAACAAATATATTCTTTAAACTGATGCAAGTTAAGCTCCATCCACAAACAAAAATAAAATCAGCATTTTTAAGCCATCAACATCTCTCATAATGGGAGTGGGTGAACGGATTTCGACAGCTGAACTTTTGCCGTCGAATTCCGTTCCCCCTATGTTTATTACGCAATAAGGTTCCAAAATGTATCAAAATTTTTGTATAAACCTGTCTTCAATAGCCTACTGGTCAGTGCCCTGAATTTGGGCGACCTAAGTTCAAGTCCCGGTTCGTCAAACTTTCTTGATACTATACTGTCCTATCATAATAAAAGGCAAACAAATATATTCTTTAAACTGATGCAAGTTAAGCTCCATCCACAAACAAAAATAAAATCAGCATTTTTAAGCCATCAACATCTCTCATAATGGGAGTGGGGGAACGGATTTCGACTGCTGAACTTTTGCCGTCGAATTCCGTTCTCCCTATGTTTATTACGCAATAAGGTTCCAAAATGTATCAAAATTTTCGCATATACCTGTCCTCAATAGCCTAGTGGTCAGTGCCCTGAATTTTTATTTTTTTTTAGCTTTGGGCGACCGAAGTTCAAGTCCCGGTTCGTCAAACTTTCTTGATACTATACTGTCCTATCATAATAAAAGGCAAACAAATATATTCTTTAAACTGATCCAAGTTAAGCTCCATCCACAAACAAAAATAAAATCAGCATTTTTAAGCCATCAACATCTCTCATAAGGGGAGTGGGGGAACGGATTTCGACAGCTGAACTTTTGCCGTCGAATTCCGTTCCCCCTATGTTTATTACGCAATAAGGTTCCAAAATGTATCAAAATTTTAGTATAAACCTGTCCACAATAGCCTAGTGGTCAGTGCCCTGAAAATATTTATTTTTTTTAGCTTTGGGCGACCTAAGTTCAAGTCCCGGTTCGTCAAACTTTCTTGATACTATACTGTCCTATCATAATAAAAGGCAAACAAATATATTCTTTAAACTGATGCAAGTTAAGCTCCATCCACAAACAAAAATAAAATCAGCATTTTTAAGCCATCAACATCTCTCATAATGGGAGTGGGTGAACGGATTTCGACAGCTGAACTTTTGCCGTCGAATTCCGTTCCCCCTATGTTTATTACGCAATAAGGTTCCAAAATGTATCAAAATTTTCACACATACCTGTCCTCAATAGCCTAGTGGTCAGTGCCCTGAATTTTTTTTTTTTTTTTTTAGCTTTGGGCGACCTAAGTTCAAGTCCCGGTTCGTCAAACTTTCTTGATACTATACTGTCCTATCATAATAAAAGGCAAACAAATATATTCTTTAAACTGATGCAAGTTAAGCTCCATCCACAAACAAAAATAAAATCAGCATTTTTAAGCCATCAACATCTCTCATAATGGGAGTGGGGGAACGGATTTCGACAGCTGAACTTTTGCCGTCGAATTCCGTTCCCCCTATGTTTATTACGCAATAAGGTTCCAAAATGAATCAAAATTTTAGTATAAACCTGTCCACAATAGCCTAGTGGTCAGTGCCCTGAAAATATTTATTTTTTTTAGCTTTGGGCGACCTAAGTTCAAGTCCCGGTTCGTCAAACTTTCTTGATACTATACTGTCCTATCATAATAAAAGGCAAACAAATATATTCTTTAAACTGATGCAAGTTAAACTCCATCCACAAACAAAAATAAAATCAGCATTTTTAAGCCATCATCATCTCTCATAAGGGGAGTGGGGGAACGGATTTCGACAGCTGAACTTTTGCTGTCGAATTCCGTTCCCCCTATGTTTATTACGCAATAAGGTTCCAAAATGTATCAAAATTTTCACATGTACCTGTCTTCAATAGCCTAGTGGTCAGTGCCCTGAATTTTTTATTTTTTTTTAGCTTTGGGCGACCTAAGTTCAAGTCCCGGTTCGTCAAACTTTCTTGATACTATACTGTCCTATCATAATAAAAGGCAAACAAATATATTCTTTAAACTGATGCAAGTTAAGCTCCATCCACAAACAAAAATAAAATCAGCATTTTTAAGCCATCAACATCTCTCATAATGGGAGTGGGGGAACGGATTTCGACAGCTGAACTTTTGCCGTCGAATTCCGTTCCCCCTATGTTTATTACGCAATAAGGTTCCAAAATGTATCAAAATTTTCACATATACCTGTCCTCAATAGCCTAGTGGTCAGTGCCCTGAATTTTTATTTTTTTTTTAGCTTTGGGCAACCGAAGTTCAAGTCCCGGTTCGTCAAACTTTCTTGATACTATACTGTCCTATCATAATAAAAGGCAAACAAATATATTCTTTAAACTGATCCAAGTTAAGCTCCATCCACAAACAAAAATAAATCAGCATTTTTAAGCCATCAACATCTCTCATAAGGGGAGTGGGGGAACGGATTTCGACAGCTGAACTTTTGCCATCGAATTCCGTTCCCCCTATGTTTATTACACAATAAGGTTCCAAAATGTATCAAAATTTTTGTATAAACCTGTTTACAGTAGCCTAGTGGTCAGTTCCCTGAAAATATTTACTTTTTTTAGCTTTGGGCGACCTAAGTTCAAGTCCCGGTTCGTCAAACTTTCTTGATACTATACTGTCCTATCATAATAAAAGGCAAACAAATATATTCTTTAAACTGATGCAAGTTAAGCTCCATCCACAAACAAAAATAAAATCAGCATTTTTAAGCCATCAACATCTCTCATAATGGGAGTGGGGGAACGGATTTCGACTGCTGAACTTTTGCCGTCGAATTCCGTTCCCCCCTATGTTTATTACGCAATAAGGTTCCAAAATGTATCAACATTTTCACATATATCTGCCCTCAATAGCCTAGTGGTCAGTGCCCTGAAGTGTTTTTTTTTTTTTTAGCTTTGGGCGACCTAACTTCAAGTCCCGGTTCGTCAAACTTTCTTGATACTATACTGTCCTATCATAATAAAAGGCAAACAAATATATTCTTTAAACTGATGCAAGTTAAGCTCCATCCACAAACAAAAATAAAATCAGCATTTTTAAGCCATCAACATCTCTCATAATGGGAGTGGGGGAACGGATTTCGACAGCTGAACTTTTGCCGTCAAATTCCGTTCCCCCTATGTTTATTACGCAATAAGGTTCCAAAATGTATCAAAATTTTAGTATGAACCTGTCCACAATAGCCTAGTGGTCAGTGCCCTGAAAATATTTATTTTTTTTAGCTTTGGGCGACCTAAGTTCAAGTCCCGGTTCGTCAAACTTTCTTGATACTATACTGTCCTATCATAATAAAAGGCAAACAAATACATTCTTTAAACTGATGCAAGTTAAGCTCCATCCACAAACAAAAATAAAATCAGCATTTTTAAGCCATCAACATCTCTCATAATGGGAGTGGGTGAACGGATTTCGACAGCTGAACTTTTGCCGTCGAATTCCGTTCCCCCTATGTTTATTACGCAATAAGGTTCCAAAATGTATCAAAATTTTCACACATACCTGTCCTCAATAGCCTAGTGGTCAGTGCCCTGAATTTTTTTTTTTTTTTTTTAGCTTTGGGCGACCTAAGTTCAAGTCCCGGTTCGTCAAACTTTCTTGATACTATACTGTCCTATCATAATAAAAGGCAAACAAATATATTCTTTAAACTGATGCAAGTTAAGCTCCATCCACAAACAAAAATAAAATCAGCATTTTTAAGCCATCAACATCTCTCATAATGGGAGTGGGTGAACGGATTTCGACAGCTGAACTTTTGCCGTCGAATTCCGTTCCCCCTATGTTTATTACGCAATAAGGTTCCAAAATGTATCAAAATTTTCACACATACCTGTCCTCAATAGCCTAGTGGTCAGTGCCCTGAAGTGTTTTTTTTTTTTTTTTAGCTTTGGGCGACCTAAGTTCAAGTCCCGGTTCGTCAAACTTTCTTGATACTATACTGTCCTATCATAATAAAAGGCAAACAAATATATTCTTTAAACTGATGCAAGTTAAACTCCATCCACAAATAAAAATAAAATCAGCATTTTTAAGCCATCAACATCTCTCATAAGGGGAGTGGGGGAACGGATTTCGACAGCTGAACTTTTGCTGTCGAATTCCGTTCCCCCTATGTTTATTACGCAATAAGGTTCCAAAATGTATCAAAATTTTCACATATACCTGTCTTCAATAGCCTAGTGGTCAGTGCCCTGAATTTTTTATTTTTTTTTAGCTTTGGGCGACCTAAGTTCAAGTCCCGGTTTGTCAAACTTTCTTGATACTATACTGTCCTATCATAATAAAAGGCAAACAAATATATTCTTTAAACTGATGCAAGTTAAGCTCCATCCACAAACAAAAATAAAATCAGCATTTTTAAGCCATCAACATCTCTCATAATGGGAGTGGGGGAACGGATTTCGACAGCTGAACTTTTGCCGTCGAATTCCGTTCCCCCTATGTTTATTACGCAATAAGGTTCCAAAATGTATCAAAATTTTAGCATAAACCTGTCCACAATAGCCTAGTGGTCAGTGCCCTGAAAATATTTATTTTTTTTAGCTTTGGGCGACCTAAGTTCAAGTCCCGGTTCGTCAAACTTTCTTGATACTATACTGTCCTATCATAATAAAAGGCAAACAAATATATTCTTTAAACTGATGCAAGTTAAGCTCCATCCACAAACAAAAATAAAATCAGCATTTTTAAGCCATCAACATCTCTCATAATGGGAGTGGGTGAACGGATTTCGACAGCTGAACTTTTGCCGTCGAATTCCGTTCCCCCTATGTTTATTACGCAATAAGGTTCCAAAATGTATCAAAATTTTCACACATACCTGTCCTCAATAGCCTAGTGGTCAGTGCCCTGAATTATTTTTATTTTTTTTTTAGCTTTGGGCGACCTAAGTTCAAGTCCCGGTTCGTCAAACTTTCTTGATACTATACTGTCCTATCATAATAAAAGGCAAACAAATATATTCTTTAAACTGATGCAAGTTAAACTCCATCCACAAATAAAAATAAAATCAGCATTTTTAAGCCATCAACATCTCTCATAAGGGGAGTGGGGGAACGGATTTCGACAGCTGAACTTTTGCTGTCGAATTCCGTTCCCCCTATGTTTATTACGCAATAAGGTTCCAAAATGTATCAAAATTTTCACATATACCTGTCTTCAATAGCCTAGTGGTCAGTGCCCTGAATTTTTTATTTTTTTTTAGCTTTGGGCGACCTAAGTTCAAGTCCCGGTTCGTCAAACTTTCTTGATACTATACTGTCCTATCATAATAAAAGGCAAACAAATATATTCTTTAAACTGATGCAAGTTAAGCTCCATCCACAAACAAAAATAAAATCAGCATTTTTAAGCCATCAACATCTCTCATAATGGGAGTGGGGGAACGGATTTCGACAGCTGAACTTTTGCCGTCGAATTCCGTTCCCCCTATGTTTATTACGCAATAAGGTTCCAAAATGTATCAAAATTTTAGCATAAACCTGTCCACAATAGCCTAGTGGTCAGTGCCCTGAAAATATTTATTTTTTTTAGCTTTGGGCGACCTAAGTTCAAGTCCCGGTTCGTCAAACTTTCTTGATACTATACTGTCCTATCATAATAAAAGGCAAACAAATATATTCTTTAAACTGATGCAAGTTAAGCTCCATCCACAAACAAAAATAAAATCAGCATTTTTAAGCCATCAACATCTCTCATAATGGGAGTGGGGGAACGGATTTCGACAGCTGAACTTTTGCCGTCGAATTCCGTTCCCCCTATGTTTATTACGCAATAAGGTTCCAAAATGTATCAAAATTTTAGCATAAACCTGTCCACAATAGCCTAGTGGTCAGTGCCCTGAAAATATTTATTTTTTTTAGCTTTGGGCGACCTAAGTTCAAGTCCCGGTTCGTCAAACTTTCTTGATACTATACTGTCCTATCATAATAAAAGGCAAACAAATATATTCTTTAAACTGATGCAAGTTAAGCTCCATCCACAAACAAAAATAAAATCAGCATTTTTAAGCCATCAACATCTCTCATAATGGGAGTGGGGGAACGGATTTCGACAGCTGAACTTTTGCCGTCGAATTCCGTTCCCCCTATGTTTATTACGCAATAAGGTTCCAAAATGTATCAAAATTTTAGCATAAACCTGTCCACAATAGCCTAGTGGTCAGTGCCCTGAAAATATTTATTTTTTTTAGCTTTGGGCGACCTAAGTTCAAGTCCCGGTTCGTCAAACTTTCTTGATACTATACTGTCCTATCATAATAAAAGGCAAACAAATATATTCTTTAAACTGATGCAAGTTAAGCTCCATCCACAAACAAAAATAAAATCAGCATTTTTAAGCCATCAACATCTCTCATAATGGGAGTGGGTGAACGGATTTCGACAGCTGAACTTTTGCTGTCGAATTCCGTTCCCCCTATGTTTATTACGCAATAAGGTTCCAAAATGTATCAAAGTTTTCACATATACCTGTCTTCAATAGCCTAGTGGTCAGTGCCCTGAATTTTTTATTTTTTTTTAGCTTTGGGCGACCTAAGTTCAAGTCCCGGTTCGTCAAACTTTCTTGATACTATACTGTCCTATCATAATAAAAGGCAAACAAATATATTCTTTAAACTGATGCAAGTTAAGCTCCATCCACAAACAAAAATAAAATCAGCATTTTTAAGCCATCAACATCTCTCATAATGGGAGTGGGGGAACGTATTTCGACAGCTGAACTTTTGCCGTCGAATTCCGTTCCCCCTATGTTTATTACGCAATAAGGTTCCAAAATGTATCAAAATTTTCACATATACCTGTCCTCAATAGCCTAGTGGTCAGTGCCCTGAATTTTTTTTTTTTTTTTAGCTTTGGGCGACCGAAGTTCAAGTCCCGGTTCGTCAAACTTTCTTGATACTATACTGTCCTATCATAATAAAAGGCAAACAAATATATTCTTTAAACTGATCCAAGTTAAGCTCCATCCACAAACAAAAATAAAATCAGCATTTTTAAGCCATCAACATCTCTCATAAGGGGAGTGGGGGAACGGATTTCGACAGCTGAACTTTTGCCGTCGAATCCGTTCCCCCTATGTTTATTATGCAATAAGGTTCCAAAATGTATCAAAATTTTTGTATAAACCTGTCTTCAATAGCCTAGTGGTCAGTGCCCTGAATTTGGGCGACTTAAGTTCAAGTCCCGGTTCGTCAAACTTTCTTGATACTATACTGTCCTATCATAATAAAAGGCAAACAAATATATTCTTTAAACTGATCCAAGTTAAGCTCCATCCACAAACAAAAATAAAATCAGCATTTTTAAGCCATCAACATCTCTCATAAAGGGAGTGGGGGAACGGATTTCGACAGCTGAACTTTTGCCGTCGAATTCCGTTCCCCCTATGTTTATTACGCAATAAGGTTCCAAAATGTATCAAAATTTTCACATATATCTGTCCTTAATAGCCTAGTGGTCAGTGCCCTGAATTTTTTTTTTTTTTTTTTAAGCTTTGGGCGACCTAAGTTCAAGTCCCGGTTCGTCAAACTTTCTTGATACTATACTGTCCTATCATAATAAAAGGCAAACAAATATATTCTTTAAACTGATGCAAGTTAAACTCCATCCACAAACAAAAATAAAATCAGCATTTTTAAGCCATCAACATCTCTCATAAGGGGAGTGGGGGAACGGATTTCGACAGCTGAACTTTTGCCGTCGAATTCCGTTCCCCCTATGTTTATTACGCAATAAGGTTCCAAAATGTATCAAAATTTTCACATATACCTGTCTTCAATAGCCTAGTGGTCAGTGCCCTGAATTTTTAATTTTTTTTTAGCTTTGGGCGACCTAAGTTCAAGTCCCGGTTCGTCAAACTTTCTTGATACTATACTGTCCTATCATAATAAAAGGCAAACAAATATATTCTTTAAACTGATGCAAGTTAAGCTCCATCCACAAACAAAAATAAAATCAGCATTTTTAAGCCATCAACATCTCTCATAATGGGAGTGGGGGAACGTATTTCGACAGCTGAACTTTTGCCGTCGAATTCCGTTCCCCCTATGTTTATTACGCAATAAGGTTCCAAAATGTATAAAAAATTTCACATATACCTGTCCTCAATAGCCTAGTGGTCAGTGCCCTGATTTTTTTTTTTTTTTTTAGCTTTGGGCAACCGAAGTTCAAGTCCCGGTTCGTCAAACTTTCTTGATACTATACTGTCCTATCATAATAAAAGGCAAACAAATATATTCTTTAAACTGATCCAAGTTAAGCTCCATCCACAAACAAAAATAAAATCAGCATTTTTAAGCCATCAACATCTCTCATAAGGGGAGTGGGGGAACGGATTTCGACAGCTGAACTTTTGCCATCGAATTCCGTTCCCCCTATGTTTATTACACAATAAGGTTCCAAAATGTATCAAAATTTTTGTATAAACCTGTTTACAGTAGCCTAGTGGTCAGTTCCCTGAAAATATTTACTTTTTTTAGCTTTGGGCGACCTAAGTTCAAGTCCCGGTTCGTCAAACTTTCTTGATACTATACTGTCCTATCATAATAAAAGGCAAACAAATATATTCTTTAAACTGATGCAAGTTAAACTCCATCCACAAACAAAAATAAAATCAGCATTTTTAAGCCATCAACATCTCTCATAAGGGGAGTGGGGGAACGGATTTCGACAGCTGAACTTTTGCCGTCGAATTCCGTTCCCCCTATGTTTATTACGCAATAAGGTTCCAAAATGTATCAAAATTTTCACATATACCTGTCTTCAATAGCCTAGTGGTCAGTGCCCTGAATTTTTAATTTTTTTTTAGCTTTGGGCGACCTAAGTTCAAGTCCCGGTTCGTCAAACTTTCTTGATACTATACTGTCCTATCATAATAAAAGGCAAACAAATATATTCTTTAAACTGATGCAAGTTAAGCTCCATCCACAAACAAAAATAAAATCAGCATTTTTAAGCCATCAACATCTCTCATAATGGGAGTGGGGGAACGTATTTCGACAGCTGAACTTTTGCCGTCGAATTCCGTTCCCCCTATGTTTATTACGCAATAAGGTTCCAAAATGTATAAAAATTTTCACATATACCTGTCCTCAATAGCCTAGTGGTCAGTGCCCTGAATTTTTTTTTTTTTTTTAGCTTTGGGCAACCGAAGTTCAAGTCCCGGTTCGTCAAACTTTCTTGATACTATACTGTCCTATCATAATAAAAGGCAAACAAATATATTCTTTAAACTGATCCAAGTTAAGCTCCATCCACAAACAAAAATAAAATCAGCATTTTTAAGCCATCAACATCTCTCATAAGGGGAGTGGGGGAACGGATTTCGACAGCTGAACTTTTGCCATCGAATTCCGTTCCCCCTATGTTTATTACACAATAAGGTTCCAAAATGTATCAAAATTTTTGTATAAACCTGTCCACAATAGCCTAGTGGTCAGTGCCCTGAAAATATTTATTTTTTTTAGCTTTGGGCGACCTAAGTTCAAGTCCCGGTTCGTCAAACTTTCTTGATACTATACTGTCCTATCATAATAAAAGGCAAACAAATATATTCTTTAAACTGATGCAAGTTAAGCTCCATCCACAAACAAAAATAAAATCAGCATTTTTAAGCCATCAACATCTCTCATAATGGGAGTGGGTGAACGGATTTCGACAGCTGAACTTTTGCCGTCGAATTCCGTTCCCCCTATGTTTATTACGCAATAAGGTTCCAAAATGTATCAAAATTTTCACACATACCTGTCCTCAATAGCCTAGTGGTCAGTGCCCTGAAGTGTTTTTTTTTTTTTTTTAGCTTTGGGCGACCTAAGTTCAAGTCCCGGTTCGTCAAACTTTCTTGATACTATACTGTCCTATCATAATAAAAGGCAAACAAATATATTCTTTAAACTGATGCAAGTTAAACTCCATCCACAAATAAAAATAAAATCAGCATTTTTAAGCCATCAACATCTCTCATAAGGGGAGTGGGGGAACGGATTTCGACAGCTGAACTTTTGCTGTCGAATTCCGTTCCCCCTATGTTTATTACGCAATAAGGTTCCAAAATGTATCAAAATTTTCACATATACCTGTCTTCAATAGCCTAGTGGTCAGTGCCCTGAATTTTTTATTTTTTTTTAGCTTTGGGCGACCTAAGTTCAAGTCCCGGTTTGTCAAACTTTCTTGATACTATACTGTCCTATCATAATAAAAGGCAAACAAATATATTCTTTAAACTGATGCAAGTTAAGCTCCATCCACAAACAAAAATAAAATCAGCATTTTTAAGCCATCAACATCTCTCATAATGGGAGTGGGGGAACGGATTTCGACAGCTGAACTTTTGCCGTCGAATTCCGTTCCCCCTATGTTTATTACGCAATAAGGTTCCAAAATGTATCAAAATTTTAGCATAAACCTGTCCACAATAGCCTAGTGGTCAGTGCCCTGAAAATATTTATTTTTTTTAGCTTTGGGCGACCTAAGTTCAAGTCCCGGTTCGTCAAACTTTCTTGATACTATACTGTCCTATCATAATAAAAGGCAAACAAATATATTCTTTAAACTGATGCAAGTTAAGCTCCATCCACAAACAAAAATAAAATCAGCATTTTTAAGCCATCAACATCTCTCATAATGGGAGTGGGGGAACGGATTTCGACAGCTGAACTTTTGCCGTCGAATTCCGTTCCCCCTATGTTTATTACGCAATAAGGTTCCAAAATGTATCAAAATTTTAGCATAAACCTGTCCACAATAGCCTAGTGGTCAGTGCCCTGAAAATATTTATTTTTTTTAGCTTTGGGCGACCTAAGTTCAAGTCCTGGTTCGTCAAACTTTCTTGATACTATACTGTCCTATCATAATAAAAGGCAAACAAATATATTCTTTAAACTGATGCAAGTTAAGCTCCATCCACAAACAAAAATAAAATCAGCATTTTTAAGCCATCAACATCTCTCATAATGGGAGTGGGGGAACGGATTTCGACAGCTGAACTTTTGCCGTCGAATTCCGTTCCCCCTATGTTTATTACGCAATAAGGTTCCAAAATGTATCAAAATTTTAGCATAAACCTGTCCACAATAGCCTAGTGGTCAGTGCCCTGAAAATATTTATTTTTTTTAGCTTTGGGCGACCTAAGTTCAAGTCCCGGTTCGTCAAACTTTCTTGATACTATACTGTCCTATCATAATAAAAGGCAAACAAATATATTCTTTAAACTGATGCAAGTTAAGCTCCATCCACAAACAAAAATAAAATCAGCATTTTTAAGCCATCAACATCTCTCATAATGGGAGTGGGTGAACGGATTTCGACAGCTGAACTTTTGCTGTCGAATTCCGTTCCCCCTATGTTTATTACGCAATAAGGTTCCAAAATGTATCAAAGTTTTCACATATACCTGTCTTCAATAGCCTAGTGGTCAGTGCCCTGAATTTTTTATTTTTTTTTAGCTTTGGGCGACCTAAGTTCAAGTCCCGGTTCGTCAAACTTTCTTGATACTATACTGTCCTATCATAATAAAAGGCAAACAAATATATTCTTTAAACTGATGCAAGTTAAGCTCCATCCACAAACAAAAATAAAATCAGCATTTTTAAGCCATCAACATCTCTCATAATGGGAGTGGGGGAACGTATTTCGACAGCTGAACTTTTGCCGTCGAATTCCGTTCCCCCTATGTTTATTACGCAATAAGGTTCCAAAATGTATCAAAATTTTCACATATACCTGTCCTCAATAGCCTAGTGGTCAGTGCCCTGAATTTTTTTTTTTTTTTTAGCTTTGGGCGACCGAAGTTCAAGTCCCGGTTCGTCAAACTTTCTTGATACTATACTGTCCTATCATAATAAAAGGCAAACAAATATATTCTTTAAACTGATCCAAGTTAAGCTCCATCCACAAACAAAAATAAAATCAGCATTTTTAAGCCATCAACATCTCTCATAAGGGGAGTGGGGGAACGGATTTCGACAGCTGAACTTTTGCCGTCGAATCCGTTCCCCCTATGTTTATTATGCAATAAGGTTCCAAAATGTATCAAAATTTTTGTATAAACCTGTCTTCAATAGCCTAGTGGTCAGTGCCCTGAATTTGGGCGACTTAAGTTCAAGTCCCGGTTCGTCAAACTTTCTTGATACTATACTGTCCTATCATAATAAAAGGCAAACAAATATATTCTTTAAACTGATCCAAGTTAAGCTCCATCCACAAACAAAAATAAAATCAGCATTTTTAAGCCATCAACATCTCTCATAAAGGGAGTGGGGGAACGGATTTCGACAGCTGAACTTTTGCCGTCGAATTCCGTTCCCCCTATGTTTATTACGCAATAAGGTTCCAAAATGTATCAAAATTTTCACATATATCTGTCCTTAATAGCCTAGTGGTCAGTGCCCTGAATTTTTTTTTTTTTTTTTTTAGCTTTGGGCGACCTAAGTTCAAGTCCCGGTTCGTCAAACTTTCTTGATACTATACTGTCCTATCATAATAAAAGGCAAACAAATATATTCTTTAAACTGATGCAAGTTAAACTCCATCCACAAACAAAAATAAAATCAGCATTTTTAAGCCATCAACATCTCTCATAAGGGGAGTGGGGGAACGGATTTCGACAGCTGAACTTTTGCCGTCGAATTCCGTTCCCCCTATGTTTATTACGCAATAAGGTTCCAAAATGTATCAAAATTTTCACATATACCTGTCTTCAATAGCCTAGTGGTCAGTGCCCTGAATTTTTAATTTTTTTTTAGCTTTGGGCGACCTAAGTTCAAGTCCCGGTTCGTCAAACTTTCTTGATACTATACTGTCCTATCATAATAAAAGGCAAACAAATATATTCTTTAAACTGATGCAAGTTAAGCTCCATCCACAAACAAAAATAAAATCAGCATTTTTAAGCCATCAACATCTCTCATAATGGGAGTGGGGGAACGTATTTCGACAGCTGAACTTTTGCCGTCGAATTCCGTTCCCCCTATGTTTATTACGCAATAAGGTTCCAAAATGTATAAAAATTTTCACATATACCTGTCCTCAATAGCCTAGTGGTCAGTGCCCTGAATTTTTTTTTTTTTTTTAGCTTTGGGCAACCGAAGTTCAAGTCCCGGTTCGTCAAACTTTCTTGATACTATACTGTCCTATCATAATAAAAGGCAAACAAATATATTCTTTAAACTGATCCAAGTTAAGCTCCATCCACAAACAAAAATAAAATCAGCATTTTTAAGCCATCAACATCTCTCATAAGGGGAGTGGGGGAACGGATTTCGACAGCTGAACTTTTGCCATCGAATTCCGTTCCCCCTATGTTTATTACACAATAAGGTTCCAAAATGTATCAAAATTTTTGTATAAACCTGTCCACAATAGCCTAGTGGTCAGTGCCCTGAAAATATTTATTTTTTTTAGCTTTGGGCGACCTAAGTTCAAGTCCCGGTTCGTCAAACTTTCTTGATACTATACTGTCCTATCATAATAAAAGGCAAACAAATATATTCTTTAAACTGATGCAAGTTAAACTCCATCCACAAATAAAAATAAAATCAGCATTTTTAAGCCATCAACATCTCTCATAAGGGGAGTGGGGGAACGGATTTCGACAGCTGAACTTTTGCTGTCGAATTCCGTTCCCCCTATGTTTATTACGCAATAAGGTTCCAAAATGTATCAAAATTTTCACATATACCTGTCTTCAATAGCCTAGTGGTCAGTGCCCTGAATTTTTTATTTTTTTTTAGCTTTGGGCGACCTAAGTTCAAGTCCCGGTTCGTCAAACTTTCTTGATACTATACTGTCCTATCATAATAAAAGGCAAACAAATATATTCTTTAAACTGATGCAAGTTAAGCTCCATCCACAAACAAAAATAAAATCAGCATTTTTAAGCCATCAACATCTCTCATAATGGGAGTGGGGGAACGTATTTCGACAGCTGAACTTTTGCCGTCGAATTCCGTTCCCCCTATGTTTATTACGCAATAAGGTTCCAAAATGTATCAAAATTTTCGCATATACCTGTCCTCAATAGCCTAGTGGTCAGTGCCCTGAATTTTTTTTTTTTTTTTAGCTTTGGGCGACCGAAGTTCAAGTCCCGGTTCGTCAAACTTTCTTGATACTATACTGTCCTATCGTAATAAAAGGCAAACAAATATATTCTTTAAACTGATCCAAGTTAAGCTCCATCCACAAACAAAAATAAAATCAGCATTTTTAAGCCATCAACATCTCTCATAAGGGGAGTGGGGGAACGGATTTCGACAGCTGAACTTTTGCCGTCGAATCCGTTCCCCCTATGTTTATTATGCAATAAGGTTCCAAAATGTATCAAAATTTTTGTATAAACCTGTCTTCAATAGCCTAGTGGTCAGTGCCCTGAATTTGGGCGACTTAAGTTCAAGTCCCGGTTCGTCAAACTTTCTTGATACTATACTGTCCTATCATAATAAAAGGCAAACAAATATATTCTTTAAACTGATCCAAGTTAAGCTCCATCCACAAACAAAAATAAAATCAGCATTTTTAAGCCATCAACATCTCTCATAAAGGGAGTGGGGGAACGGATTTCGACAGCTGAACTTTTGCCGTCGAATTCCGTTCCCCCTATGTTTATTACGCAATAAGGTTCCAAAATGTATCAAAATTTTCACATATATCTGTCCTTAATAGCCTAGTGGTCAGTGCCCTGAATTTTTTTTTTTTTTTTTTTAGCTTTGGGCGACCTAAGTTCAAGTCCCGGTTCGTCAAACTTTCTTGATACTATACTGTCCTATCATAATAAAAGGCAAACAAATATATTCTTTAAACTGATGCAAGTTAAACTCCATCCACAAACAAAAATAAAATCAGCATTTTTAAGCCATCAACATCTCTCATAAGGGGAGTGGGGGAACGGATTTCGACAGCTGAACTTTTGCCGTCGAATTCCGTTCCCCCTATGTTTATTACGCAATAAGGTTCCAAAATGTATCAAAATTTTCACATATACCTGTCTTCAATAGCCTAGTGGTCAGTGCCCTGAATTTTTAATTTTTTTTTAGCTTTGGGCGACCTAAGTTCAAGTCCCGGTTCGTCAAACTTTCTTGATACTATACTGTCCTATCATAATAAAAGGCAAACAAATATATTCTTTAAACTGATGCAAGTTAAGCTCCATCCACAAACAAAAATAAAATCAGCATTTTTAAGCCATCAACATCTCTCATAATGGGAGTGGGGGAACGTATTTCGACAGCTGAACTTTTGCCGTCGAATTCCGTTCCCCCTATGTTTATTACGCAATAAGGTTCCAAAATGTATAAAAAATTTCACATATACCTGTCCTCAATAGCCTAGTGGTCAGTGCCCTGAATTTTTTTTTTTTTTTAGCTTTGGGCAACCGAAGTTCAAGTCCCGGTTCGTCAAACTTTCTTGATACTATACTGTCCTATCATAATAAAAGGCAAACAAATATATTCTTTAAACTGATCCAAGTTAAGCTCCATCCACAAACAAAAATAAAATCAGCATTTTTAAGCCATCAACATCTCTCATAAGGGGAGTGGGGGAACGGATTTCGACAGCTGAACTTTTGCCATCGAATTCCGTTCCCCCTATGTTTATTACACAATAAGGTTCCAAAATGTATCAAAATTTTTGTATAAACCTGTTTACAGTAGCCTAGTGGTCAGTTCCCTGAAAATATTTACTTTTTTTAGCTTTGGGCGACCTAAGTTCAAGTCCCGGTTCGTCAAACTTTCTTGATACTATACTGTCCTATCATAATAAAAGGCAAACAAATATATTCTTTAAACTGATGCAAGTTAAGCTCCATCCACAAACAAAAATAAAATCAGCATTTTTAAGCCATCAACATCTCTCATAATGGAAGTGAGGGGAATGGATTTCGACAGCTGTTTTGTTCCCTTCGGATTCTGTTCCCCCTATGTTTCTTATACAGTGAGGTTCTAATATTTATCAATATGCAGCTAATTACTAAACCCTAAAATTAATTGCTTTTCAGCTTATTGTGACCCGAGTTCAAGTCCCGGTTTGTCAAACTTTCTTGATACTATACTGTCATATCATAATAAAAGACAAAAAAAAAAATTTATTTAAACTGATGCAAGTTAAGCTCAATCCAAACACAAAAATAAAATCAGCATTTTTTAAGCCATTACATCAACACCTCTCATAATGGGATTGGGGGAACGGATTCCGACAGCTGTTTTTTGTTTTTTTCATCGGATTCTGTTTCCCCCATATTTCTGACAAACTGAGGTTCTAATATTTATAAAATTGATGCTGTTTAAGCTCCATCCACACACAGAATAGAATAAGCATATTTTAAGCCGATACATCAACATCTCTCATCATTGGGGTGGGGGAACTGATTTCGACAGCTGAACCTTTTCCCATCGGATTCTGTTCCCCCTATGTTTATTACACAATAGGTTTCTAAGATTTATCAAATTGTAGCAAACTACTAGCCTCAATAGCCTAGTGGTCAGTGCCCTGACAAAATTTTTTTTTAGCTTTGGGCGACCTGAGTTCAAGTCCCGGTTCGTCAAACTTTTTTGATACTATACTGTCCTATCATAATAAAAGGCAAAAAAAAAAAATCCTTTAATCTGATGCAAGTTAAGCTCCATCCACACACAAAAATAAAATCAGCATATTTTTAAGCCATTACATCAACACCTCTCATAATGGGAGTGGGAGAACGGATTCCGACAGCTGTTTTTTTTTTTTTTGCCGTCGGATTCTGTTCCCCCCATATTTCTGACACACTGAGGTTCTAATATTTATCAAATTGATGCTGTTTAAGCTCCATCCACAATGAAGACTCAAATTTTATCATTTAATGTTGTTTTTAGTATTATTATTACGTTTTATTAATATTCATAATCAGTAGTACTATGTATCTCTTTTATACTTTTTATATACATTCATAATTATTTGTACTCATTGTATTTTGTGAAGATGTTGGGGGGGGGGAGACTTTGGGGGACTTTGAATGTGTGATGGACTGAAATGTATATGCAGTGTTTCACCAAGCATAGCATAAGGGTATACATTCTAACATTAATGGAAACCATATGTTTCTCTGGTAATGTATGTGTTCCTATGGTGATGTAGTTTTCTTCTTGGTTAGAAGTATAAAGACTGAGCCCTTTGTCCGAAAGGCAGAGAAGATGATGAGAAACTAGAATGAGGACTTTTGTTTGGTCCATTGCCTCTTCTCGCTATGTCTTATATAATTAAATAAATAAGAGATCTCTTTGCAAAATCACTGGTGTCTGTTTCCATGAAATCAAACAACAGGGGAAAGCAATATTTTTAAATCAACACACACACATAATAGAATAAGCATATTTTAAGCCGATACATCAACATCTCTCATCATTGGGGTTTTTGTTTGTTTTATTTGGATCCCCATTAGCTTCAGCATAAGCTAAAAGCTATTCTTCCTGGGGTCCTACAATCTACCATGTGACAATACAATTTATGACATCACATTACACACATACTCACAAGACATTACACAACATTTGAAAATACATATTGTACAGTGAACGTTATTAATCACACAAAATAAATAAATAAATAAATAAAACATAAATAAAAATAAAATGTCGCTACTCCTAATAGATCTATATCAAAAATAAGATAACTAAGAACCCTATAACAGTATCTCCTTAAATTAAATTAATATTAACTATTTTAATTTCTTTGAAGGTAATATTTCTTAAGTGATGCTTTGAAACCATACAGAGTGTTTTGTTGTTTGATAGTATTTGGGAGAGAATGGAACATTCACACATCGCTCTGTACCTGACTGAACGTTGAATTGATTTGGTTTTCACTATAGGTAAAATAAAACTACCTCCTACTGCATGCCTCGTCGGATAATGATGTGTATCAGTACTAAAGGATAGTTTTGTATATAAAGTAAAAGGTGTTTTGTTTGTTATAACATTATATAAAAATACCATTAGTGAATACACCAATCTATTTTTAACTTTAAACCATGAGAGGCTTTCATGCATTTTGTCAACATTTGATCTAAACCCACATGAGAGAGCCACACGTGCAGCTTTATTCTGAATCACCTGTAGTTTTTTATATTAGTTGATGAAGTATTGGACCAAACCACAGAGCAGTAATCAAGGTGTGAAAAAAACAAAGCATGAAGCACTTGTTTAACGATCTGTGGTGTAAAATGTTTTGCACACCTTTTAATAACAGACAAAGTGTTGCCCATTTTAGTTAACAGTTTCTGAACATGTCTGTCCCAACACAATCTATTATCAATCATCACTCCCAAAAGTTTAGCTTCTTCTCTTTGCTCAACAGAATTTTGCTCTATGCTGAGTTCAAGTTTCGGTTTGGAAAGTAAAGAAAAAGGAGTTCCAACCACTAAACAGGTAGTTTTAGATGCATTGAGAATCAGTTTGTTACTCCTTATCCAGTCCACCACTAACTGTAGCTCTCTTTGTAGTTTTGTATTTAAATCACCAATATCAGTTCCTGCTAAATATATAGTGGAATCATCAGCAAACATTGAAATGCTTGCCTTATCTAAAACAGATGGAAGGTCATTGGTAAAGATTGTGTAGAGGAGCGGCCCAAGACAACTTCCTTGAGGCACGCCATGTTCCACAACCCTTACCTTTGAAAAGCTGCCATTAAAGTAAACTAATTGTCTTCTGTCTGACAAATAACTTTTCATCCATAATAATGCGGGTCGTGAAAAACCATAATATTCCAGTTTTTTTAACAGTAAGTCTTGGTCAATTAAATCAAATGCTGCAGTGAAATCAAGCATTACAACACCTATTATTTTCCTCTCCTCCATATCCTTGAACCAGTCATCCACCATCTGAGTCAGGGCAGTGGCTGTTGAGTGTTTTCCTCTATATGCATGCTGAAAAGTTGTAATTAAATCATTATTCATAAAATAAGACTGAATCTGTTCATAAACAATTATTTCCATTATTTTACCGAGAATTGGTAATAAACTTATTGGTCTACTGTTTGACCCAGAGAAAGGCATTTTCTTATTTTTAGGTATTGGCACAACTTTACATATTTTCCATGCTTGCAAACATATATTATCCATAAAACACAAATTAATTATATGAGCAATAATTGCAACTATTGGCTTATGTTCAAGGTAGTCAACACCAGGTGGTTTGTTTTTACAATTCATCAGAAGTAATTCCACTTTGGAACCACTGACACTCTTGAATTTAAAGCTACATGATCTACTTTCCATCATCTTATTTATCAGTGTATTTGATAAATCTGTCTTGTATGGCTGTGTAGTATTTTTAAGTTCATTTATTTTATTTATGAAATAATCATTAAGATGATTCGCTATATCACTTGGTTTAGTAAAAAATTCACCTTCATGTTCTAAATAAGCTGGAGTTGATTTATTATTTCCTCTTAATATATTATTCAGTGTATTCCATAATTGTTTACTATCATGTTTTATTTCTATAATTTTCTTAGTATAGTACAATTTCTTTTTCTTCTTATTTACCTTAGTTACAAAATTTCTAAGTTTACAATATATTTGCCAGTCCGATTTGAATTTAGATATGATTGCTGCTTGTTTAGCGAGATCTCTCTCTTTCATAAGATCTTTTAATTCTTGATCCAACCACGGGGTGTTGACATTTCGAACTGTAAACTTTTTTATTGGTGCATGGTTTTCTACAATTGTCATTAAAGTTTGATCAAAAAGCTGAAATGCCTTCTCTGGATGGATCCTTTTGTTATTACCTCTGACCAATTTGTGTTTCTGACATCATCTTCATATTGTAAATGATTGAATCTTCTAAATGACCTTTTCATTATTACTTTTGGACCCGATTTAGGAACTTTTGTTTTCGTTACAATTGCAATAAGATTGTGGTCACTAAAACCAACTGGCACTGATAAGCAATTTGAGCAAACTTGTAGTCTATTTATAAACATGTGGTCGATACAGGAAGCTGATCGAGTGCCATCCCTTTTTATACATATTCTAGTCGGTTTATTAATTACCTGTGATAATCCACATGCTGTTGCTGTGCTCATTAATTTGATTTTCCTAGGACAGTCAGAAGAATTCCAATCTATATTGAAGTCACCCATTAAGCAAGTTTCCAGATTCATACTGCTAGCATGATCTAACATATCACATATTTTGTCCAAATATTCACTATGTTGGAAACTCAGAATCGAAGACCAGGAGACTTTGGGATCACGTTCAAGAAGGTTGTATTACAAATTTATTAAAATGTTTAATTTAGGTTTACATTGAATTTAGCATGTTAAGGTTAGGTATACATTACTATTATCAGAGTTTTCTAGCAAAAGACAAAACTCTTGATACTATACTTAATGGCTCTTGGAGCTTGTGTTTTAGCAAGAGAGTCCTGCCAGTCCTGTACTCGGGTCTCAGCATTTGAATAGATATGCTGAGTGGATTAGGATGGGCAGCACTCTCAGTCTCGAACAGGTTCCTAAACCTGTCTCATCACAAAGTTTTGGTATCTGCCCCTAAATGTATATAAACTGTATGAGAACGTCCACTTAGTCAGACTTTGGAAGAACTGCAGCCACGTCAACGCGAAGTCCTCAATAAAGAATAACTTCTTGAACGTGATCCCAAAGTCTCCAGGGCCCGGTTTTTCAAAAGGTTTAATCCGGATAAAATTGATCCGGATTTAGTAATCTTTTTTTTGAGATCCATGATCACGTAATCCAACTTACTTTTGAGCCAGTTTTTCAAAGCAACATCGGATTGGATCAATCTGATCCGGATAGGAACTTTTCAGGATCACCAAATCTGGATAACCAGTGCTCAAACAGGATAGGAAATCACAATGTAGAACTATAGATATGTAAAGAGCAACAAGTAGAATAGCCAGTGTGGGGTCAATATAAGTTTATTTTTATTTGAAATGAAAACACACACATTTAAAACAAGTAATAAAAACTCAGTGAGTGTTTTAGCGCAATTTTCTGACGTCATGGGATCACAACACTAAGAGATAGAGACCCCACCCCATCCTCTTCCAGCAGTCCGCTCATCTGAGACCTACAACACAAACACTGTACATTGAGGATATTTATAACAAGTTTCAAATATAGATGTATTGAATTAAAAAAAAAGACTTAATGTCAAATACTCCACAATCATTTCAGACTTCCTCATCTGATGTGGAGAGACCAGCTTGTCTGAGCGTAGCCTTTAGGAGGCGGATCTTAAGTCTGGCCTTGGTTTGCTGCAGTTTGGTCAGAGTCAGTTGTTCCTCTGCCAGACGAAGCTGTGCTTCTGCCCTTTCAGTCTCTTTTTGCAGAAGTGCCTTGTAATCATCATCTTTGTTTGATGAAGGGCGCTTCAAGCCTTTCCTCTGAGATCCTGTGGCAACTACCACTGGCTCAACCAATGAGGATCCAGCTTCTTCCTCAGGAACAGAGCTGAGATTCAATATAAATACACTCTCTGGATCAGCCTCAGGAGGAACTGGCAGATTCTCCTCCTCCTCAATCCAAGGCTCGCCATCCCCTACAACACCTTGAATACCATGGAGAGCTTGCGACTTCTCATTTCCAATGATGTCGAGGACCGCATCTGTGTAATCTTCCCTCTTAAATGGCTTGTTGCCTGTTTGTGGGTTTTTGGCTTCAGCATGGTCCTTTGTTGCCCTGGCCTTAAGATTCTTCCACCGCAATTTGATTTGGTCTGTGGTCCTCCTCTGGCCAGACCCCATGGCATTCACATTTTCTGTGATTAAAATCCAAACATCATTTTTCTTTTTGTTGGTATCCTTAGCAGAATTAAAACTTCCCACTATTGTTCCATAATGGCACCGAACACCCTCTAGTAGTGCATTGGTTTCAGCAGCAGTGAAGTTACAGCTTCTTGAGTCCATGGTTCCGTTGCTTTACTATAGTGAACATTGTTCATCAATTATAGGCCTTGGGTCCAATTGCCTCAATTGAACACAAGCCAAAACTAATCAGTTGTAATAGGTGTGTTTGAAAAGACCAACTACACAGCCATATAAATCAGCCTTTCTCAGAGGATTCACAGAGAGACAGTGAAATGGCAGATGTTGTCCACCACCACTTTGCCAGGAGAGGATACCGTCAAAGGGTGTATGTTGAACGTACCAAGCCACTGGAGCAATACACCACTGAGGAGCTGTATGTCCGGTTTCGCTTTGGGAAGGCTGATATAGAGTACCTTGTGAACCTTCTCAGGCCAAAACTTCAACACAGAACCCAAAGGAGTCACGGTCTGTCTGTGGAAGACCAGATCCTCATTGCTCTCCGATTTTATGCATGTGGGACT
Organism: Abramis brama; assembly: GCF_963993115.1. Classification (NCBI taxonomy): domain Eukaryota; kingdom Metazoa; phylum Chordata; class Actinopteri; order Cypriniformes; family Leuciscidae; genus Abramis; species Abramis brama. The sequence continues at coordinate 3,347,486 of NC_139963.1, read as the reverse complement.
TTCTATCAAGTTGTTGGTGACTATATGGGAGTGGTGAAATCAGCTGTGTGTGATGTGGTGAGAGATGTGATGATTTTCTTTTGGGGAATATGCCCAATACTATTGGAGCAATCGACTGCACACATGTGCATATACAAGCACCTCGTGAGAATGAATGGGAGTTTATAAACAGAAAGGGGAGGCACAGCATCAATGTCCAACTTGTGTGTGATGCTGACCTCATCATCACCAACTGCGTTGTCAAGTGGCCTGGGTCTGTCCATGATGCACGCATCCTGAGGGAGAGCGCTCTATATAGAGACCTCCAAACCAACCGACCGGATGGCATAATATTAGGAGACCGTGCCTACCCACTCCTACCATGGCTGATGACTCCTTTTCTAACAGCAAATACACTGGCGCAGGCACGCTTCAACACTGCTCATTGCAGAGCAAGATGTGCAATTGAGCGTTTAAATGGAGTTCTTAAGAGGCGCTTTGCATGCCTTAACTACCTGAGAGCGGAACCACAGAAAGCATGCAACATAACCCTTGCCTGTATTGTCCTGCACAACATCGCTACTAAGCGCAATGTCCCTCTCTGTGCTGACAATGATGCACCTGAGCCCCTTGGAGACCCTAACCAACCTCCTGCATTCTGCCAGAACGAGCAAACAGGACGTGCAACAAGGGACGCAATAGTTAGACACTATTTCTGATTTGGATTTGTTTTGGATTTCAAAAATCAGTGATTGCCATTCTTTGCATTTTTTTGGTTATTCTGTAATCATTGCATGCATCACTAATAAATATTCAATATGAATATATATATATATCAATTAGTGACAGAATAAAATGTATTGTTTTTGGTCAATTTTGACAGCTGTTTGGGGGATTATTTTATGAGGCCAAACTCTTTCTACTTTGCTGTAGGCCTATACTGAAAGGCTGAATATGTTAAAGCCTACCTAATCACTGTAGCCTGACGGATGAACAAATAAAATTAAAACCTTATGAATAAATAGGATATCTTGTAAGATACTGCATGATCCAAATATAGTATTATTTGATACATTTTTAAAGTTTTCATTACATTTTGGGCATGAAATCCACGCTGAATCCACCCTTCTGATGGGATCAGTTTAATCCAGATTTTTTGGATCAAAGTGATCCAAATCCTACAAAAAAGTTCTGAAAAACCCAAACTAAAGGTTTGATCCGGATCAAAACCAAGATTGGATTACGTGATCTAATCCGATTATGTAATCCGTTTTTTCTTTTGAAAAACCCATTTTCAAGATTTGATCCAATCCGTTATCCAAAATCCTAGTGGATTACTTTTGAAAAACCGGGCCCTGGTCTTCGATTCTGAGTTTCCAACAGTGCCATCTTGGAGGTTTTACAATCCTTGATGAACGTTTAGGTTTCACACAGTCATCCTCAGTCTCCATTCCAGTAGCCTCTCCGGCTCGAAGGACCATGTAGAAATTTAGCAGAAATTCTAGGCTGATTTGGCTGTTGCTACTGGAATGGTGGGTCCATTAAAACTCATTCAGCCATCAAGTACTTTTCCCAGTTTATTTGTGGTGACATATAGGAGTAGACATTTCACAGATGGTAATTGTTGGTTTCTAAAACCCATAAACAAAACCATTAATAAATACAAACATAATTGCAAATCTTAAATCATACATCTGAAATCAGCTTTAACAATCAAATGAGTATAACACTGAAGAGCTACTAAACATAACTAGAATTCAATATATCATATCAAACACACATAATCCTTTAAACTAAACAAACAATCAAAAAAGGAAACTTACATGGTCAACAACGCAACAATTCCACACAAGCCATGTCTGAACGACAGCTTTTTGGTTCAAACAAGAGGAGACTGAAACATAATTAGTAAGGGGGCACAGGTGCTCTTTATCAAGACTCAGTCAGCCAATCAGATCACAGCAGGATTTTCTACACCATTTAATGACAGCAACAAGGCAGACCAAAGTGCTGTACAACACAAAATAAAAGACTATAAGATAACAAATAAAAGAAAGCAGAGAAGAACAAAACAAGATAATAAAAGCCAATGAACAGAGATATGTTTTAAGACTGGATTTGAGTGCAGATCAGGTAGAAGCAGCCCTACTGTGGTTATAAAGAGGGACCAGACACAATTGCCGCCAAAACTTCCAACTGCATCTGCGCTTAGATTCTAAAACAGCGTGCTAAGACAGGTTGCTTTTTCACAGGACAACACTGATTGCAAAACGCTATTGCTTTTTGCAATTGTTTAAATATGCAGAATGGAGAATGACATTTAAATGCTGCAGCAGAGGGAAAGATTTTTAGTGAATAATGACTTAAATTTCAGTTTTGTTTGTCTACTATATGATAGAGCGGCACAATTACTTGTTAAAAGATTGTGATCTCCATTCAAACACCCACATGATCTTATTTCTAAATGACAATGATTCTGAGCAGTTGCCATGTATCGGTATGAACATATATGCTCTATATAAATGATGTATGAACATATATGCTCTGATAATATAGTGTATAGGTTATATGCTGTTATAAAAGAAATACATTTTCTGTATTCAGATATAACGTTTTGTTTTTTGTTTTTTTTAAGTAGGCCTACAAATAAAATGACAAAATGTAGATGTTAAAAGACATTTATATTAAATGTAATATTACAAAACAACACATTAATGAATTGAACCAATTTGGAATTATTAAACAACTCACAAAAATATTGACAAACACAAAAAATATTACAAGACCTTGTACTCAACAGAACAGATATTACTTTACCCTCTGAGAGGAGGTCAGATAAATAAAATAGGTTTGAAAGCAGTGAGGCTTGTCTTAAGTGAGACCACACTATGGATACGAGGCCTCCACACACAATAACGTCCTTTAGAAACTGTGTATACTGATTCTGAAACTCTTTAACTGCATTCTCCTCACGACTGTTAAAATAACAACAAACATCTTCACAGAAAGTGCTCTCCTTGCTTTCACTGTTCCAGACAGTGACTGACACCATGTATTGCTAGCACTTCTCCTGCTACTGCTTTCTCTCGAGACAAAGTGCTTGTTGTATTCCTCATTTGTAAGTCGCTCTGGATAAAAGCGTCTGCTAAATTAATAAATGTAAACGTAAATGCGCTCACCTAAACAGCAGTTCGCCAGGTAGAGGAGAATGGAGAAAGACTTTATTTGCAAACTAAATAAATTAACTGTCAATTCAAGTTATAAATACTATCACGTGATTTAATTTATGGTAAGAATAACAATAATTCAACAAACGCTGATGCGGTTTCTCCACACTGGGACACCCTTCTGGCTCAGCCACTGGTGCAGATTCTCCCACAATGACATGAAACTCTTTACAATAACTCCTAACTTAAACAGAAATAAGAGTGTGTTGTAGACATTTACGTTTGCATGTGTTCTGCATACATCCATACACTGGTGTGTGTTAGACTAGTGATTATGACACAGTGCTCATCATTTCCAGGATCTGAGTTCACCTTGTCAGAGTAGCCATAATGATTGAGCACCTGTGGTCACCAACATCTGGACCCAGAGGTCAATGTGCAGCTAGTTAGGGTCAGGTCAGGGTCAGGGTTAGGGTCAGGGTTAGGGTTAGGGTTAGGGTCAGAGTTAGGGAGAGGTACTGGTCCACCACATCCAGATGCTGATAGCACCTCTGCTTCATACCATGAACATGCATAAACATGAACAAACATAGATTGACACAAGTCAAGAGTGTTGATGAGTTTGTCACTGTCCCTTGAATGTGGTTTAAGCTTTCCCTCACAATCAGATTTAATGTGTGGGCAAAGCATGGCAAGTGCTTCCATTCAGCTTTCCGGAAAGCTGCTTTCATGTTGCTGGCATTGTCAGTAACACAAGCAACCACTTTGTTTGAGATTCCCACTCTTCATATATATTTTTAAGTTTGATCGACAAGTGACTGCCATAAAACTTGTAGTTGTCCGAGACGTCCAGGTATCAGTCGTCAGACACACAGCAGAGGCATTGCTGACTTTCACCTTCACCTCTTCTTTAATTCTGCTGTAGAGCTGTGGCATCAGAGTGTTTGATATAGTCTTTCGGTTCGGTAAAACGTATGGGTAACACTTTATAATAACGTTCAGTTGTAAGTCATTTATAAGTGGTTAGTTAATAATGAACTAATCATTTACAAAACATTCATAAACGATTAGCAAGTGATATACTAACATTTTATGTATGTTTTGTAAATTCTGTTAAAAGTCATTTACAATTGATTAGTTAATGATTAACTAATCATTTACAAAACATGATTATGCGGTTCATAAATGTTTAATAAATTATGTTATTTTTTTCGTATGTATGTAGCAATTAGAGGGTGCAGAAAGTGTTGTAAATGCCTTGTATACACATACAGATCATCTGTAACAGGTAAGTAACAATGTTCAACACAATGATGTGTAAACGCATGAATAAATCATTTACAACACTTTCTGCATCCCCTAATCTAAAGTGTAAACTATTCATCACTTGTAAATGTGTTACACATCATTCGTAGAAACGATTCGTTGATCTTATGCCTTTTTGATTCTTGAAGTGGTAATCTATGAATGATGTGTAACACATTTACAAGTGATGAATAGTTTACACTTTAGATTAGGGGATGCAGAAAGTGTTGTAAATGATTTATTCATGCGTTTACACATCATTGTGTTAAACATTGTTACTTACCTGTTACAGATGATCTGTATGTGTATACAAGGCATTTACAACACTTTCTGCACCCTCTAATTGCTACATAGCCTACATATGAAAAAAATAACAACTTATTAAACATTTATGAACCGCATATTCATGTTTTGTAAATGATTAATCACTAACTAATCAATTGTAAATGACTTACAACTGAATATACAAAACATAAAATAATGAACATATCACTTATTAATCATTTATGAACGCATAGTCATGTTTTGTAAATGATTAGTTAATCATTAACTAATCACTTGTAAATGACTTGTAACGGAATTTACAAAACATACATAAAATGTTAGTATATCACTTGCTAATCATTTATGAATGTTTTTTAAATGATTAGTTAATCATTAACTAACCACTTATAAATGACTTACAACTGAACGTTATTATAAAGTGTTACCAATGTATGATGGATCAATTGCCTTCTAGAATCTTCTAAATCCAGTGTCACTGACGACTGAAAAAGGTTGAAAATCCAGTGCAATCATTTTAGATAACTCCTCATCCACTTTGCTTTGTTTGACAGGGCCAATTGGTGTTCTCACAAAGCTGGTCATCTAACTCTGTCTGGTCCTTTGGACACTGGAGCCAGATGAGGACGCAGTAGAGGCCGTAACAGAGGAGACAGCAGCCGTAGTAGCACGACTACCTCAGGCTTAGAAAAAAAAAGAAAAAACCTGAACTTCTGACATTGTCTATTTACTGTGTTTTTTGCCAAGTGCAACACAGTCAGTGACACACTGGGATAGACTATGTGGTGCCTGCCTTTTGGGAAGTGAATTTCCCCTTGCCCTTCCATAGCTGTGCTCTCTTCTTGAGCTTTTTGTTGGCCACCCAGTAATGAGGGAACGCCAGTCTCCCAGTGGTGTTTTCAGACGAGCCACTGCTGTCGGCTGCACTCCAATGCTCGTTTGCACGCCTCTTCTCGCCATCCTCCCAGCACCTGATCCGGCAGATAGCTGTGCTCTCTTCTTGAGCTTTTTGCCTGTGGGATTGTCCGGATGAGCCGTCTCCAGCTGAGCAGTCGTCACTATCGCCAGCCTCGTCCACTCCTCGGCTGGGCTCTCTGGGCTCTCCGCTGCAACTGCACAAAGGGGATCTACATAATTTAAAAGAATTATCTATGTTTTAATGAAACTATGGCTGATTGTCTAAATGGATTAATCTAACAGCCTATCACACAGTATAAATCAACATGACAACAGTCTCTTACACAAACTCAAACAGGTATGAGGCTCTCAGTGTTTTCAGCATCTGCACACACACACACACACACACACACACACACACACACTCACACACACACACACACACACACACACACACACACACACACACACACACACACACACACACACACACACACACACACACACAGTCTCACTGTATGAGGACACTCCACATGATCTTCATCTCCAGAGCTGCTCTTCAGAGTCACTTCACAAGCTTTCCCCCGTTTCATCTGAGAAAAACTACTGTTAAACACACACTGAAACTGGCTGATTACATTTAAAATGAAAGTTTTTATTCATTTCAAAACACATCATATTTGATGCTACATTTGTATTCAATCATAAAACATAGAATCCAGAAAAATATAATAAAACACACTTTAGGAAGAAAAATAAATAATAAATGTGGGCCCTAAATTAAAAGGTAGCTTACTCTGTGGAGTTTAATTGTGAACAAACAAATTATGATGATATTTTTGGCCATTATCCAGCTCTATTTTTGAATTATGAATCATTTGTGTCCTAATACAAAACAAAAGGATTGAATGTATAATAAATGCAAACCTCAGGATGTCAGTCATTTAAATGAATGAATGAATGAAATCTTTATTTCGAATAATTAATAAAATAATAATAAAATAAAAAAAGACAGCAATGCGTATGAAGTATCCATACAAATAAATAAACACAAAAGAAAAATAACATTTTTTTTTTTTTTTTTGCATAATAATCAACCTGTTCGAAAAGGGATAGGTAGAAGCCCTAGGCTTATCAAGACCTACCCCCAGTAACTACCCAAACCAATTCACAATCGAACAAGATAAATCAAACATAACGTTTTAAATAATAAAAAAAAAAAAAAAAAACTACTAAATTAAAATAATGCTTTATCTTGATATTAAGATAAGGAAAAAAAAGCATAAACAAAAACCATTATCAAGCAGCATTTACAACCATAATGAATTATCATTCACCCTCTCCACTTCTGTACTTATCAAAAATACAACTTTTGTACCTTTTTTTAAATTGCAACATATTAACACTTTGTTTGATCGAACTGCTCAGACCATTCCACAAAAGCACCCCACAAATCGAAATACACATACTTTTGAGTTTTGTCCGAGTCCTATGTTGACTCAAATTTAAATCCCCTCTCAAGTTATAACCCCCAACCCTATCTGTAAATAACTGTTGTATGTTTCCAGGCAACTGTTTATTTATTGCTTTATAAATTAATTGAGCGGTCTTAAATTTAACGAGATCATTAAACTTTAGAGTGTGCAATTTTAAATATAGTAAATTAGTATGCTCATGATATCCTACCTTATTTACTATCCTAATTGCTCTTTTTTGTATTGTGCTTAATGTTTGTAAGGTGGTTTTGTAGGTGTTGCCCCCATACTGCAACACAATAATTTAAATAAGGCAACACAAGTGAACAATACAAAATAAAAAGTGCTTTTTTACTCAATACATGCCTTGCTTTCCCCATTACTCCAATACTCTGCGCTACTTTTGTTCTAACATATGGGGTTTCCAACAAATTTTATGATCAAGAATCACACCCAAAAATGTATTTTCATACACTCTTTCTATTTTAACATTATTAATCATAACTTTTACTTGTGTGTCGGTTTTACGATTACCAAACAGCATAAATTTGGTTTTATCTAGATTTAACGATAATTTATTTAAGTCAAACCATAATTTTAACTTATTAATTTCTGATGTGACCACCTCCAAAAGCTGCTTCAGATTTTCCCCTGAACAGAATATATTAGTATCATCAGCAAAAATCACACATTTTAAGAGGTTAGTCACCCTACATATGTCATTTATGTACATAATAAATAATTTTGGACCCAATATTGACCCCTGTGGTACTTCACAGGTGATACCCAAGCACTCCGATCTGTACTCCCCCATTTGAACAAATTGTAGTCTGTTACTTATGTAACTTTTCATCCAATCTAATGCAACTCCTCTGATACCATACTTTTCCAGTTTATTGATTAACAAACGATGATCGATTGTATTTAAATCAATAAATACTCCCACTGCATATTGTTTGTTATCTATAGCACTGGTAATGTCTTCAATTAACTCCATTAATGCCATTGATGTAGATCTGTTTGACCTAAATCCATACGGACTATCCACCAATAATTCATGCTTCTCAATAAAATTATCCAATCTAATTACATACAATTTTTCTACTATTTTAGAGAACTGAGAGAGTAAAGACAATGGCCTATAATTCGTGAATTGATTTCTCTCTCCAGATTTATATAGTGGAATGATTTTAGCAATTTTCATTTTGCTTGGGAATACACCTGTTTTGAAAGACAAATTATAAATATGAGTTAACGGTTTAACAATTGCACCAATGACATCCTTAATTAAAACCATATCAATATCATTCACGTCCGTTGACTTTTTATTCTTACAATTGTTAACAATTTCAATAATCTCATTTTCCTCAGCTGGTTTCAAAAACATAGAGTTAGGGTTACTGTCTAAATAATCCACTGCCTTCACATCACCTTCAGTCTGTGGATTTTGAATTACATCGGCCAGCTTTGCTCCCACACTTACAAAGAAATTATTAAACCAATTGACCACATCTTTCATGTTGCTTAAAGTCCTCTCTTTATCTATAAAATACTGAGGGTATTTTTTATTCATTGGTCCATTCCTTATAATATTATTTAGCACTTTCCATATACCCTTGATATCATTTTTATTATTATTTAATATTTTATTATAATAATCTTTCTTACTTATCCTCATGATACTGGTCAATTTATTTTTATATCTTTTGTATTTATTATCAGCTTCTTTAGTTCTGTGTTTTATAAATTCTTTATACAAGGTGTTCTTTTTTTTGCAAGCATTTTTTAATCCTTTTGTCATCCATGGTCTCTCTTTAAATTTGTGCTTTATGGTAAATTGTTTTAAAGGACAGTGTTCGTCATATAATGATTTAAAAGTGGACAGAAATGTTGCGTATGCATTATTGGTATCAGTCTCATCATACAATTTTTTCCAATTATATGCAAGTAATTCACTTCTGAGTGTATTTATTGATTCAACAGTTCTGATTCTCCTGTAACTAATCTCATTAACTTCCTTATACTTCACATGATCACAAACACACATCACAAAAACTGGCAAATGGTCATTTATGTCATTTAGTAACAACCCACTCTTTAGACTATTGTCCATTCGGTTTGTGAATATGTTGTCTATTAGAGTTGCACAGTGTGATGATATTCTGCTTGGTTTAGTTATAAGTGGGAAAAGACTCATGCTAAACATTAAATCGATAAATTCATCTGTCAGTTTATTGGGATTTAAGAGATCTATATTAAAATCCCCACAAATGAACACCGCTTTTTGATCATTCTTAGTAATTAGACTTTCCATACTGTTCATGAACATTTCGATTTACAATATCCAGCATCTTAGATAATAGTCCAGAAACAGGGAATATAACAGATGCACTGTTGAAATGTCTATGTAAGAGGTTTTAAACAGGATTTAGAGATATATGTGGTATAATATCCCGCTCTAGTGCAGTAGGTGTCGGTGTGCAACTGTTCAGCTGTTCCAAACCCTCCTGTGAAACACACGAAGAGGAAAACGATAGGAACAGCATCTGGGCCTCGTTTATCTCCGCTGCGTCGCACAGAACAGGCTCTGAGAGAGGCGGACGACACTTCCGACGCATAAGATGTGATTTATAAAAACTAACTTGACGGAAAATGTGCGCATCTGCACGCAAACTGTGACCTATGTGTACGAACGTTTTGGAGACGGAGCAGTTTGGCGAACCGATGGTGAGCTGGAGTTAAATGTCGTTTTGGTTGCTTTTAGACAGAGCATTTTAAGAAAATTATACATATACAGAAAGATAATACAACTATAATTTAACTAACCAAGCCTGTCACATGAAGCAAACATCCATCCGTTCCTACATGTCCGCGCCAGCGAGCGCGCTGGGCCGTTTAGTGAAACTGACGCATTAGCCTTTATCTAACGGCAGATGAAGGAAAACCGTACATCTTCATTATGAGTCATAATCATAAATACAGTGCATGTTCACAATAACAGTTTAAATAAATAAAAGAATGATTTAAAATATGTTTTACTTCTGATATAAACATTTAGATTAAATATAACGGTTTTATAAGTCTGAATATTTTTTGGGCGTGGGTCAATATCACTATAAAGTGCCTTTGGTGTCCTCATCAGAATCGCTCAGTCATCATGAACATAATGCAAAATAATGAAATTCTGAGGTTTTATTATAAATGGCCAAGCACTTACACACATACAAGAACAATGATACGTCTCTTGAAATGTGTTTTTCTGATTTTATACCATTTTCTTTGATTGGATGTATGTGATTTTGGCATATCCCACACGCTGCTCAGCTAAATTCAGTGAGTGTAAAAAGTGGTTAAATTACATAAAATTAAAATACTTTTTGAATGTATTTATTGTCCTCAGCAAGCTGTTTAATTAAACAAGTCATTCTGATTATTTATATTTTATCTTCATAATAATATTAAGCAGTTTACATGTGTCCCTGAAATTGCTGTCCACCCTGCCATTATGGGGTAAACGCCCCTTTAAGAAACCAACTGATGTACTCAGTGACATCATCTCCCCCATTTGGTCTTTCTTCAGTGGAGGTTAAAATATCTGCAACACACACGTAAGTATCTACACTTATATTTCCTAATTTTCATCATATTGTGTTTGTAGTTGCCTGTTGTCAAGCTTAACATGTCCACCCTGTCATTGTGAAATATTAATTAATATAAAAACTTTTCAGAAATTCTAAATATGTATTTTAAACAGTGCACAGTCAGCTTCAACAGTGAATCACTTTGCTAACTGCTGTACACCATGTGCTCATTAAATACTAACTTTAGCCAAAAAATGGTTCATGACAGGGTGGACATTTGCAACTCCTGAAAATCAGCCTGAGCCAGGCCCCTCCTTCTTCTATATTGGTTAAGGGTTTCTTTAAGTTCCTGTTGTTTTTCTAATGTTCCCCCGTTCTAGTTCACCCATTAAAGCATTTGTCCTATGGAAGCCATTTTCTGCCAAATTTAAATAAATAAATTAAATGATTAAAATGAAAATTAAAACCAAATTAACGATTTCATTACAGAAAACAGTACGCAAAATATGTGACAAAATTGAGAATGAAATTAAATGATTTCATTTTCACAGCATTATCCCTGTCAAATTGAAAAATAAAATGCAATTGGTGATTTCACATTTCATTTTCACTACAGTCTCGAGGCAAGACTGCCAATATTAAAATGAAAAGCCAAACGTGAAAAAGAAACTACAAATGCAGTTTTTACAATGCTCTTTAGTAACGCTCACGCAATAATAGTGACACAATTCAAATACAAATGTAAATTTTCGTTTTCATTTTAATTCCTCTTTTATTTCACAGATTTCATTTTCGTTTTCATTTTCAAAGACAACCTGCATGCAAATTCTATGTTAATGAGTGGGTGTGGCTTATTCTAGTAACGGCGCTGAGACACGCCTTCTGTAAAGCGAAGTCATCGACGTCCGTGTCCATGAGTTTAATGTGTGAAACGAAATTATTTAAATGTGATTATATTGTAATCGAGACGACGAGATATGGCGAAATCTGTTAGTGAGCTTTTGCGGGAAGCTGCCGCAGCATTAGGACATGGAAACAACCAGCCTGACCATGTTAGTTATGATGTTAGACTCAGACTAGACCATAATCGATGAGGTTCATTCATGTATTAGGCTGTTTTGGAAATTCAACTATTTGGGTGTACAAAGGTCTTAACACAATTTCTACAACAATTATAGCCAGACATTAATACCCACTGGCTTTAACCGAGAACCTCGGCCAATGTTTCATATTTGCGTCGTGCCCATAGACTGTAAAAAAATATGGACGTAGTGTCCGTGACGTCACCCGTAGGTTTCTGAAGAGCATTTTTGAAGCCTAAAGTGGGCGGAGCCGTCCGTCGCCATCTTGGCCTTGCGTCACTCCCGGATAACAGAAAATAGGCAAACAGTGCGTGATTGGAGCTGAGGAGCCTGGCCATAGATATGAGCCTGGCTATCTGAAATCACCTAGCTCGACGTGATCGAGTTAGCTGATGATGTAAAGCCAATTAAAAGTTCCTGTTTTTGCCCTTCGAAATATTATAATAGTTAAAATACATGGCTACAAGTGAGACTGTGTATTACTTCGAGAGTGTTTGTGTGTGACAGTGATTTATGTGCATACATGTCAGTCACTCTTTCATGGTCCGTCAGCGCGGCATCGCTCAAGTTCGTAGAGAGCTTATTCAGTCCATTTTAAATTCTGATTTCGGCCGCCTCTCAAATGGGTTAAACCGTTAAACCATAGATATATTGCCTTTGAAGTGCAAGTAACGTTAAATGCGCTAGAAAATCCGCGCTCATTCATGGATGTGCATTTATTGCATGAACGGAGAAAGCGCCGACGCCTGCATGATTTCACCTGACGGTACATAAGCATATAATCCATCTGTTCCGTGAGAGCAGAACGAACAAGCCTTTATTGACGTTTTAAATTTGAAAACCCCAAAAAGCAACAAAATTGTTAGACATCCATTAGTGCCTGTTCACAGAGGAAAACAACTGAAATACAGCGCTGGTTGTTCTCTCAAACGATACTCGACGACAACGACTGAATCCAAAGACGTGGGCTTTGTACCCAAGTATTAAATTGTATGAAATAATCCCGAAAAAAAGCACAAACACTGCAGAGAAGGCAAGTTCAGCAGCAACATTTGCTGAGGTGAAGTGACGGCTAGTAACAGCAGACAAACGGCTAGCATTGACATCAGCGGGAATCCACCTGTCACTCAAGTGGCCACACCCTTAAATTTAAATATTAATCAACTAAACGGATGAGTTATAAAAAAAATTCACCCCCCTCACAGTTGTTATGAAGGGCAAAATTAGCTGTATAGACCAAAGCCACAGAGAGAACCAGGCTGTAAACACGTTTTTTTCTGCTGTAAAGTTGGTAATTTTAACATGAGGGAGATACAGATTTGACTCACTTCTGCAGCCAGGCCAAGCGGCCAGTTAATGAATTGCAGTTTAACTCACTTCCGTGTTGGTTTCAAGAGAGAGACGGGGAGGTTGCCGCTTGGTCGTGCCTAACAACGCCCTTCAGCCGTGACTTATTCAGATACAGCACTAGCCTGGAGTACCTTATTGCTTTTATAAAACGGTTACCACGCAATACAAATATTAATCCCGAAACATATGTATCTATGCAACTTTCATGAAGTAAAATGAATCACTAAAAGCCAATTCCTTCCGCTGGAGAAAAAAAAAATAGTCCCTGACCATAAAGCAACAGAAGAAGTTACATTATTTCTCCATTAGATGGAGACAAAGACTGTCTTAATGAGTGAGTGAGTCAGTCAGTAGAGAAGACTTTTGAAATGACTCAAACTTGTGATCACGGAGAAGAAAGACGCAACTGACATGACTATAGGCACAGACAACCCCTATTAACTGTTAAAAGTACAAGATATCACACCGGGTATTCAAACGGATTTTTTATTATGAATATAGGACTAACCTGAAGGAAATATCTAGCCTACTGTAAATGCAGGTACACTCGCTTTCTCGATCTCATCCAGAAGTTGTTACTGGAAATGAAAATCAGCATTGTGATTCTTTTTGTACACAAACTTAAAATAACCAAAAGACACGTAACAGTTAAACAGCGGACTGATACAGGCTAGTGCTGTATCTGAATAAGTCACGGCTGAAGGGCGTTGTTAGGCACGACGCGAATATGAAACATTGGCCGAGGTTCTCGGTTAAAGCCAGTGGGTATTAATGTCTGGCTATAATTGTTGTAGAAATTGTGTTAAGACCTTTGTACACCCAAATAGTTGAATTTCCAAAACAGCCTAATACATGAATGAACCTCATCGATTATGGTCTAGTCTGAGTCTAACATCATAACTAACATGGTCAGGCTAGTTGTTTCCATGTTCTAATGCTGCGGCAGCTTCCCGCAAAAGCTCACTAACAGATTTCGCCATATCTCGTCGTCTCGATTACTATATAATCACATTTAAATAATTTCGTTTCACACATTCAACTCATGGACACGGGACGCCGATGACTTCGCTTTACAGAAGGCGTGTCTCTAGCGCCGTTACTAGAATAAGCCACACCCACTCATTAACATAGAATTTGCATGCAGGTTGTCTTTGAAAATGAAAACGAAAATGAAAACTGTGAAATAAAAGAGGAATTAAAATGAAAACGAAAATTTACATTTGTATTTGAATTGTGTCACTATTATTGCGTGAGCATTACTAAAGAGCATTGTAAAAACTGTATTTGTAGTTTCTTTTTCACGTTTGGCTTTTCATTTTAATATTGGCAGTCTTGCCTCGAGACTGTAGTGAAAATGAAATGTGAAATCACCAATTGCATTTTATTTTTCAATTTGACAGGGATAATGCTGTGAAAATGAAATCATTTAATTTCATTCTCAATTTTGTCACATATTTTGCGTACTGTTTTCTGTAATGAAATCGTTAATTTGGTTTTAATTTTCATTTTAATCATTTAATTTATTTATTTAAATTTGGCAGAAAATGGCTTCCATATTGTCCACCCTGTCATGCCAAGTTCCACCCTGTCACTTTGTTGTCCACCCTGTCATTTTAAACTTTTATGATGAAAATAAACTAATTATTTTAACAAGTTAACAAAACCTTGTGTGTGATTTCTTAATAAACAAATGAGGGCAGGTTAGTATTGTTTTAAAGTTTGACTAAATATCTTTGTTGTTAGATTTTATTTAGAATAGAATGTGCAACTATCGCATATTTTATTGGGCAATACATATTTAAGCAGTAACTTCATTATTATCAAAATACTTTTAACATTAACTAAAATGTTTTCTTGGGAAAGGGACACATTATCTTTCCACAGATCTACATTTTATAATCACTATGCAGTGAAAATGTATTTAATCTACTATGAATTTGTCCATGACAGGGTGGACATATTTTATGGTTTGCTCGTATATTGTCAGCTTGCAGTTAATTTATAAAAAGTGCTGGAGCTTGACCAATATGCATTTCTAACAGCCTAATGTCTCCTTAATACAACACATATGAAGTTAAATGGAAAATCTCAGATTTTTTTTTGGACATTGTGAAGTCTCAAAGGCACTTTATGGTGATTTTGACCCGCGTACGCCATTTTTGGCTTTCGGGCGCACGTACACTTTTAGTAAGGATCCTACGCACAGTTTTATAAATGAGAGCCCTGATACCCAAACCTGTTACTCACTGGATTTGATCTGATCTATGATCCAGAAAACATTTCTCCAGATTTAGCACAATGCCTACAAATCTAATAACACTCGCGGCCATTTATGTGTTTAATCCACAATCCATCGAGACCAGAAAGAGATTCTGAGAACGACGCGCGCGGACTGACAACAAGCGTTACTGAGTTTAAAATACTTATACATTCATATAATTATTATTATTAATACATTCAAGCCGACATTTACAGTAGACAGACAGATGAACCCTGACGTCAATGAACAACAATCTGCTGTTATTAAACTGAATATTTCAGTTCATATATAGCAATTATGGTTAGTAGTTATACAGTATGTCTATTATAATTCTGCTTACTTTTACTCAATCAGTTATTTTAGGATCATTTGAAAGTAATGAAATCAATCATCATTGTGAACTTGAAGTAATGATTAAATGACAAACGATTCAACAATTAATACAGATTGGGTAAATCTGATTGTAAAATGATATTAAACGGTAATAGAGAATATAACAAATCAGCTTCAATTTTCCCACTCAAAGTTTTAAACACAATTTCTGTTCCCCAATGAATTAATATTTAGAGTCAGTTAAACTCATTAAACAATCAGAAATGATTAAGACCATTCGGTTATTTTACATGGCAATATATTTGTCTGTAACTCACTTTATTTTATAGATAGTTTTTGCTGTTGCTGTTGTTGATGATAACTCCGCATTCTTCATTATTGTCTTAAATAAGATGTTCTTCATCTGTGTAAAATGGTGTCATCTCCAGGTGATGCTGAAGGATTGAGTGTTTCCAGAAACCAGTGCTGATCAGTTTTCAGTGTCAGTTTAGCTGCAGTATGTCAGAGGAAAGAGGAAAGGACTCTCTCTCTCAGATGAGTCTCTCAGAGAAACACAGGTAAGACTGCGTCTGTTTTCATCAGTTTAAACTCGACTGGACTTTGTGTTTCCCTGTCAATAACACAACTTTAAGCATATTTGCACATGCTTTGCACAATTTCTATTTTTAACTTCTTAAATTAACTCTGACATTGTCTATAAAGCCCTGTTTGCTCTATAGAAAATATCACAGTTAATAATTTGTTGATAACCTTCTAGACGCTGAATTAATCCAAATAAATGACTTCAGTTTTTAGATCATACAATTACTGACAGACATTAGGAAACAACTATACACTTAATTTAATTCAAGTATGCTAACACAACTGTGTCACACAGACATTTCTGCTCTCTATTTCTGTCAATAAACAAAAACTTGAAATGTTCTCATAAATTAGAGTGAAGTATTTTTTAACATATTAAATCTCTCTCATATATATTAAAGAAATCGTTAAACTAATGTGAGCCAGTAAAATAAAATAGTAGTTAACTATAAAACAGTAAATTGTGTGAGTGTGTGTATTTCTGTGGAGGATTAGATTAAGACACAGATGTGTTTCACACACAGTTGATCCTCCTTTACTAAAGTGTTTTCTCTCTGTTCTTTGTGTCATCAGGGTAAGATCAGGCTCACATGTGTCCAGCTCTGTGTCTCTGAAGAGTGATCAGTCTAAAGGTGGAGAACCACCATTCTTCAGTGAGAAAACACCACCATCTAATAAAAGGTATTTTGTGTGTTTACATTGCATTATATTGTTGTATTATTTGTCTACAGTGGTGTATGTGAATGAACTTGACTGAATTAAACAATAAGTCTCAATAAAACTCAGTTCCTGAGAACTTTATGAAACTCATTCCAGTAACACAATTACACAGGCAGCCACAAGGAGACACAAATACACTATGGAAAATAAATCATGAAACTAAACATGTATATACGTTTATCCATCCGACTGTAGTCATAAATGGACAAATGCACAGCTATACTGCATTTAATTACTATTTGCAACATTAAACCTTTTCAAATGAGACTAAAGTATCTCCTGTAGTAAAGTGTTTTATCTCTGTTCTTTGTGTCATCAGTGTAAGATCAGGCTCACATGTGTCCAGCTCTGTGTCTCTGAAGAGTGATCAGTCTAAAGGTTGTCCACCAAACATCAGTGAGAAAACACCATCATCTAATAAAAGGTATTTCATAAGTTTCTAATTTTTTGTCACACGTTGTCTGTGTTTTAAAGTTGTATCAGCGAATACCAATTATGAAACATTTTTAGATCCAATATTTATCATTATTTATCATTGAATCATTTATCATGATATTTCTTATTGAATACTCTGATAAATATTTGATCTGATAAATATTTATCAGAGTATTCACAGCTAATGCTTTTTCTCTTTCTGTGAAATTTTGCCTGGAAATTCAGTATTTATTTTATTTATTTGATTACAGGCTTCAATATGAGACATTAGACTCAGACGTTCAGACTCACAGGAACCACGAGAATTTCAAAGACAATCTTCTAGGAATCTTCCAAGTAGGAAAACACATTTTTATAAATGTTTAATATTCTAACAAACAAATATGTTATTGAACAAAGACATTTTATTTAATTCCTCCAGATCCATTTTTTCTTCTGAAGCACTTATATATTTTTTATTTTTCTATTTGTTAAAAATATCAGCTGGTTAACATGTTAGTCTTTTAACTGGGTTTTTTATTGTTATTAGTTATTGAATAAATTGTGTTGACCAAATGTAGATGTACAATTTGGTTTAAATTGTGTCTTTTTTCTTACTTTTGTTTGTAGGATCTTGAGAGCAAAATAATCAAGTTTCTGAAGAATGAGCTGGAGAAGTTTAAGAAAATATTACAAAAGGAGAACACACAACACTTTGTGAAGGACTTTATTGAGAACAGATCCAGTATCAAAGAATCAGCTCTTGATCTCACACTACATTACCTGAGAGAGATGAAGCGAGATGAAGCTGCTGATGCTCTAGAAGGTTAGAGACTCATGATCCAATAGTCTGATTGTCTCTTATAAATGTAGGAGAGAAAATGAAGACTAAAACTATCTATTTTCTGTTCCTGTGTTTAGGTGAGCTGCTCTTCATTCCTCAGCTGAAATCTGGCCTAAAGAAGAAGTATCAATGTGTGTTTGAAGGAATTGCGAAGCCAGGTGACTCCACACTTCTGAATAACATCTACACAGATCTCTATATCACTCAGGGTGGCAGTGAACAGGTCAATACTGAACATGAGGTGAGACAGATTGAAGTTGCTTCCAGGCGTCATGAAGCACAAGAGATACAGGTTGATTTCAAAAATTTGTTTAAAGCTCCTGAACAAGACGAGGAGATCCGAACTGTACTGACAAAAGGAGTCGCTGGCATCGGGAAATCAGTCTCTGTGCAAAAGTTTGTTCTGGACTGGGCTGAAGGAAAAGAAAATCAAGATATCAGCTTCATATTTCCTCTTCCATTCAGAGAGATGAACTTAAAGGAGAAAGAAAAACTGAGTTTGATGGACCTTATAACTCAATTTTTCCCAGAGACAAAAGGACTGAACCTTACAAGAAGGAATCAGTTCAAAGTGCTGTTCATCCTTGATGGACTGGACGAATGTCGCCTTCCTCTGAAGTTTGATTGTAATGAGATGTGGAGTGATGTATCGTCACCAGCCTCTCTGGATGTTCTCCTAACGAACCTCATGAAGGGAAATCTGC
Organism: Abramis brama; assembly: GCF_963993115.1. Lineage (NCBI taxonomy): Eukaryota > Metazoa > Chordata > Actinopteri > Cypriniformes > Leuciscidae > Abramis > Abramis brama. The sequence goes on along the minus strand of NC_139963.1, from coordinate 3,328,511 downwards.
TTCCTTCTGCTCTCATCTGGATCACCACCAGACCAGCAGCTGCCAGTAAGATTCCTCCTGACTGCATCGACCGGCTGACAGAGATACGAGGATTCAGTGACGCACAGAAGCAAGAGTACTTCAAAAAAAGATTCACAGATCAGAATCAGGCCAACACAATCATAGATCACATTAAACAATCAAAGAGTCTCTTTATCATGTGCCACATCCCAGTCTTCTGCTGGATTTCAGCCACGGTTCTCCAGAACATTCTGGAGGAGAAAAGAAATAATGATGTGAAAAACACTCAGGCTGATGAGATCTCTAAAACACTGCAGGAATCAAACACTGAAGACACTCCCAAGACTCTGACACAAATGTACACACACTTTCTCCGCTTTCAGATCCAGCAGAGCCGCCGAAAGTATGATGGAGAATACACACCAGATGTTTCCTGGGATAAAGACGCCATCCTTTCACTGGGGAAACTAGCATTTCATCAGCTGGAAAGAAACAACCTGATCTTCTATGACACAGACCTGGACGCCTGTGGTATTGACGTCTATAAGGCATCAGTGTACTCAGGCATGTGTACCCAGATCTTTAAGGAGGAAACAGGGATCGTTCTTGGTACCATGTACTGCTTTGTTCACTTGAGCATTCAAGAGTTTATTGCAGCCCTTTATGCACATCTGTTTCTAGACATCAACAAGACAAGTGTGTTCGATCATGAGTCTACAGAACAGGAAAACAGAAATGAAACCATGATTGATTTTCTCAAGACTGCAGTGGACAAGGCGCTCGAGAGTGACAATGGACACCTGGACCTTTTCCTTCGCTTCCTCCTCGGTCTGTCACTCCAGTCCAATCGACGACTCTTACGAGGTCTGTTGACACAGCAAGACGGCAGTGACCAGAGCAACAAGGAAATAGTTCAGTACATCAAGCAGAAATTAGAAGATGATCTTCCTGCAGAGAGATCCATCAATCTGTTCTACTGTCTGAATGAACTGAACGACCAAACTCTGGTGAAGGAGATTCAGACCCACCTTAGCAAAGGAAGTCTCTCATCTGGTGACCTTTCACCTGCCCAGTGGTCTGCTTTAGCCTTTGTGTTGTTGACATCAGAGGAGGAGCTGGAGGAGTTTGAGCTTCAGAAATTCAAGAAATCAGACGAGTGTCTCATTAGATTATCGGCAGTCATCAAAACCTCCAGAAGAGCTCTGTAAGTATTTTAATATATTTTGTTTTGCTTTCATCTGAAAAATGTTTTTTATCTACATTACTCTATAGTGATTCCTCATCATGAACATGAACTTATCCCTGTAAAGCCTGACATATGAAATAATAGTCAGAATTTTTTTTTTTGTGTGTGGAGACAGTTTATCAAACCTTTAGAAAAAATATAAAAGACCATGTAAAAATGTTTGCATGTTTGTCTTGTATCATATGATACACCAGACTTTAATGACTTATATAGAATTATATATTAGCTCATACTCATACTTGTGGAAAAATAATTGGGGAAATAATGTGGGGGAAATAATGTAATTTGGTACAGATGTTATTTATATTGCCAACAAGTAAGATGAAATTCTGAAAGGTTATAATATAAAACATTGAGATTTTTATAAAACAGGCTTAAATAAAGTACATATATATTACCACATCATATATTAGTTGTCCCTGTCACATGTCAGCGTTTGTTTGGACTTTCAGTTCGAGTTTTGCTTGGTTCCTATTTGCCTTTCTATGGTTACCGTCATTATCAGTTCAGTTGTGTCACCTGTTAGTCATCATCGTCATTAGTGGTCGACCAATATATCGCCAAGACGTTTTTCTGATTGGCGATGTGTTGGAAGAAGGACTTTTATTTTGACGGCGCTCCAGACTTTTATTTTGACGGGCGGTGCTGAGAACACCAGGGCCTGATCACACAGCGCTCACTCACATTCTCCATCCTCATTAGTTTACAATCTCTGTCAGTCATATCTAATACTTTGTTAGACAGAACTGGTAAACAAAGAAAGTAAATGGTATGCGAAAAAGTAAAGTGTTGCTTTTATATTATTTGTAACAGAAAAGGCAAACAATCAGGCTAAAATACTTTCTCATTTACTGTCAACATTCAGCAAATGCGCATCTTTCTCATTTAAACAAATCTCTGAATATCTAATAAACATTTAATATCACAAACCTTGCGATTTAATGGAATCCAGCTGTGATATCTTGTGAGGTGTGCATTTGTAGCCTGATAAATGTGTGACTGTGAGTGACGGTCGGTCCGTGCGAAGTGAGTGAATGCGAACAGAAGATCAGCTTCACAGTAGACGCGGTCGAAAAACTTTAAATCCTTCATATTAAAATATGCTGTGCTATATCCAGTTGGCCACTGTGTCATATTCATATTGTTTTCACTGTGTGCTGTATGTAATATTAGCGTTACCTTGTCTTTATTTGCAAAAATATGATTACCAGTGCGCACGATATTACCAGATTACTGAGTGCCCTGTTACAGTGTTTGCTTCCTTTTTATTCACATATTCATATATTTTTAAACAATTACTTTATTTGTGAAAAATACTGTAATAGGATTGCAGATTCAAGAAGTTGCCATCTAAGCATGTTTATTTTAAAGATTTCTTTTCTAATTTATTTAAAATTTATAAAATATTGATTAAAATAAATATAAAGTATATAATAATAATATCGGCTTTACATCGGCCATCGGCCATCCTGCTCTCTAAGATATCGGCATCGGCCATCAAAAAACCAATATCGGTCGACCACTAATCGTCATCTATCTCACCTGTGTTCTGTTAATCAGTGTAATGTGTGTTTGTATTTAAGTTCCATTCTGTTCAGTCAGTCCTTGTCCAATCTCCGTCGTATTTAGTGTGTGTGAACCTTCTGCCCGTCTTCTATGTACCTGTATTATTTATATTGTGAGTAAATGTTTGCATTGGAACTTTAGATTCTCCTTCATCTTCTTCTGCCTGCACCACACCGTGACAGTCCCTCTGGATCTCCCAGTAATTAGACATTTTAAATGCTTATTTTTATCAGTAATTCTGTAGTTTAATGTAATAATAATGTAATGTAATATGTAGATTGACAGATTTACAAATAAACATTTATCAAAAGCCTGTTGTATAATATGTGATGTACACATTTAAAGTTGTTTTTTCTACAAAAAAAGTTCAAAATGTTTTTTTTTTTCAATGTTTTTTTTTATTTATTTAGTAAATATTAAGGAAAATAAACTATAAATGTAATTTCAGTAATTGTTATGGATGCTTTTTTACTATCTTTAAATTAATGATATATCACCCATTGATCACCCTGCTCTCTAAGATATCGGCATCAGTCGTTGGTTAAACTTTTTTTTTTTTTTTTTACATTTGTTTATTGATTTTTCAGTGACATAACAAAATCAAGAGGTAGATTCGGGAGTCAAAACAGTGTCAAGTACAACAAGTACAACTACAAGAAAAAGAAAGAAAAAAAAAAAAAAAAAGAGAAGAAAATAAATAAATAAAATGAAATCAGATAAGGAATAATAGTTGTAGTTTAAATAATAAAAAAAGAAGAAAAAAAAGAAAAAAAATAAATAAAAAAAATAAATAAAAAAGAACAAAACAAAAACACAAAATGGTCCCCCACTGCTAAATAAAAGCCCAATATGTACACTTTACAGAAATAAATAAAAAACATCCCAGCATGCTACCAATTCACACAAGAAAAAAAACTAACAATTAGTAGACAATCAGGGTGGCTACTCTGGAATAGCCGTAAAAATCAATCCCTCAACATGTGCAAAAAATGGGCCCCAAGTTTTATTGAACTTTGCAAGAGAACCATGTATCGAGCACCTAACTTTCTCCAACTTCACAAACTGTAGGATGTCCCTGATCCAAGACGAGTGAGAAGGCGGCACAGGAGACTTCCACCTCAATAAAATCAAACGTCTAGCCAATAAGGAGACAAAGGCTACAAAGTCAGCTTTATATTTAGGAAGCTGCAAAGTAGGAGGTAAAACCCCAAACAAAGCGGTACATGCTGTTGGATCAAATTGAACACCCGTACAAACAGAAATAGAATTAAATATCTGTGTCCAAAAATTAAATAGTGAAGGGCAAGACCAAAACATATGGACATGGGTAGCTGGAGCATGATGACATCTAATGCACATGGGATCGACATCATTATAGATTTTTGAAAGCCTAACTCTAGTGAAATGGGTACGATGTAGAATTTTGCACTGGGTCAGACCATGTCTAGCACAAATAGATGAGGAGTGAACCCGACGCAAAATGGCATCCCACAGCTCCTCCGAGATCCCCTCCCCTAGATCCTCCTCCCATTGGGTTTTAATTTTATGCTGCGGGGTAAGCTGCAAAGAATAGATAAGATTGTATAAACATGAAATAGCACCTTTAATGGTAGGCAATGGGGTTAAAAAGGAGTCAATTAGAGAGACCGCTGGGAGATTTGGGAAATTGGGGCTAAGATTACGGATGAAACTACGAACTTGAAGATATCTAAAAAAATGCTGTCTAGGCAAATGGAATTTCTCGGAGAGTTGCTGGAAAGATGCAAATGTACCAGCAATATACAAGTCCCTAAATGCCTTGATGCCATAGTCAGACCACAAAGAAAAAGCCCCATCAATTAAGGAAGGATGAAAAACAGGGTTAGCTGATAAAGGTGCTAGGAAAGAGAAGGTCTGTAGACCAAAATAGCGTCGAAATTGCTTCCAAATTTTAAAAGTGGATTTAACTAAAATATTATTGCAAAAAGGGGAGGGAGAAAAGCTAAGAGGAGCGTGGATGAGAGCAGTCAACGAAGCAGGTTTAGCAGAAAACATCTCCATACTCAACCATGTAGGAGGAACTGGTGCCCCCTCCAGAGAAATCCAAAGCTGAATTACTCTAAGGATGGAAGCCCAGTAATAAAACCTCAAGTTAGGAAGAGCCAAGCCCCCAAGGGCCTTAGGTCTCTGCAGAAGCTCCTTTCGCATACGAGGGACCTTCCTGTTCCATATAAACTCAGTGATTGATTTGTCTAATTTGTGAAAAAAAGTCTGAGGGAGAAAGATAGGTATGCACTGGAAAAGATAAGACAATTTGGGGAGAATATTCATCTTAACCGAATTAACCCTGGCCACAAGGGAAAGAGGCAACAGTGACCACCGTTGAAAGTCCATCCGTATCTGATCTAACAAAGGGGCAAAATTATAATCAAACAAATCTTCAAATCGGTCTCTAATCTGAATACCAAGGTATTTAAAGCCAAATGGAACAATTTTGAATGGGAAACCCTGAGCAGCATTTTGGGCACCTTGATTTAAAGGAAACAGCTCACTTTTGTCCAAATTTAGTTTATAGCCTGAAATCTGACCACATGAACTAAGGATGTCAAGAGCAGCTGGAACTGAGACAGAGAGATTGGACACATATAGTAATAAGTCATCGGCATAGAGGGAGACCTTCTGTTCAAGACCATATCTTGTTATTCCAGTGATGCGTGGCTCTGAACGAAGCGCAATAGCCAGAGGTTCAATAGCAACAGCAAATAAAAGAGGACTCAGAGGACAGCCCTGACGAGTGGAGCAGTGCAAAGGGAAATAATCTGAATGGGTGTCATTAGTTCTGACTGAAGCCACAGGAGATGAATAGAGCAACTTAATCCAAGAAATGAACTCCTGACCAAAACCAAATTTCTCCAAAGTGTAAAAAAGGTAGTTCCACTCCACTCTGTCAAAAGCCTTCTCCGCGTCTAAAGAAATTACAGCTTCCGGCCCCATTGACGTAGAAGGATTATAAACAACATTGAGAAGTCGTCTGAGATTAAAGAACCCATGTCTGTTCTGGACAAAACCTGTCTGATCAGGAGAGATTATCAAAGGCAAAACTGATTCCAGTCGCAGAGCTAATAATTTGGACAGAAGTTTTACATCAACAGATAAAAGACTAATTGGACGGTAACTTGAGCAGGACAGAGGGTCCTTATTCTTTTTTAAGAGTAATGATATGGAGGCCTGATTTAGAGTCTGAGGTAATTTAGAAAGAGTAAGAGATTCATTGAACATTTCTATCAAAACTGGTGCTAATTTGTCAAAAAAGGTTTTGTAAAACTCGGTCGGAAAACCGTCCGGGCCTGGACATTTTCCAGACTGCATAGAAAATGTTGCCCGTTTAAGGTCATCTATGGTGATTGGGCCCTCTAACTGCACAGCAGTATCAGCATCAACCCTAACCAACTCCAGTGAGTCAAAAAAACTATCCAGGGCTGACAGATCAGACCCAACCTCAGAAGTATATAAAGAGGAGTAAAACTGTTTAAACTGATCATTAATTTTTTTTGGATCAGTTGTGACGCCAGAAGGAGTATGAATTTGTGAAATCTGCTGAGAGGAGGAAGCCTGTCGAAGCTGATGGGCCAAAAGTTTGGTCGCCTTATCCCCAGATTCATAATAACAATATTTAGCCTTAAATAAGAGCTCCTCAACCTCTTTAGTAGAAAGAACATCAAACTCAGCCTGAAGAGAGAGACGATCCTTGTATATGTTAGGGGATGGGGAGGAAGCATAAATATTATCAAGCTGGGAGATTCTATGGAAGTAAAATAATGTCAAATGTTTTTGAAACAAAAAGTCTGTTGAATTGCACTACTTGAAAAAAATATAGGCATTGCATTAACCATGCTTGCATTTTAATGCATTGTATTTTTAGGGCTTGCATTTTTATGGGCTGAAATTCAACATGGTTGAATATTTAAGCTGTGAATATTTCAATTAAAAACATTTCAAACACATTTTCATTATTAAAAATTCAATAATCCATATTCACCTGTCATATTTCACTTCCAAAATATTCAAACTGTTTAAAAATACAACCTATAATATTCAACAGGCAATTTTCGGTCCATTTTATTTCGCTTTGCAAATTCGCTTCCACAAATTCAGTGGTTCAAATTCGACAGTAAATTCAACGGAACTGCAGGAAAAGCAGTAGATTACCGAGATACTCTCCATCTGCTGTTAGTCAATCTCAACAGCAGGGGGTGCAAAAGCTCGTGTTGTTGACGAAGACAGAGCAACAGTTAGAGCAAGCCATTCATTCATAAAATGAAAATGATTATCTGTGTCAGTATGCGGAAAAGATGATAAAGACACAAAAGCTGTGTTTATGTTTCATTCAATAACTTCATTGTTACTTTCCCTGTGTAGCCTACATGTCATCAGCTTTCTCTACATGAACAGGATTATAATCGGTTTCCCTCAATACCTCACACTCGAGGATTCCCCTTCTGTCGGGACAAAACGCTTAACGTAGTTTATGGACTAATACAGTGATATAAAAGACCAAACTCGCACCTTATTGGGGATGTAGGCTGTAGGCTACTATATAGGCTAGATGGACTAAGAATATGAACGTAACGCGCAAAGTTTCATGCAGAGCGTTTCGTGATATACTGGCATAAAATCAACACTTGATCAATACTAACACTTTCTCTTCTCTTTTCTCTTCTCTTCTCTTTTCTCTCTCTCTCTCTCTCTCTCTCTCTCTCCAGTATATATATATATATATATATATATATATATATATATATATGACTTTACAGTTGGTTTTATGACTGTAAGTCGTTCTATTCAAATGCTATTGAAGTTAGAAACGTGTATACCAAAGTCGTATACACTTTAGAGACGGTCCCTAAATGTGCGAATGTCCAACGTCAAGCCAACTTCATGCCAGTGAGTCTATCACTGGGAAACGCTCAGCATTAAACTTTGCGCGTTATTCTGAGTCAATCTGCTTGCCTGCGAGTTTGGTCTTTTATATCACTGTAATTAGTCCATTAAGCTATAGGCCTACGTTTAGCGTTTTATATGTCCAGCTGGGGAATCCTTAAGTATTGAGGGAAACCCTAATAGCTTGCATGCAGCACATCGCCACAATATAAAGTCAAGGCAACTAAACAACCAAGAGAAATATATGTCAACCTCAAAAATGTAATATTGGATCTGTATATCCGCATCGGGGAATAAAATTATAATCTTGTTCACGGTAGAGAAAGATGCTTGTAGGCTACACAGGGAAAGTAACCGTGAAGGCACTGAATTTAACATAAAACCGCCGTCATAATAATCACAAATACACTTGCATTGCTGTTAAATGAGTTTTATGAATGAATGGCTTGCTCTAACTGTTGCTGGTCTTCGTCAACAACACGCGCTTTTGCACCTCCTGCTGGTGAGGTTGACTAACAGCAGATGGAGAGTATCTCGGTAATCTACTGCTTGTCCTGCAGTTCCGTTGAATTTACTGTCGAATTTGAACCACTGAATTTGTGGAAGCGAATTTGCAAAGCGAAATAAAATGGACCGAAAATTGCCTGTTGAATATTAGGTTGTATTTTTAAACAGTTTGAATATTTTGGAAGTGAAATATGACAGGTGAATATGGATTATTGAATTTTTAATAATGAAAATGTGTTTGAAATGTTTTTAATTGAAATATTCACAGCTTAAATATTCAACCATGTTGAATTTCAGCCCATAAAAATGCAAGCCCTAAAAATACAATGCATTAAAATGCAAGCATGGTTAATGAAATGCCTATTTTTTTTCAAGTAGTGCAATTCAACAGGCTTTTTGTTTCAAAAACATTTGACATAATTTTACTTCCATAGATTCGTAACCTCAATTCCTTTAATTTTTTTTTCCTCTGTTTGTTCTCATAGCTGCTGTATGAAATAATTTCACCTCTAATGTATGCTTTCAAAGTCTCCCAGAGAAGGGAGGCTGAGATCCCTGGAGTTCTGTTGGTAGTAAGAAAAAAGTCAATTTGATTAGAAACAAACTTAACAAAATCCTCATTAGATAACAAGCGCGTATTGAGACGCCAAGGGGGGCACGTACGTTTGCGCTCCTGTATGAATAACTCCAGTGTGGTCGGAGCATGATCTGATATTAGAATAGAGTCGTAAGAGCAAGACTGAACAGAATGGAGAAAACGGTTGTCCAGGAGAAAATAATCAATACGAGAAAAGGAGTGATGTACATGAGAGAAAAAAGAATACATTTTACCAGACGGATTAAGAAAGCGCCATGGATCAGAGACCGAGAACTCATCCATAAAAGATAAAATGGTCTTAGAGGACTTTGAGGGCACTCCTGGTCTAGTAGAAGAACGATCTAATACAGAATTAAGCCAACAGTTGAAGTCACCCCCCATAATAAGTAGATGTGTGGACATGTCAGGTAATTTGGCGAACAATTGATGGAAAAAATTGTCGTCATCCCAGTTTGGACCATACACATTAGCCAGAATCACAGAATTACTATATAGCTGTCCCGTTACAAACACAAACCTTCCATTTGGGTCAGCTATTACATTAGAGCACACAAAAGGAACCGATTTGTGAATCAAAATTGCAACCCCCCTAGATTTACCAATAAAACTAGAATGAAATACTTGACTGACCCACCTCCCCTTTAATCTGATATGGCTGGAAGATTTTAGGTGAGTCTCTTGAAGGAAGACAATATGAGCACCTAATTGTTGAAGATGGTGAAGAACTTTGCTACGTTTAATAGGCTGATTTAGACCATTACAGTTCCAGCTAACAAATTTGAGTCCTGTCCCTGATTGTCGTGGCATCCTAGACTGCTGCATGCTAGTCAAGTAATGGTGTACACTGCAGCATGGAATGTATAACAGTCACAAAAATAAATTAAAACATGGGCAACCTGACTAAACAAAACACAAAACACACAGCAAGAGAAAAAGAGAGAACTCCTCACACACCCACCCACCACCCCACGAGCTGAAGCGTCTTCCCAAACAAGACGCGAGCAAATCCCACAAACTACCAAAAACATCCTAACACGCTCCATTAACAGCACAAACCAGTAGTGCTCATGCGAGTTTGTAATAAAGCATTAAATAAATATGTAAACAAACACAGTAGCAAAATATGAAAAGTGACTCAAGTCCAAGTGACACAAACTTAAAGCAGGGCAGCTTACCAACAGAGAATGGGTAAAATTAACCCCCAGTTTACCGAACAAACTGCCAGCCGCTTTCAAACTGTAGCTCCAGAAGAGACACCAGACTTTAAGTTCACCTTGACAAAGTCCATTGCAGTGGCTGGGTCCTCAAAGGTGTGTGTAGCTCCACCGGGAAGAGTGATCTTCAAAGTCGCAGGAAACCTCAATCCGAACTTCACTCCAGGACACGAATGTAACAGACGTTTAACGTCCGTGAATGCAGCACGTTTCTTCGCAACTGACGAAGTATAGTCAGGAAAGAGAAACAGTTTTTTGCCTTGGTGGAGAAGAGGAGCCTCGCTGGCCCGGCGTAAAATGTCATTCCTCACGTGAAAAAAGTGCACACGAATCACAAAGGGTCGGGGTGGTTTACCATCACTGGGCTTGGCTCGGAGAGTGCGATGTGCACGATCGAGCAGGGGCAACTCATCCAGGCCGAGGGAGTCCATCAGCAGCTGGGCAATAAATTCGGTTGGGCGCGCACCTTCGGCCCCCTCCGGCACACCTACCAGCCTAATGTTGTTCCTCCTCGCTCTACCCTCCAGATCCTCACATTTATCGGTCAGCAGTTTAACCTCGGCTTTCAGCGTGGAAACTGTTGAATCCAGTGAAGTTAGCAGGTCACTGTGGTCAGTGCACGCGCGCTGCAACTCCGTGATAGCTTGATCATGGGAGCTAAGTTTTTGTTGCATCGGTTCAATTGCGTGCATAAGCTCCTCTCTTACCGAAGAAATGTCCGCACGAAGCTCGCAAGACAGCGAGTCTATTTTGCCGCAAATGTCCCCTTTCAACTGGTCTAACATAGCCCGGAGGTTATCCAAATTGGGCGCACACTCGGGATCCGTGACCACCTTCGGCGGAGATGCGGGCTCAGTCGAGGGTGAAGCCTTAGCACGGCCTGTGCGAGCCGGGTTTCCACGTGCAGCTGCCATTGTCGGTTGAAATTCCCTTAAAGCACACCGAAACTGACCAAGTACTTGTCACAATTGCGCACCGGCCAAAATTAGTGAAAAGAAACTGTGTTAAAAAGTTAAAATAAACACAAACTCGCGGAGCAAAAGGGAGACACGTCCTACATGCTCGGTGTCCAACAGCGCCCCTCTCTCGTTGGTTAAACTTAATCTTGAAATAATACAAATACAATTTCTTAGGTTCTTAGGTTAGGGGTGGGCGATATGTCAAAAATATCATATCACGATTTTTTTCAGGAAAATCACGATTCACGATTTTATCACGATTCTTTTTATGTTGGTTTTACTATTTTGTGACTTAGCATTACAGCCAATCTAATGTCACTATTTTAAAAACAAAGCCTTAGGTAACAAAAAAAAAAAAAAAAAAAAAAAAAAAAAAAAATGGCAGACAGGGGAGAAGATAAAAATATTTGTCATTATTTTCTTTGTTATTAAATATTAAGATCAAAGATACACATTAGACATACACAACTTAATATACAAATTAAATAGGCTAAACAATGCTTTATATTTTCAGCTACAGTAGGTGTATTTAATACTGATGCACCGAAATGAAAATTCTGGGCCGAAACCGAAAATTTAGGATGCTCTTGGCCGAAAACCGAAACTGAAGCCGAAAATGGCTTCTTTTAAAAATGTATATACTGCTTGAATTTAATGGATCTGAAATGAAAAATCACAATATAATAATCAAATTTTATTAACAGTTACATAACAAAACATAAAATATTTTTAACAATAAATATAAATAATAATACCAAATAATATTATTCTTCAAGTTTTATGTTCCATCAAATAAAATAGTTTTTTAAAAGTTGTGCAAAAAAAATCCACAATTTTGGAGATTTTTGCAGAACAAATGTTACATATTGCAACTTTGGTGTCCTCTCGTATAGGGCTGTCACTTTTGTGAAAAATAAATCCTGTTCGATTTTTGAGACATAAGCTAAGTGTTCATTGAATCGTTAGTAAATTGCCTATATTTGGCGTTGATCCGTTTTCAACGCCAAATATAGGCAAATCCACGGACAACTAAACAGGCATTAGGACGACCGTAAAGAGGGCGCACAAGTCAGCAATGTGGACTGCCATAACATCAATGAAAAGCATTACTGAAGGCTACATATTATGCACTATATTATGCAAAAATAGGCTATGTGTGTGTCAGAACCTGCAGTTGCTGTGTGATGCGCGTTCGCTGCGAGCGTATACTGTAGTGACGAGCTGGACGCGCTCCGAGAGAAGGCCGTTAAAATTGATTCCCTATTTTCGTTTTCGAAACTTGTGTTGGTTGGTCCGATCGATTGTGCAATAAGTGACAGTCCTTTGACATGCTTAATCTTTGATAGGCAGACGCGTGATAACAGCTCGACCGTGAGTGAAACCTAAGCGCTTGCGCACGGATGGGAGGGGCGGGTGACATTCATTTTCGGTTAAACGTTTTCGGCTGTTTTTTTTTTTTTTTTTGGCCCGAAACCGATAATGCCATTTCGGCCGAAAATTTTCGGCGGCCGAAATAAATAAATTTTAGTATTTAACAGTAGCATTGAAGAAAGTAATTAAATGAACAAATATGAAAATAAAACAAAACAGACTTCACTGTATAAATTATACATTGATACTTATTAAAGCTACTATTAAAGTTATCAGTCAAGGGCAGTGAGTGATTTTCTCTTTGCATTGTGTTGTTTTATTAACATTAAAGGGATAGTTCTCCTAAAAATTCAAATTATCATAATTTACTCTCTCAAGTTGTTTTAAACTCGAATATCTTTCTTGCTTCTGTTGAAAATAAAAGTTATTTGGAAGAATGTGGGTAACCCAGCAGTTGATGTACCCCAGTGACTTCCATAGTATATTTTTCTCCTATGGAAGTCAATGGGGACCAGCTACTGTTTGGATAGCCACAATATTAATATTAGAAAAATATTAGAAAATATTAGAAGGAAATTAATACAGGTTTGGAAAAACATTAGAGTGCGTAAATGATGAGATCATTTTTATTTTTGGGTGAACTATCCCTTTAAGGACAAGTGGCAGCGTGTTTACTATTACTACTGTCTCTTTAAGAGTTGCGCGTCTAATATACACGCATTTGACAAGCAGATTTTCTCTCAATTTTCTCAAGTTTGCTTTCACTTTAGACATAACCGACTTTATGTAAACCTTGTGTGTAAGCACAATAAGACTCGAAAGATAACTTAGTCCAGTATCCAGGCGCTGGTAGACAGGCTTTTAGTGCATGTGAGCTTCACATGAACGCGCTGAGAAACGCACACGTTAAAACAGCGCATCAGCATGCGAATTAAATGTTTAACCGACAAGGCATTAAAACACATGCAAATTGTGAACTTTTGTGAACTGCAGTGTCCCGTTCCGCTGCTTTAACATTTTATGTGAATATACGTTGCGTTGTTCAGTATGTTGGGACAGAGGCGCCAGAACAGATATAATGCACGATTCTACGATATTTCTTCAAAAGCAGATCGTGGAGACATTTTAATCGTCCACGATCAAAAATCGTCATATCGCACACCCCTATCTTAGGTTTAAGTAATCTTAGCTTTACTTAAATCATTAAAGATTTTATAACAAAAAGACATGTACATGTGAATGAAGGCATGTTTAGAATTATAGTGAAAGGCCTTTAACTTGCCATAAAACTGTGAACTGTCTCATTTAATAGTGTCAGTGCAATCAAGTCAAGTCAATAATATTGTTAAATTTTAAGTGTCCCCAACTAAGCAAGCCAGAGGCAACAATGGCAAGAACCCAAACTCCATCAGGTGACAGAAATAGAGAAGAAATCCTATAGCTATAAATCTTAACGCAAATATTTTTTTCAAACATGCTTAATTTTATCTAGGAAATTTGTCACTGAATAAAAAATGCTAATGTACTGGAAATAGTATTTTTTGTAGATGAATGCTGTTTGAATGCATTGTATGCTGTTTATGTAAAAAATAAATAATGGAAAATGTATTTAATATTTGTTTATAGAAAATGTATTGTATGTGTGCCATCTAATTCTGTGTTGTGATTTATTGTAGGTTAAATGATTGTAACTTAACAGAAAAAAGCTGTTCAGCTCTGGCTGCAGTTCTTGGATCAGATACCAATCTGAAAGAGCTGAACATGAACAATAATAATCTGCAGGATTCAGGAGTGAAGCTGCTCTGCACTGGACTGTGTAAATTGGAGATACTGAGGTAAGTTGAGCCACAGGAGTCACATGACTAAAGTAAGGTGCAATGACTGACAGGACGATGCCAGAGTTTAAAAGTTATAAATAAAAGTTGCATTTCTTTGTTTAATATAAGTAAGTTTGCCTTTGTTCTATTGTAGTTGTGTTTTTCATTCAAAATAATAATGAGCCATAAACTAAGCAGTCCAAAGATCTTTTATTTATTTGTTACAACGTGGGTATAGCATATCATCCTTCTTATCAATTTTGTTAATAAAAGTCCAATGTTTAATATAAGTGAATTTATCATTGTACTATTTTATTATTGATGTATTTTCATTAATACTAATGAACCACAAACTAAGCATTTGTTTTAAATTTAGGGGAAAACACTAAGACCTTCATTTCTCAGTGTTACAATGGGGGTATACTATGCCATCTATCCTATTTGTTTTGTTGATAAAAGTTTTATTGTTCAATATAACAAACAATAAAAAAATGGTTGTCATTGTGCCATTTTACTGTTGTTGTGTTTTTTTCAGTGAGTAATACTGAAGTGACATTAAGCGTTCATTTTGTGCTGCATTCATTTGGTGCTGCACTGTAATGGAAATAATTGCAGGGGATTATAATAATTAATGGATCATGTATTTTCCATATATGTATATTCTACTTCTTATAAGTTAAGACTTAAATTGTGCTGTTTTTGTTTATAGTAATTTATAATTTAGTGATTTAATCGTTGTTTGCATATGTAGTGTTGAGTCAGAATTCAGATGATTCTGTTAGAGCTTTGACATTAAAGATATCGCAAGCGTAATATTGCGAGGGGCGCCGTGAGCACTGAGCGAGCAGGTACGAGTAGTGAATTGTCGTTGAAAAAGATGGATAAATCAAAAAAACTGTCGGGGCTAAAGATAGAAAAAGAAAGAGGGAAAGTGAGATGGCATGTCAAGGGATACCAAAAGCAGCTAAATAAGTGGATGGTGAAAGGCAACAGGTAGGATTTAAAGTAGGGCTGAACGATATTCTGTTTTAACATCAACATTGCGATGTGCGCATGAGCGATAGTCACATCGCCGGAACATGCGATGTGAAGGGTAGTAGCACCCATGGTGTATTAAGAGAACGGTAGCACCAGGGTAGCACACAGTAAACACTAGTTTGTTGTATGTCTTGTTGATGGGGTGACATGCACGTTCCGCGTGCCTGCACAGTGATTGATTCGCTGTGCCGCTGCTCACCGCTCACAGCCAACATTCACATCTTAACAGATGTTTGTTTGTTCATTAGGCTATAATTCCTCAAAATAAGTAAAATAAAATCTTATTCTCTCTCTCTCTCTCTCCATGTTTTCGGTGCTGATGCAGTGTTCATGTAAATGGCACCTAAAAGCTGTCACAAAGTAAAAGTAATTATTATAAGTATGTAAAATATTGCAATGAGACATTTTAATTGTTTATTAATAAACAAGTGTTTTCTGTGTCGGCTGCAAAGATGAAGTTGATGATATTGACTCGCGAAATATCGCAATGTAATTTTTTCCCAATATCGTGCAGCCCTAATTTAAAGTGTGATGTCTGTGCTTGGAGGCTTTAAAATGTTCATGTTAACAGACATTAGCGTTCTAAAGTTCTCTGAAGTGTGGCTGAAAAAGCCAAGTAAAACTTTAAATAACCATTGAATCAAATTAACATTTTATTCTTATCTGTGAAATAAGCATGTAACCTGTTTCAACTCCACCACTCAAAGAATTGTTAAATTGTTCGCCAAATTTGTTGCTTCATACCCCTCTGACACTGGGTAGTTGCGCCCCTGGTCTCACTCATCCTTGCAAAGCTGCTTCAGCTCAGTGACATTTGTAGGCTTTCCAACATGAGCTGTGCATCAAGTCCTTCCACAGCATTTTAATGGAATTGAAGTCTGGACTTTATTGGGCCATTCCCAAACTTTAATTTTCTAATTTTCCGACCATTTTCAGATCATAGACTTTCAGAGTTGTACAGTTTTAGTTAATTGCAATCTTGAAAGGGATGTTGATGTCTAACATATTAAAGTTCATTGAGCCTTTTGTTTGCCTCCATATTCAATTGTCAGTTTTTGCGGGGGTTAACGATTTTGGAAAATAATCTAATTGCGATTTAATTTTACCAATATTGCGATTGTGATTTAATATGCGATTATTTTTTAAGCTCTTTATCTTTTCTATTATTCAACAAAAACAAGCAATAAATCATTGTAAAATAGGGAAGGGAATCTTTAGGCACCTCATGAGCCGATCTAATTTTTTTCTTATTAATTAATCTTATTAATAAAACTTAAAATATTTAATTACATATGTAATTATAAGTAGGCCTACTTTTATAAACAATTACACATTAAAAAACTAAATTAATACAATTACATGTTAATAATTTTAACTAATATAGCTTCAAAACAAATAACAAAGAGGGGAAAAAAATATTACAAGCAATAAACAAAGTGCTTTCAGTATTTAAGAGTCGGCTGTCTGAACGTTTTCATCTCTTTTGAAATTATAAGATGTGGTCCTATCTGTTTAATAACTTAAGATATAACTGACTGTGTCACATTAATTTTGCGTCATAAAAGCATTTTGAGATGCAAGTACATTTAAACACGTAGACGGAGTCGCTCACAGCCGCATACTCAAACGCTCTTCGCAAAGCGCGCGTGAGTATTTGAAATTGAAAGCAGCTTCTGTCGGTGATTTTCATATTTGTAATATATAAGCCAACTGCATTCCAAAAGACATATGATGCCTTCGTAGAGCATTTGTAAGCAAAATACCGGCGGGCGAGACCGCGCACTACAAAAGTAACATCAAGCAGACCGCGCGTATCTCATATCATGTGCAATGAAGCACGCGAATGTTCTTGTAATTCGCTTCAACTTTTCCGAACTTTATGAAAGATAATTTTTTGGAAGGTTCGAGTGGTGTCGTGTGTGTGTGTGTGTGTGTGAGACAAAGGAATTAGAAGCAAGCAGAATACGGTTGTTTATAAAGCACACGTAGCGTCATCACGTATCTGTGTTGAGAACTAAGCTCAGACATAAATCTGAAATTATTTTAATCAATACAGAATCGTTGGAGAGAATCTATAACACAATATCACATAAATTAAACATAAACTGTTATTTCCTGTAGCCTACCTATGCCAGGCCTATGCGCAGCGTGACAAGTTGATGCTTCATCTGCAAGACTGGTTTACTCTCGCGTGTCACGTGACCAGAGTGTCAGTTTAAGGATTTATATTGTTCAGGTTTAACTGATTAATCAGCTGAATGTTTTCCTCTCTGTTCTAGACTCTCTAACTGCAGTGTGACAGAAGAAGGTTATAAAGCTCTGGCTTCAGCTCTGAGATCAAACCCTTCACACCTGATAGAGCTGGATCTCACAGGAAATGATCCTGGACAATCAGGAGTGAAGGAGCTCAGTGATTTACTGCAGGATCCAGACTGTCAACTGAAGACACTGAGGTGAGACGGGATCAAATAATTAACTAAATTAGCTAAATGCAGGCTAAATATTCATAACTAATATATTATTTTAGTTATATAATAAGCTGTACAATTTGTTGCATCAAAATGATCAAGATCAGATCAGATGCTGCAGGTTCTGTCATGATGATGATGATAACCGTCAACACAGTTTAGTTGTGATACGAGCTACAGGTCAAATAGACATTATGGGTCAGTATATGTGTGCTGACATTCAGGAGTATACCTTGATAATTAACAATAATAGTTTTCCATCAAGCCCAGATTCACTGCATCTCTCTACACCAGGTCTATGAGTCTCCAGATGTTCTCAAACATGCAGTTTCACAAGCCAGTTTTCTCTGTGCTGACGTTTCTCACTCCTCCTGCTTTAAAGACAGAAAGATCTTAATTTCACACTCTGTATTCATACTGAAAATCATGATCTAGTGAGCTTTTGCCCTTCTGCTCTGTGAGACCTTTCTGTTCTTATGCTTATGTTTGCTTTAGGACTGAGTGTTGCTCTAGTTTCTTTTAAATATATATTTATTTGTGTATTTAAATGTTTAAAGAAAAATTTGACATCTAAATAACTAACTTAAGCTTGTCTTTAAAACAATAATTACGTTTTTTATCGTATCAATCATTTTTTGTAATGCAGTGGACATTTAGTTGATACCTGAATTGCCTCTTCTGCAGGTTTGTGAGTCCTGCTGCAGAGGAAGCCTGTCAGTATGTGAATAGAGTTGTGGGTAAAAACCCGTTACTCCAGAGAGAGCTGAATCTGAGACGACATAAACTAGGAGACACACGAGTGAATCAGATCGCTGCTCTACTGCAGGATAAACACTGTCAACTCAACACACTGACGTGAGTATTGCTCATTTATTTATTATATTACTTTTAAGCATTTTTTCCCTCAGTCACACAGAGCCAGAACAATTTAAAGTAATAAAATTAAACAGTCAATTAAACTATTAAGCTGCAACCCCACTTTTGAAAAATCCCCAGAATGTCACATGATTATGGCACTTTTTCATGTGTTCCATATATGGACTAAAGCTGCGTCCGAAATCGCGTACTATGGGAGTAGGTACTACATTTAAATTAGAACGTACTTCGCGACCGTTAAAAAAGTACGCTCTATATAGTATGAATACGGGTAGTATGAATGATAATGGCAATATCACAAGCAGTGTGTGTATATATATAAAAAAAATCTTCTAAAATGAGCATTTTTATCAAGCTTGTATATTTAGGTTCAGTAATTTCACTTTAATGACAGTTAATAGGTCCTTTTCATTGCCATTAAAGTGAAATAACTGAACATAAACATACAAGCTTGATAAAAATGATCAAACTAGAAGAAAATTTCAGATGGCACTTAGAGGCTTTTACATCTTAAGTATTCATATGTGTGTGTGTGTGTGTGTGTGTGTGTGTGCATATATATATATATATATATATATATATATATATATATATATATTAGGGCTGGGGGAATTAACGCGTTAATCTTTGCGATTAATTTAAGATGCTTAACGCGTTAAAAGAATAATAACGCAATTAACGCAGCACTTTTTTTTGCCCCGTTTTAATGACTTCCTGTTGCGGCTGCTATTGAAAATACTGAAAATATACTGTCCCGGTCCTCCGTGTTCGGGTTTCATTCTCTCGCAGCTTTCATGAGCGGGTCTTTTCCGCGCAGTGCTCTCCATTCCGTGTGTGTGTGTGTGTGTGTGTGTGTGTGTCGGCCGTGTTTGCGCTGCGTGTTCTGCTCTGTCGTTAACGGCCCAAACGCTCAAATCATGTACTGATCACGCACTGAAAAAGCAAAGTCCGCTCCAATAACGTGAAATTTCTCAGTAGTAGACTTCTGTTTGCAATAGCCCTACTGAGCTGGTATAGTCATGCTGGGCAACAATGGTAAAATGATCAAACTAGAAGAAAATTTCAGATGGCACTTAGAGGCTTTTACATCTTAAGTATTCATAAATGTGTGTGTGTGTGTATGTGTGTGTATATATATATATATATATATATATATATATATATATATATATATATACACACACACACATAAGAAATGGATCATATACAGTACCAGTCAAAAGTTTGGAAACATTACTATTTTTAATGTTTTTGAAAGAAGTCTCTTATGCTCATCAAGCCTGCAGTTAAAAAACAAACAAAACAAAAAAAACAGTAATATTATGAAATATTATTACAATTTAAAATAATGGTTCTCTTTTTTAATATATTTTAAAATGTAATTTATTTTTGTGATGCAAAGCTGAATTTTCATCAGCAAGTACTCCAGTCTTTGGTGTCTTATGATCCTTCAGAAATCATTCTAATATGATGATTTGATACTCAGTTATTATCAATGATGGAAACAGTTGTGCTGTTTAATATATTTTTTTGGAATACTTTTTTCAGGATTCATTGATGAGTAAAACATTAACAGCATTTATTCATAAAAACAGCATTTATTCAAAATAAAAACATTTCTAACAATATAAATCGTTACCATCACCTTTTATCAATTTAACGCATCCTTGTTGAATTAAAGTACTAATTTCTTTAAAAAAAAATAGTTATTGTTCCCAAACTTTTGAACGGTAGTGTATATTGTTACAAAAGATTTCTATTCTAAATAAATACAGTTCTTTTTAACTTTTTATTCATCAAATAATCCTGAAAAAAGTATCTCAGGTTATAAAAAAAATATTAAGCAGCACAACTGTTTCCAACATTGATCATAAATCAGCATATTAGAATGATTTCTGAAGGATCATAAGACACCAAAGACTGGAGTACTTGCTGATGAAAATTCAGCTTTGCATCAGAAAAAAAATTACATTTTAAAGTATATTAAAAAAAGAGAACCATTATTTTAAATTGTAATAATATTTCATAATATTACTGTTTTTTTTGTTTTGTTTGTTTTTTAACTGCAGGCTTGATGAGCATAAGAGACTTCTTTCAAAAACATTAAAAATAGTAATGTTTCCAAACTTTTGACTGGTACTTACGTATAATACATACATACATATTATATTTATAAATAAGCCAACACAGAAAACAAAAAAACTATAAACACGTTTACAGATTGTGAGCCCTACAACCTACTGCGCCAATTCTTCATCTATATTTTAAAGATGGAGCTGACCTCCGCCCCGACCTCCGACTCTCACGGTAGTCCATCCAGTCACTGATTGCGACCATGGGTGGAAAAAAAGCACATCGAGGTGCTGGTGTTCTAGCTACATATCACATATTTGAGCTTAATTTTTTACAAATTATTTACTTTAAATTTGGGTAGGAAAAAGTGGAAATCCAAAAATGACTATCTTGTACACATGCTTTTAAAGAAACAGATTTTGAATTATTTTAAAGTGATGCCCTACAAATGAGATTGTTAGTAAGAAAGTCCCTTTAGATCTTTTAGAAACCTGTGAAGGTTCCCTTACTGAAGCTGCTGACGTTCATTTTCTTCCCTCAAGACGACGTTTTAAAACTTTTGCTTTTGGTGGTGCTTTAAGCTCTATTATACTACTTTGTGCCAAAGTTTTGTGATTTTGTTTTAAGCTTTGTATTCTGTATCCATTTAAAAGTTAAATAATATACGAAAATAAAGCAAATACATTTTAAAGGTGTCTGGAGTGTGTGGGTATTTCTCTATAGTGCGGCACTCATATTTTTCAGATATACCTGCAATTTGCTTGTTTCAAAAACCATCTGGAATCTGCCACAAAATAAGTGCACACACAACACCCTTTAAAAATATTAATTACTCAATTCCACATATTAAACACTTTACAACTGTAAATCCCTGGGAATTAAGTGTTTTGTAATAAAACTTGCTAAAACAGCATGACAAAATGACCTTACTAACAAATAAATGGAAAGAGAGTGTGTAACATTTGTTTTCTTTATTATTATTATTATTTTTTAGCAATTATTTCTAAAAGCTGAAGGAATCTTTCCTCTCTCTGGCCTCCTGTTCTCGTCTCTCCTCATGCTCTCGTCGCTCTTTCTTTTCTTTCCTCTCTTTCATTAGCCACTCTCCACTCTACAAGAACACAGTTGTGTTCATCAGCCTCCTGCAAAATCAACACAGAATTTAACATTAGTGATGAACCATGGTCAATCTATATTATTATATTAATATTAATGTTACATGGACAAGTTGAGGTACACTTGATAACAGTAGCTTGCTACGTAGCCAACACATATTACATATCAACACTGGTAAAGGAGAAATAAAATCGCTGTAAAATAAAAAATAAAAGTTTTGTAACTATCATTTAACTGAGAAACAACGTCGTTGTTTAAATAAAACAGTGTTAACTAGCTGACAGGCATTAGCTCGTTCTGTTCGGTAATAATAATGATAAAATTGTCAATTTTGCAGCCAATTCACAAAATTGTACCCTCGATTTACATTATTTAAACTTTTAACAAGTCAATCGTTTACTTATATGATGTTAAACAAATACAATTTAACCACAAAGAAACAATAAGTGTTTTGTAAAGTATTTACACTTGAAAACAGCCGCGTCTCCATTTTCTGCTAAGGTGGCAAAAGAAGCAGTTAAAAAAGGAGATGTTGAAGTCAACATTAAATTATCAAAATCAGAGGGGAAAGGCATAGTGTGGAGAGTATAAATCAACAATGGCAACAGAGCTGGGATAATGCAACAAAAGGGAGACATTTACACGAAATCCAAAGCAAAGTAGGTATATCAAGAAGTACGGGAACAAAGAGGAAAGAGCAGGTGATAATGAGCAGGCTGAGAATTGGGCATAGCAATCTTAATGGCACACTTTTTATTACAGGAAATCATCCTACAGGAATGTGTGAACAATGTCAGGAGGCTGAAACAGTAGAACATATTCTTATAACATGCAGGAAATTTATTCAGGAAAGACAAGAAATGGTAACAAAATTAAAAAAATAAGACGGGTAGATAATACAGTAAAAAGTTTATTGGAGTATGGAGAGAGTGTGGAGGGTAGGAAAGTGATATTTGGTTTTCTGAGGATGACTGGATTAGATAGGAGGATTTAGTATGAATGAGAACAAAGGGTAAATAAAACCGAAAGGTGGCAGTAATGCAACTCAAAGGATGCCAGCTGCCTTAAAAACCCAAAAAGAAGAAAAGAAGAAGAAGAACGTTGGAGGATTTGAACTTGAAAAAACAGAGTGTACTGAGTAAGCCTACTGACATCTTTCCGCAGTTAAAACTACATTACTTCTTATGTTCATTCATGTTTATTTGATGCTATAAATTAACTAGAAGGAAGAGATGATCGGTTCACGAGCAGCTTTAACTGAGGCACCACAGCGATCTGTCAAGACACATTACAGAGCCACAAAACGGTTACGGTAGTCTAAATTTCTTTAAAAATGACCAAATTGTAATATCAAAAGTAACCTGGACTGTCTTGTCTGTCAGCGTGTTGTCAGTGTCTCTGCTGCGCGATGTTTTTCATTGCGTGAGATCATGGTTTGGCGTGAGCGCGGTGTAGTTTGTCAGACATAGCAACAGTAACTAAAGGGGCCGGGTGTTTACGTTTTTTTTATTATTTTTTTTGCAACTGTTGTTCTTTGACATTTAAACAAAGTCAGCCATTTCGTTGGATTTTAGCTAAAAAATGTGGCGCCACATTACTGGAGTAGTAAAGAAAGCATCTGTGAAAGCAGCGCAGTTTGAGTGTTTCGGAACGTATATGTGGTCGGAGAGAAAGATGAGACTACCCTTCTCTGACTACGTTTGAATGTGTGACTTAAGTATTAAACTGTTGGTGAGATGAGATGAGATAATGCAATGCTGACATAGGCTACAGTACAATGACAGTTGCACAGATGTTGGGAGTTGGGAACCGGTGAGAAAATGTCCGGTAGCCTACCCGGTAACTTTACCAGTAATAACCATAGATATCATATAGCTAAAGGCTAGATGTCTTGTGCGCGCTGCTGGCCAATGGAGGTCGACGTCCGCACACGGCGGCCATCTTACCACAGTGTGCTCGCTCACTCGTAACATGGTGCATGTACTTTTAAATAACCATAACTTGCTCAGAGATGTAGCTATGACACTGCATACATATGAATAATTATAACATAAATGTTCAAGCATTCGGAATTATAGCCACGTTAATAGCGTTAGTAAGAAACCAAACCGTTTGTAAATCCGTCAAGATTTCAGCGAGATAAGAGGATTTGTGTGCGTGCTGATCACTCACCTTAATTCACTGCTCCACTGTGGTTAGATGGCCGCCGGTGATGCCGGATATGACTCCGCCTTAAGACATCTAGCCTTTATATGATATATATGGTAATAACAATATTAATTTAGTTCTGCTTAACGGTTCCTGAACGCTGTAACTAACAGCTGCCCAGCCATCAACACAGCCGCGTGTGATTTGTTTTTAATACGAGCTGCACTAGGTCTATATCTGTATTCTAAGAGTTATTATTCCTTTTATGGATCTCGTTAATAACTTGACAACACTTAAATGTGTATTCTTACAAGTTAAAGAACAAATGTTTGTGCAATTCCTTTTTTTTCACCTTTTATGAGGCTGTGATAGAGTGGGACACTCTGAAGGGGGTAATACTGGTCTGACAGTTTCCTTTGACAGGGCTCCGGTCAGAGAGAAGGGCACGGAGAAATTATTCCAGCAAACTTTATTATTGAAGTTTGGGTACAAGCATTGGTGTTCAAATCGGTATATGTGTATGTGTGTGTGGTCTATAAAAGAAACAAAGAATGAAATAATATTAGTCACAATGTACAAAAATATACAGTAATATCCAATACAATAATAAACATTGAATCAGAATACTGAAATATAATAATTTGGTCAAATAACCTGAAAAGAGTCATAAACAACTAATATACAGGCATACAAAGGGTTAATGAGGCAAAGTATAGATACTAAATGGATTTGGTGGTCTTCGCTTCCCCCTAGTGGAAGCGGGCGCAACTGCATCCCATGCGCCCAGCACGTGAGGGGCGCATGGCCAGGGAGTGCCGAACTACACTCTAGGTGCGTCTGACGGTGACACAGAGGCTAAACACGATTTATCAGTAGGACTAAAGGGCATAAGAAATTAAATATAGCACTCGAAAATACAGCTTACGACTGAAATAATATAAAGGAAACAATCTCCAGTCTAACAAGGCTTCCCAGCCGGCATTTCAACGTTGATTCACCGTTGAAACAACGTCAGGTACCTTGGTTGAATCAACGGTGAATTACCTTTCGATTTTGCAAAACGGATCAACGTTGATATTGTGACGTCGTTTCACCGCGGAAGAAACAACGTTGATTCACCGTTGAAATCGCAACGTCGTTTCACTCTTACCTTTCGGGTTATGGTCTTCTTTCGACGTTGAATCAACGTTGAATTACCTTTCGATTTTGCAAATTGAATCAACGTTGATATCGTGACGTTGTTTCACCGTCCTACCTTTCATCATGGGCTAATACAATTGTACATTCAATTACAACCTAGTTTGCAGTTGGAACATGAGTCATGACAATGCTGACTGAATTAGTGATTAACTGTCCATACTGTACACTAAAAATTGTTAACTATCAAATGACTGGCAGCAATGGCTTAAACACATTAAATAATGAGTTAACACATGCTCAAGATTGTAAAACAAGTTTTATTCTGAAAAAACAAGTCTAAAAATACTTTCTAAAACAGATGAAAAACATCTCAAACTTTAAATTGCAGCGTTTTCGAAGTAATGTTAAAAACCTGTAGAAGTAAACATCTAAATAGAATATTTAAAGACAGTTTTTGTTCAATTACATTTAATATTTAAAATGTACAGTGAAAAAAAAAGTTTTAAAATTCTCAATAAAATGTGACAGCCTTGTGCAGTGCTCCAACAGAGTCCCAGCTCGAGGTCCATTCCGATGCCATCACTTCCTCTTCACTTCTTGCCCGCTGTCTGCTACTATCCTATAAATAAAAGCAAAAACACTGAAAACTGAAAACTGAATACAAAATAATTCATGTACAAGATTTTCACTTTAGAGTTTAATTTGTAGGGTAGAAAACAAAGTATACAACACTATCCATTCTAAAACACATATTTTATGTATTCAGATGTACTTTTACACAAGAAATTCTTCAAAGCCCCAAGGTGGAATTGTAAAAAATGTAATATTACTCCCATGTGTCAGTTACGGTTAGTATAATCATAAGGTCATGATTTCATCCTTAAAACAGATAAAGAAATCAACAAATTGTGGTGTTGAGCTGAGAGGGTTGAGGTCTGTTGTTCTTTATATCGTTCAATGCAGGTTTATATTGTTTCAACAATTATATATTTCTGATAATATTTGTGGAGAAACAATACACATTACACTGTTTTAATTCAGAATCCTAACCATACATTGTACCAATTAAAAGTAATTTATTAAATCAAGTAAAATAAAAAAAATAACACAAAAGGCCAATGAATCCGTACCAGAAGTGACAGTGCAATGTAGCAGCTAAAGAATAATCCTCCACCAAATTGCCAGTAATCAGCTGGATCCTTGGCGAATCTGAAGGGGGGAAAGAAGAAATTATTCAATGAAAAGTCCTTAAAAAGCTTCTTTTTTTACAATTCCTTTAAACAATCTTAAAAATTGATTTAAATTGTAAAAACGTTTGCCATTAAAATATTCACACATGAACTGAGTAATGTCATCTTTGAGACTGTTAGTATTAATTTACATGATTAAAAATGTAAACATACACTTAAAGCATGGAAATCCCATCAGAAATGTGTATCATAGCAAGGGAAGCACACACAAAAAAGCCAAATGGTACACCAAAATCAAACCATCAAATAATTTTACCTGCAGCTGCATTTATCCTATTATGACACGTCTGAGGGTCTTTCCCTTAATGGTTTCCAGTGATTAAAGAAAGGCCTGATGAAGGTGACATGAATCCACTTTCAGTGCGTCACTTCAGCAGAAGAAAGACAAAAGGACAAAAAGTTACTCAGACTTTCTATCAGTAACGTTAAATGTGTTACTTTAAAGGTGAAAATCATACTTAATACTATATATTAATCCCAGTGTAGGTTTTCGAACAGTGGGTAAAATTGACTTACTGTAGTTGGTGAATGGGTCTTTCTGTTGGGTGTTCTCCCCCGATAAAAATCTTATTCCAATGCTTGATCTAAAAAAAATGTAAACAAATATCTTTTCAATATCGTTATCAGTGTTTGAATAGGTTATCTAAACTTCTAACGAATAAATGACAGTTTTATCACTTTACTCATTCCCACGCTTTTTTACCTCTCATGCGTTTTTAAACTAACGTTAGCTGACAACATTAACGTTAGCAGCTAAACACACAAGTTAGCTAATGTTACCAACAACAAAACACAGCAATGTCAGATGGTACTAACTTACAATGAAATACGTGCTAATATCACTACGCTAATGGTGAATCAGTACAAAAACACACACAGAGATAACTTAATTTATTTATTTTATGAGGTTGCAGTAAGCCTAAATGACCGTTACCCGTGTCCATAAACGTTAGCTGCTAGACTGTAAAAAGAAAAAGAAAATTCTTACCTGCATATCGCCAGTATTTTTAAATAAATACTGTTCGTTTTCTCACACAAACCGCTCGTTTCGTGTCTTAGGCCATCAATGTGTACTGACGATGCTGAATTGTTTAATTTGGACGATGGGGAATTGTTTTAATTTGGACTCTGTGCATGCTCTTTGAGACAGTGACCATAGACCTGCATTATATGACTGACAGACAAAAACGGTTTGACCTGAAAATATCAAAATTGAAACTACTGCGGAAAAAAGACACCTACATCTTGGATGCCCTTGAGGTAAGCTAAAACATACCAAAATTTAATTTCAAAGTGAACTATCCCTTTAAAGCTGCTCGTGAACCGATCATCTCTTCCTTCTAGTTAATTTATAGCATCAAATAAACATGAATGAACATAATAGGGAATGATGTTTTTACGCGAAAAGATGTCGGTACACTTCGTTTTTCAAGTTTAAATCCTCCAATGTTAATCTACTAACTCTCCTGACTGCTTTGTCGGACAAAATGGCGGATTATGATTGGTCACATCGCCTGTCAATCATACTCCCTGTGAAGGGTTGATGACGCAAAAATAATAACGACTCCACTGAAATTATTTGAAACTAAAGTAACGAGCCAATTTTTTAGAATAAAAAAAGTAGAAAGTACCGATATTCATGTTAAAATGTAAGGAGTAAAAAGTCGGCACAAAAATAAATAGTAAAGTAAAGTAAAAATATCTGAAAAATCTACTTGAGTACAGTAACGAAGTATTTGTACTTCGTTACTTCCCATCTCTGCATATAGCCTATAACACGCTCTCACATGTTTATTTTTTAATAAACCATATTCAACAACATATAAAAATGAAATAATCTTTATAGTAATTTGATAAAGCCGCAGCCATCATTACCAAGCGTGAACCATAATAGTGAATGAAACGAAGCGAACTTAGCCTGCAGGCCATAGTGTGACATGCGTAAACCAATGGTGTAAACATAATCATAGATGACACGCCACAGGTTTTTATTTTTATTTAAAAGAAAGAATGTAGCTTATGTTTGTATGTAGGTCTAGGCAATTTATATTCACAATACTTAATAACTAATATTATTTTTATTGCATTTGTATTAGTTGTTTGAAGAGTTAAAAGAAAAATCGGTCGGTCTTAACGCAAGTTTACAACCGGCAAGTCAGTCGGACTAAAAGGGAAAAATAAATAAATAATTGGGTCGGTACTAAATTGACAGGGTTACGGCAAACAAATATTTTAAGATTTTAACATTTTTTAAGGATGGCGTGAGATACAATTTGCAAGACAATGTATTTAATAAATAGTGCGTGTAATTTCTTCAGTACCATCAGCAGAACTGATAACGTCCAAGCTTATCGATACTGCGGTCATCCATAATTTGGCCCCAGGGCCCAATAATACTGGGTTTCAGTACCCATGCCTACATATGGGTGTGTGCATATGGATGAAAGCCTGTTGTGCACCGAACACAACAGGCTTTCATCCATATGCACACACCCCAAGAGACCGACTCTTGATTTGTGGTAGTAGCAGCTATTGTGAAACTCACCTTCTTCATCTACTGAGTGTGGATGGCATCAAGGTCTTGTCCTGAAGAATCACAGGGCCAAACGCTAGGGATTATATCTCATCTGATAACAAGAGCATAGCCATAAGTTTAAGAACTCTAATGATATCTTTAGCCCCTGATATTGCATTGGGGATATCAATTCAAACATTTTAAAGGCTAAGAGTATGAGCCATGAGTAAGCTGGCCAGATATCTGTGAAAAATAACTTGCATGCCTGAATCACATTTAGCATTTAAAAGTAAAAAAAAAATTCAGTATTTATCAGTAAAAAATACATACAAATAAATAAATACCCCTGAGTATGGTGTCTGTCTCACTGGCCAACATAACTCAAAACAGACCTAGAGAAATAAAATAAAATAAAATATACCAATGACCATGATATCCTGTTATCATAATAGTTAAATAAATTATTATAACTACGACCATTATACCATTATATTTGTCGCCTATTATTTAGCCTACAGGCTTCTCAAGGCTTCACAATCACACTGAAAAAACCTGGGGTTAATGATTTTAAAATGTGAGACTTCTTTCAAAAGCATAAATCTTACAGACCCCAAACTTTTGGACAGTAGTGCATTGTATGTTTGAGGTGGTTTTGCTTACTAGTCATATGGTTCATAGCCGTGGAGATTTTCTTGGACGGGGGTGCAGCAGGCCTTCAGCATTATGATCTACAGTAGGAACATAACATGCAATTTCACAGAGCCAACAATGTAACATAGATTTACAATAGGGTTTATTACAAGAAACCAAGCTAGAGCAGAGGTGAACTGCAGAAAAGAGAAAGAATAATATATATATATATATATATATATATATATATATATATATATATATATATCTTAAGATAATATATGAATTAATATAATAATTAATTATATATAATTAATATAAATAGATGCATATGAAATTAATAAAATGATTGGAAGTAAGCTAATTTATTTAACCTAAAAGAATGCACTGCACTGTTAGTAAGTGACGTCACTGATTAACACTGCAACGCATTCTTTTAGGTTAAATAAATTAGCTTATTTCCAATCACCCATTGACAAATTACCAGCAAAACAAAACTATCAAAAACTGTTATCTACACAAAGATGTGGTTAAAACCCCAAACTTTTATAAACAAGAGCTCCAGTCTATAGTTAGCCTTAACTTACCTCTTCTGAAAATGATTGAGATGCTAACGGACTTTTTCGAAGACAAAACCATTTCTATAAAGTAAATATTCAACAGGAGCGTGTCAATTACACGTAATAAAGGTGTCAGGGAGGTTTGTATGTATTATTTGTGTGAATTTGTTGACTAAACTCACCTGAAAGCAGTGAAAACAACAGCGAGAGACAAGAGTTTTGCTGTGTGTCAGTTGATGACGTTTCCCGTTTCCGTCTGCTCTCGCGCAGCGCGCGCGCTCGCTCCAGTGTTTGAATGCGAATGTTCGAATGTTCACGCGCACGCACATTAAAACACTTCAAAGTCACGCAGCATTTAAATAAACATCTAGAATTAAAACATATAACAATTTAAAAAATCATTAATATTAAATCATGAATTTTAAACTCATTGTGTGTGTAGTTCTATGACCCATTCATGTGCAATATGCCAGGTTTATGGCACGCGATCAAAATTGTGACAGAAGCATTAAAAGTTTTTTATTTTATTTTTGAAAAATTCAATTTACATTTATATAATAAGTTGCGTTACAGTACTAATAATTGTGTTATATTACTAAATGGCAAGCAAACAAACAAACAAAAAAATCTGGGTTCCAGTCGGTTCCAATAATTAACTAGTGTATTCAACTTTGTCTATATTAGCCTAACTTATTGTGTGTGTGTGTGTGTGTGTGTGTGTGTGTGTGTGTGTGTGTGTGTGTGTGTGTGTGTGTGTGTGTATGTATGTGTGTGTGTGTGTGTGAATTATTATTATTATACATAATTATATATAATAATAATAATAATAATAATAATAAGGTGAGATGTTCATCAGCTTGGCTAGGCTGGGAGACCAGCTAAAACCAGCTGACCACCAAATTGTCCAGGCTGGGAAACCAGCTTGATCAACTACGCCAGGCTGGGAGACCAGCTAAAACCAGCAAAGCTAGGCTGGGAGACCAGCTTGACCAGCTAGGCCAGGCTGGGAGACCAGCTTAAATAAGCAAAGCCAGGCTGGGAGACCAGCTTAAATAAGCTAAGCCAGGCTGGGAGACCAGCTTGACCAGCTAGGCCAGGCTGGGAGACCAGCTAAAATAAGCAAAGCCAGGCTGGGAGACCAGCTTGACCAGCTAGGCCAGGCTGGGAGACCAGCTAAAATAAGCTAAGCCAGGCTGGGAGACCAGCTAAAACCAGCTACTTCCAGCTTAAACCAGCTAAAACCAGCCAACCAGCTTAGGCTGGTTTTAGCTGGATTTTTCAGCAGGGTCACCAGGCAGAGATAAAATAATCCAGGTCTGACCGAGTAATCAACGCAAGCAGCAGCTGCTGACCGACCGAGAGTAACGGACGTATTTTCAAACTTAAAATAGGCGGGCAGAGCTGCGCACACTCTCATTGGACAGTTTCCTGGAAGACAGACAGATTAACCAATCATGCTCAAAGTAAAACGGCGAAACAACCAATAACAATAGTTTGCGCGAGTTAACATAGTGGTGTAGGGCAGTTTTATTTGCAGTCTGTATTAATATTTAATTAATTGGTCAAATGACATGACAGTGTGAATACAAATGTAATAATGCAATCTAAACTGTTAGGCAAGCAGACAAAATTGTAAATTCACACAAAACCACATAAGGCAAAAGGTTTCTGCTGCACTGCTCTCTTGAGGGTGAAACGATTATTGTTAATAATGATAATAATTGTATTTTTTTTACATATATACACTGAAGAGCTGTTATGATAAAGTCATTAAATGCTAATTAATTGTCATAATAATACGTTAAAAGGCAGATATTTTTGTAGTATGTTGTCGAAAACATTACGTTGTTTCAACGTACAGATCTTGTAAAAATTTCAACGTTGATTTAGAAGTGTTTTTGTTAACCTTTTTCAACCATTTAGCATTAAACGTTATTTCAACGTTGTTTCAACGTTGAAACAACAACTGACATATTTCAACCATATTTCAACGTTGATTTAGAAGTGTTTTTGTTAACCTTTTTCAACCATTTAGCATTAAACGTTATTTCAACGTTGTTTCAACGTTGAAACAACAACTGACATTATTTCAACCATATTTCAACGTTGAAGGTCGGTCATGTGCCGGCTGGGTTATAACAGTCACGTGATACCTATTAACTTAAGAAATACACACGAAAGTAGCAAAACCATGCGTATAATATACTTAACAGGAAAACAGGTGAAAGTAGACAACATCTAAACAAGTCCGATGGCAATATTTACATCTTAGTGCAGGATGAAACTTACTTTCGCTCAGGTTACGCACACGAGAGCCACCAT
Organism: Abramis brama; assembly: GCF_963993115.1. NCBI lineage: Eukaryota > Metazoa > Chordata > Actinopteri > Cypriniformes > Leuciscidae > Abramis > Abramis brama. The sequence continues at coordinate 3,296,177 of NC_139963.1, read as the reverse complement.
CCCACAGAATGCGGAGTCGGGAATGAGGATGTGATGCGCTCGGAAAGGAAATGACATCACTACAGTTTCAAAATAAAACGACAGGAAATAAAAGACTTTCCGACATAGCCGCCCCCAAATTTAGCAATAAATTTGAATCCCAAAGGAAAGTCTACTTAGTTGGCGTCGTCTTCATCCTCCCAGGCTGGCAACCGCACAAGGCGCACGACTGGCCGTAGGTAGGTCTGTCCCTTAATCTTAACTTCAGCTGCCCTGACTCGTCCATCCGAACCGGAACAGGTCTTCACCACTCTCCCGATAGGCCACTGAGCTCTGGGTAGCTGCGAATCAACCACCATCACCATCTGGCCAGCAGTCAGATTGTCTGTGTCCTTGTGCCACTTCGACCGCTTCTGAAGGTCCGGGAGGTGGCGACGGATGAAGTTGGACCAGAAATGGTCCGCCAGGATCTGGCTGTGGCGCCATCTTCTTCTGCTGAGAAGGTCACTAGATGCGTAGACAGCCTGTGGGAGTGATGCGTCGCGGCGTCCCATCAACAGTAGATTCGGTGTGACGGGATCTGGATCTGCAGCATCGGAGGAGATGTACCCAAGTGGTTTAGCATTGAGTATTCCCTCCACTTCAATCAGCACAGTTTGCAGCACAGGTTCGGCGACGGTGTGGTCCTGAAGGATGACTTGGAGAGCTGACTTAATCGACTTGATCTCTCGTTCCCACGTTCCCCCAAAGTGTGGAGACCCAGGGGGGTTGAAACGGAACTCGATTTGCTGTCTGGCCAGCTGTTCTTGAAGAGGAACTTCTAAAGCGGCAAAACTGGCTTGCAGCTCCGCAGCTCCACCTCGGAAGTTGGTTCCTCTGTCAGACAGGATCTCAAATGGCTTGCCGCGGCGAGCGATGAAGCGGCGGAGAGCCATCAGGAAAGCATCAGTGTCTATGCTCTCCAGTAGGTCAAGATGCACACAGCTCGTCGTCATGCACTTAAAAATCAGACCCCACCGCTTCTCTGTGCGCCGGCCCACCTTGACGTTGTAAGGGCCGAAACAATCGACTCCAGTCGACCAGAAAGGTGGCTTGTATAAGCGGAGTCTGGCAGGGGGTAAGTCTGCCATCCGAGGGACCACTGGAGTAGCGCGCCATTTCTGACATTCAACACAGCCGTGCTGATGACGCTTGATAGACTCTCTTCCCCGGAGGATCCAATATCTTCTTCTCATCTCGGCGAAAACCCGCTCGGGACCAGGATGTAGCAGTTCACTGTCATATTTCTTAATGAGCAGCTTCGTAACATGAGATTTGGGATCGAGGATGATAGGATGCATCGCATCTGGGTCAAGATCTTCTGCTCTGCGTAGTCTACCTCCCACTCTCACCAGGCCAACAGCTTCATCATACTCTGGAGCAAGCATGAGCAGGCGACTCAGTCTCGAGATGGACTTACCAGCAGCAAGAGTTTCCACCTCTTCAGGGAAGGACTCACTCTGGGCTTGTCTGAGGACATGTAGCTCTGCTGTTTGGACGTCAGCTGCTGTCATGGTAGGGCTGCTCTGGTCATCTGCCGCCCCGTGAAGGCTCTCATGGGTAGCCTTGAGAAGACTGTCCCAGTTGTCTATATCAGACCTGAGTGTCGTGGTCGGAGAGCAGGTGGTGGCTCCACAGAACAATGTCTTCCGAAGTTCATCCTCGTCAGCTTCTTGGGCTTCTATGAACTGAAGCACTGGCCAGGAGTCTGGATGTTGTCGGAGGAATGGTGGACCTTGGCTCCACCGGTTCGGCTGACTGAGCTCGAGCAAGGGTTTGCCGCGAGTAAGGTCATCGGCTGGATTGTCAGTGGTGCTGACATACCGCCAGGTCGAGTTTTCAGTGAGCTCTTGAATTTCTGCGACTCTAGTTCCTACAAAGACCTTGTAGCGACACGAGTCGGAATTGAGCCACGTTAAAACTGTCATTGCGTCAGTCCAGAGAGTGACTTGCTGGGAAGGGAGTGACAGTTCTGTCATAATGACTTTAGCCAGCTGGGCTCCGGCTAAAGCAGCACACAGTTCGAGGCGTGGCATGGATAGTTGTTTGTGAGGGCTCACTCTTGACCGAGCCATCACAAATGCAATGTGGACTTCACCTTGATTGTCTTGGGTGCGGAGGTAAGCGACGGCCCCGTAGGCTCTTTCAGAGGCGTCGCAAAAGATGTGTGCCTCTCGTTTCGGTGGCCCAGTGTCTGCTACTGATGGGACATAGCATCGGGGGATTTCCACTTGTGGAAGATGGACTAGTTCACTCTCCCATTGTGTCCAGATATCCAGCAGAGCCTCTGGTCTGATCGGTTCATCCCAGCCAACTCCCACTCTCCACAGGTCTTGAATCAGGATCTTCGCTCGTGTGGTGAATGGAATTAGGTATCCGATGGGATCATATTGCGATGCCATCACCTTATAGACATTCCTCAGAGTTGGCTGTGAATACTCTACTGGTCTGTGGCGGTACCCAAGGCGATCGGTAAGACAGTTCCAGCGAAGGCCTAAGGCTGGCTCTTCGGGATCTTGTCGAGGCTGAGAGAGCCACAACTCGGTGCTTGCTGCTTTCGCTTCCAATGGAAGATGCTCAACAACTGTGGGGGTGTTACTGGCCCACTGCCTGATGTCAAAGCCTCCAGCTGAGAGCAGTTTACGCATCCGGTTGATAATGGTCTTGGCTTCATCAGCGTTCGTGACACTGGTCAAACAGTTGTCGACATAGAAGGCAGTCTCCACAAGGTGTAGGATGTCCTCATGACCGCTGCTGTTATCCTTCACATGCCGCTGAAGGGCGTATGTGGCACAACAGGGACTGCATGTCGTCCCGAATGGCAAAACTTGCCACTCATACACCGTTGGTTCCTCCTCCCTCTTCATACCTCTCCAGAGAAAACGGAGAAGGGGCTTGTCTTCTGGTAGCAGGCGAACTTGATGAAACATCGCTTTGATGTCACCACTGATAGCCACACTGTGTTCTCGGAACCGAAGAAGTACACCGAGGAGAGTAGGACCTAAGGTCGGACCGGGCAGCAGTTGGCTATTGAGACTTTGACCGTTGAGCTGGTAGGAACAGTTGTAGACAATCCTCGCCTTACCGTTGTGGTGGACAACGTGGTGCGGCAGATACCAGGACTCTGTGGAGCTGTCTACTGTGTCAGGAGATAGAGGTTTGGCGTAGCCCAACTGTTCAAGCTTCTGTATTTCTTGACAGTAGGTGTTGGCTAGAGCAGTGTCTTTGGCTAGACGGCGTTCTGTGCTCCGTAGCTGTGGGAGTAATGTGTGCTTTGGAGCCCAGAGCGTGAGGCTAGCTTTGCGCCTCAGTAGAGGAGTAGCATACCTTATTACTCCATCCACTTCTACCTTGACTGTGCGCTGTTCCAGCAGTTCTAGGGCCTGCTGATCTTCTTTGGAGCGGATCACAGTCTTGGCGTTGGCATACGGGGTTATGTCAACTTCCCACAGTCGTTCAACGTGCCGCTGCAGCTCTGAGTTAGGAGACATAGTGAGGTAGCAGTGAGAGTGCTCACCAGTGAGGTTGAGGTTGGCGGGGCCTTGCAATGTCCAACCAAGAGCAGTACACACAGCTACAGGACTCCCAGGAGGACCTGCTCGGACCGGTTGTTTGGGCAGCAGCAGATGTGGAAAGTCAGAGCCGATCAGCAGAAGCGGCTGGACCTTGTCAACCTTCGGCAGAGGAAGACCTTGAAGGTGGGGGTATCTGCGCATGAGTGACTTGACAGGATAGCTATGCTCAGACAGGCTCAGCTCACCAGCAGTGAAGGCATGAAAGATGTGGTATCTTTGTTTAGGAGAATGAGCTGGGGAGATGTCGAACGAGACAGCGGCTCCTTGTAGATGGATCACCTCATGGCGGACAGTACGCAAAGGCAAGCTTTCAGGCTCTTTGGCTAAATGGAGATGCCGGACTGCTGAGGGAAGGATGAGGGTTCTCTCTGATCCGTCGTCCAAAATAGCGAAACCTTCCAGAGAGTGCTCGGCATTGTACAGGCGCACCTTAACTAGCTTCAACATGACTCTCTGTGGACGACTAGGACGATCAATGTATATGGTGTCGGGAGCAGTACTGACCATTAACACTTTCTTAGCCTCTTGGGAACACACTTCGTGGAGCACGGTCAGGTGTTGCTGTTTGCACACTTGGCAAGGCTTCTTGAGAGTACATGCCTCAGGTTTATGGTTCCTGCCACACCTCCAACAGCCTCTGTCTTTAATCCAGGTGGAAATCTCTGATGGAGTGAGCGTTTTGAATTTGGGGCATAAGCTGAGGTAATGCTCACGGGCATCGCAGTACGGGCAGTAAGGCTTCACACTGGGTTTAAATTTGGGTGACTTTGTGCTGCGAGCAGGATCTGGAGGGGCTACCTTAGCTTGGTTTTCAGTGTTGTAAAACACGTTGGATGAAGGACTCTGGGATTTCCTTTGGCCCTTGACTGGCTTAGGCTGGTCTTGGAACATCAGAGCTGCTCGAGATGAAATGCGCTTTGCTTGTGACTTTAACTGAAGCCAAACAGAGAAGTCTTCAAGCGTGTAGGTCTGATCAGTGCCGGTTCTCAGGATGCCTCGGTTTATGCTGTACTCCACAAACGCGTCTCGATAGTTAGTAGGCAGTTTGCTGAGCAGCCTGTCGACGTGGGAGCCGCATCGCAGTTCGTAGCCATTCTCACCCTCGAGAGAGCGGAGCATGCCAACTAGACCTTGTACTGATAGGGCAAAGTTGTCAAATGCCTCTGGATCTCCAGATCTTACGTGAGGTGAGTTTAAGATGGCACCCAGCTCACTCTGCACGAGCTGACGCGGTTGCCCATATTTATCTTGGAGAGCCTGGAGGGCTGAGGTGTACGGCTTTGGATGGTACATGTAGGCTTGGGCTAGCTTGTAGGCGCTTGGCAGCTTCAAGTGATCGAGGAGGACTTGATATTTGAACTGCTCTGTGAGGTGAGCATGTGTATTGAGCAGATTGTCCAAAGCCATCTTGAGCAGGGCAAAGTCTGACTCTTTACCTGAGGTGAAGTGAGGTAGAGTAGGTCTAGGAAGGCCATAAGATGTGGCAACTAGAAGCTCCATGAGGTCTGCACCCGGCGCTGCCCTGTAATCTAGAGGCGCTGTGCCCTGTCGTGGAGAAGGTGGCATGCCTGGGTAAGGATAGGACAGCGTGTTAGCAGCTGATAGCACTGGCTGTAGAGGTGTAACAGGTGGAGGCACATATTGGGCCTGGGCTTGGCTATAGACCATCTGTGGCTGGCGAAGTGGGGCCATATACTGTTCTACTGACAGTGGCGGAGCACATGAGGTAACGGCACTCACGGCTGGCCTGGGAGCCGACTGCGAAGCTGGGATGATGATGGCAGGAGGAGGAATCATGGTAATATGCGTAGGCTGCGGCTGGGCGAGTACACTTGTAGTAGTATAAGCACTCACTTGTGGAGCGGGCTGGACTGATGGAAGACTGGTCGAGACAGGTGGACTAATGACTGCACTGGAGACTGGTGGCAGAACATGAATAGATGGAGTAGAATGAAGCAGTCCATGTCCACCTTGTGAGTGGAGTAGGAGAGGCTGAGCTTCTGATGAGGACCTTAGGTTGTACTCACATTCACTGAGGGGCCTGGAGGAACTGGGACTCTTAATTCCTTCTTCCTTCAGGAAAGACGTGATAAGAGCTGCTTGCGCCAATTCCATCTCTTTCTCTTTCAGTCGCCGTCGCAACATCTGATGCCTGGTGATAGCCTCTTTACTCTTGTATGCCATCTCTGCTTTCTCCTCCAGTCGACGTCTCTGCCGTTCTTGTTCTCTGAGAAGTTCCTCCTTCTCATCAAGGGCATCTCTGGCTTCTTTGTCTAGAAGAGTACACTGCTCGTCCACTAGTGTCTGCTCCATAATCTGCCGCTGCACTTCTGCTAATTCCATCCGCTTGACCTGTTCCTCCAACATGGCACTCTGTAGTTCGGATAGCCCGTCTGCAACGGACCTCTTGGTTGATGAGGCAGCACTGGCTCGAGATCTCGGTCTGCTACGATGAGAAGATACCAAGGATCGACATGACTCTGCTCTCACAAATGGCAGTGAAAGTGGATCAGGGATTGGGATGTCGTGAGCTGGGGCTGCTGCTCCGAGTTCCTCAGCTTCGGTGGAAGGAAGTACTGTGACTCTCGGTGTGTACCCAACTTCAAAGTTTGCAAGGGATGCTGGTAACTGTATCTCCCGCTGGGGTCTAGAACGCACTGCTGGATCTGCAGATGGTTGTCCTGGCTCCATATTGTCTCCAGAAAGCTGTCAGATCCGGCTCGAAGGACCATGTGATAGAGTGGGACACTCTGAAGGGGGTAATACTGGTCTGACAGTTTCCTTTGACAGGGCTCCGGTCAGAGAGAAGGGCACGGAGAAATTATTCCAGCAAACTTTATTATTGAAGTTTGGGTACAAGCATTGGTGTTCAAATCGGTATATGTGTATGTGTGTGTGGTCTATAAAAGAAACAAAGAATGAAATAATATTAGTCACAATGTACAAAAATATACAGTAATATCCAATACAATAATAAACATTGAATCAGAATACTGAAATATAATAATTTGGTCAAATAACCTGAAAAGAGTCATAAACAACTAATATACAGGCATACAAAGGGTTAATGAGGCAAAGTATAGATACTAAATGGATTTGGTGGTCTTCGCTTCCCCCTAGTGGAAGCGGGCGCAACTGCATCCCATGCGCCCAGCACGTGAGGGGCGCATGGCCAGGGAGTGCCGAACTACACTCTAGGTGCGTCTGACGGTGACACAGAGGCTAAACACGATTTATCAGTAGGACTAAAGGGCATAAGAAATTAAATATAGCACTCGAAAATACAGCTTACGACTGAAATAATATAAAGGAAACAATCTCAGTCTAACAAGGCTTATAACAGTCACGTGATACCTATTAACTTAAGAAATACACACGAAAGTAGCAAAACCATGCGTATAATATACTTAACAGGAAAACAGGTGAAAGTAGACAACATCTAAACAAGTCCGATGGCAATATTTACATCTTAGTGCAGGATGAAACTTACTTTCGCTCAGGTTACGCACACGAGAGCCACCATCCCACAGAATGCGGAGTCGGGAATGAGGATGTGATGCGCTCGGAAAGGAAATGACATCACTACAGTTTCAAAATAAAACGACAGGAAATAAAAGACTTTCCGACAGAGGCAAAAAAAAAACTGTCTGGTAAAAAGTCACTGTGGCGGGTGGTCAAAAAAGTTAAAGTCCGCGTGAACCGGAAGTTGCAAACGACTTTTCTCCAGTGTTGTGACGTATTTCCCAGTGAAAAGGCATATTGAACAGAGGGCAGGGTTTTACTCTAGCGCTCCTCCTCTCCATCTCTCGCTCATAGCAGACTAACGGTTTGAGGGGAGTGGTTAAGCGTTTCCCAAACCATGCAGTCAAACCTACGTCGTCAGAGAAGGAACTCCATTCCAGTCCGGAAGTAACTTTTCAGACTTTGATTAAAGATTACGACGGAAAACCATTTTTTTCTGTGTATTAACTTGCACGGATTAATTTTTCACCACAAGACTAGTAATATGCGCTAACAAATTAAATAGGGTCAATTTTGATTTCAGTTGGACTTTAACTTCAGGCCCTGATCATGGGATAGTAAAGTGTCCATCATATGCGCACTTCAGAATCTCGCTGGAAGTAGTCGGTCATCCGGGTACTTTTCGCCTACTGTTTTTCGAATTCTATGATTTCGGACATACCACTCTGCTCACATACTGTTTGTCGCATACTATATAGTAGGGAAGTATTCGATTTCGGGCGCAGCTTAAATGTGCATAGGGAGCCCTCAGGCTGTTTCTATGGATTGAGAAAACAGTACATCAGAGTATCCAGCGCTCATAATGATTACATCGACGCATTTGGGTATAAATTCAATAGGGTTGGGAATCGTAAGAAATTTTCCGGTTCCGGTTCCGATTCCGGTTCCACCAAACGATTCCGGTTCCGGTTCCGGTTCCCATTCAATAAAAAATATTAAAACAACTAATAAAAAATAGTAGTAAGGGAAAAATCCACAATCCTTTTTGTTTTTATTTCTTATACTTTTCAAATGAGTTTAACAGACTGGTAGTAATGTCAACAAATTCAACATATTGTTATGCAATTTTTGCAAAAAAAAAAAAAAAAGTTTTTCTGAAGGAAAATAAATGTCTGCATTCTCTAGAATAATTTGGGACCTCTCCTATAGCTTATTGTATCTCCAGCAGTGGAGAATACCCTCTCAGAAGGGGTAGAATATGCTTGAATGTAAGATGTGTGTAGAACAGATTATTTTTAAAATCGTTTTGAATGATTGATTCATAAAGACTTTACTTGTTTCATTACTGGATAAATCAGCGCTCTAGCAGTTAATAAACAGAACTGCACGCGTCTTGCGGAAGAACATTGTTGCCGGAGCTACTTCTCTCTATTTATGTCTATGACGAGTCACGCAGGTACTGGGCTACTCCACAGCGGCTGCTAAAGTATAGTCCGAGTAAAAACGCTTATTGCAGGCTTAACGTAGTAATTCTGGATATACAAAAACACGGTTTGAAAAAAAGGCATTCATGATGCACTCGCTCATTGTATACATTTTGTAAATTCTGAACACAAAAAAGTTACAGACTGCGTCTTTATGGATGTTTTGAAGCATCAGATCAGATGTAATCGATACACTCGTTATTTGAAGGCAGCGACTTTCAAAAGGTGATTTACTCTATTTTGGTTGCTACCGTAGACATCAGTTTATACTCGAATTATAAACTTTTATCTCAGTACTTCTGTGATCATTTGAATATTTGTAACAGAAATATCGATACTGTGTGATTGTAAAGCTGTTTCATATTGACAACTCTCTGGGTCAACAACAGCGCAAACAGATTTGAATGTTCAGGGGTGAGATTTTTGTAATTTAGGAATAAGATCGCGTGGGTGTTTGAATCGAGATCTTTTAAAGATTAACTTAATCGTGCAGCTCTCTCTCTCTCTCTCTGCGTTGATATCTGACGCAAAACGTATTTGAGTAGCGCGAGGGCTTTTCAGTGCATTCATTACTATTTTAATAAGAGGTGAGACGTCGCTATTAAAGGATAAGCTCACAGCACTTCGCCCACACAGCGCACCAGAACCGTTTTCGGAACCGAAACTTAGGAATTTCGCACGGTTCCGGTATTTTTTCAAAAACACTACCGGTTCTGGATAAGAACCGGTTCTCGGTTCCCAACCCTAAAATTCAATAAATATTATTCCTCTCTATAGAAATCTGATGTAATACCGCGGTCACATGATGCCTACCGCGGGTCTGAGCTCGTCACCGTCATCACCGCAAAAAAAAAAAAAAAATAGCATTGGCCTGCACATGTGTGCACGTTGTGTCTAATTACATTGATTCTAATGACATGGATTGTGTCTAATGACATTGTGTCTTACATAAGTTTTGGGGTTGATTTAAAGCGGTTTACCGCTATACCGCGGGAATTTCTTGCTTTTCAACCGCGGTAAGAAAAAATCCATACCGTCCCAGCCCTAATCATGTTAACTGGGGGAACGCGTGTGCACGCAGATTTTTATTCCAGTTTTACCTGGATTTCCAGCAGATGTTAGACGGCTACAGATTCGTCGCAGCCATTTTTCACGGATCCATGATTAAAAACGTATGTTTCACCAGTTGTATACACACGTATGCATAATAAAGCGATTTGTTTTTGAAGTGTATATTCCTGCGTATTTGACGCAATTTCAAAGAAGTTTAACATACTTTAGTGTCAAGCTCAGAAACCACGCCTATGTTAACATGGGGCATTCGGTTTCATTGGATGAACAGACTTGTCAGCGCACTTCAGAAGACTCTTCTCAACATTAGTGTATCATATTTTCTGTAGTGTGTTGTCATGAGTTCATCACAAATAACAACAGATGTAGATTAAATGAAAGTAGCTAGACTACCTAAAAGAAGCATAAATTGCAAAGTCATTTACATTTTTTTCCAGTTGCATTTATTGATCTGCATATAGCCTAATTTTATAATGGATCTATTATTTTTTATATAAAAACACTTATCAGCTTATTTTACTCTGCTGATTATATTAAGATCTCTTTTCTGTACAACCAGCTCTGACGCCTGTATCCTTTTCCCTGGACATAAAGCAGCTATGCTTATAGGGTCATGAAGTTAATTATCTCATGAACTTGTAACATTCAACAGATTTATAAAATAAAAAATAAAAACTAATTTTGACTCTTCTCCTTTCAGAACAATTCTATATAGCAAATATAGTAATATTGAATTGTACATTGTGTCGAGCTTTCCTGTAGCTCAAACAGTAGAGCGTTGGCGCTTACAACACCAAGGTCATGGGTTTGATTCCCAGGGAAAGCAAGAACTGATAAGAATGTAAATGTGTAGCTTGAAATGCAATGTAAGTCGCTTTGGATAGAAGCGTCTGCCAAATGTGTACATGTACATTATGCTCAGTAGGAGCATGAACTTGAATGTTGTGTATCTAATGTCTTGCATTGGACATGTAGAACACTTTGTCTTTAGTGATTAAAGTCCTGTGAAAAACACTGAGAGGCAACCACAAATTGTATTACTGAAATAAGCAAAACATATGATATAGTGATAATGAATTATTACAAATATATACTGATATTCTCTATGGCTAATATACTCATAGGCCTACATCACTAACCTTTTAATCATTTGTCACCTCACACGAATAGCATGACCCTCTCTAAAACAAGAGGAAATGCTTTATTGTTTACTTTTTTGCTGACCTCTTTAACAAAAGAAATATGACACAATCTTTTTATGTAATATAAATTTCGCTCAGGTATAAATTTCGCTTAAATTATGCCAGTTCTCTTCATTTGACTGGTACCATGAATCTCATTAACATATTCTCTTTACTTGTTATGAATCATCACATCATGTGCTTTCATTATTGTTGTCTGCTAACCGTTAGGAACAGATTAAAAGGTCTATAAATGAAGTGTCATTGTTGTTAGGCCATATACTGCCACAGCAAATAGATGCAATTAAAGTTAGACAAATCCAAAACTTTGCAGGATAACCAATATCCCGACCGCTGCTCAAGAAAGGAGCGTGATTATATAAAGAGGAGATGTGAAAATTTCACAATGAAGGGTGATGGTGTGTTAAATTGTTCTTAAAAAGATAATACAACTGTGACATTTATTTACTAATTACATTAGATGGAGAGCAGCATAGGTATTAAGGCCAAACTGGCCAATGGGTAAGAAACATGTATACATATACATTACAAAACAAGTAACTGTTCTTCATAAACATGTAACTTAAGTCTATAGTTTGTTCTCCCTTCCTTAGATTGAATGTTCAGAATGTTGAAGGTGGGACTGTGTGGTCAGATCTTCCACTGTTGGCAAATACAGCTGTCCTGCATGCACATTTGCCTTTTCTTTTTTTATATATATATATTTTTTTGTTATTGTTGCTTTCATACCTGTTAGCTAATAAATATGTTTGTTGAACATTCCCTGAATAAATGCTGTGGGTAATTCACTGGATCCATAAGCTATAGCTTCTCAATTTTCAACACTCTTTAGGGACATTTATGGAGTGTAGCCTACTGTATGCTTTATGCTTTAATTCATTCCTCAGTAACATTAAAATAAATAATAAATAAATGCTTGACATCCCTTTTACCACAGCAGTATTGCTGCTCAATTTAAATTAAGCCACAAATTGGCATCATAACAATAATCTGCGAATACACATGCACTGCAAAGACACAATGTCAATAGCATAATTTATTGGATCAGTGGTTCGGAGTGTGTATCAAACTGCCAAAGTCACATGATTTCAGTAAACGAGGCTTCGTTACGTCATAACTGTTTCAAAACGTTTGGAAATGTCAATGGTTCACCACTGGGGGGCGATGATCTCTGTGAACCCATGAATCATGCAGATTCACTGAGATTGAAGTGTCTGTGGGTTTTACCTGATCTCTGATCAGTTTTATACATTTGTAGACATTTTAATTAGACACTAGTATAATTAAAAGCAATAATAGTAGTTAATAGTCTCTTATTGGCCTGTTTAGCTGAGCCATCCATAAAATACACTGACACTGCCTCACGGTGCAGCACTAAAGCAGATGAACTGCCTTTTACAAAACTTGTTTGATTGTCTTCTGCTTAAGGAAATACTTTTATTCCTTAATCTGATCATGTTAGTTTATACAGTTATTCTTTGTTCATGTTAGTTCACAGGGGATTTACTAATGTTAACAGAAAACTTTTGTATTTAAAAATGTATTAGTAAATGTTTAAACTTAAGGTTATTAAATGCTGTATAGTATTGTCCATCATGGGTTCATGTTAACTAATGTAGTTAATGTTAACAAATGAAACCTTACTGTAAAGTTTTAGCAAGTAGACAATGTGAAAACAGCCGACATAAACACATTTGACCCAGTGAGCAAACCAAGGGTGACATTGACATGAAAGAACCTTAAAGATTAAATGAAATGAATGTGTAAACTAACATAAATAGATCAACGCTTTCAACCTTTGCATTGTTACAATGTTGGTAGTATATTTAAATGAACAATGTGTAGTCTTTCTCCATGTTACCTTTACCTTGATATCCCTGTTTATTTGTCAGCAAAAGTCTGCTGGATGAAGATGAACACGTTAGTTGATCATCATAGATCTGAGTCATTTTCTCTTTCTGTCTTCAGTCTGATTGATTGCAGTATTACAGAGAAACAGAGTCTCATCCTGACTTCAGCTCTGAAATCAAACCCGTCACACCTGAGAGAGCTGGACCTGAGCGGGAATACACTAGGAGTCTCTGGAGTGAAAAACCTCAGTGATCTACTGATGAACCCACAATCCAAGCTGGAGAAACTACAGTTAGTATCATTATACTGTACAGCAATTACAGTGTGACTGAAGTTTATTTATTTGAAGACAGCAGGGCTTATGTTTCATTGTTTATAGCAGTGCACTTTCTGGGTTTCCCCTATTGCTCACAGGGGGTTAAAGTGGGATGTGAGTGTGCCGTACGGACTCTTATTCTGGCTGTGCTGAAGACGAAGCGGTTTGACCAATCAGATGAAAGGGGCGTTTCAGCGCCGCCCACATGTGCAAACGAAATATCAAAGCCATAAACCGATTTGTAAACCACAAACGAAAAATTAGAAATCGAGCCGAAATCTCATTTTCCGTTTATTAAACTAAACGAAACACAGAATAAACGATCCGTCTTTCATTTCTTGTTATTCCATTCCAAACAGGAAATGAAATGATCAGATGATACACGGACCGGGTCCGTGTAACGCTTCACAATTCAGTTTTCAGACCATACAAAGCAAATACAAAAATGCAAAATTGAAACCAGACATTCTTTTTTTTTTTTTTTTTTTCAGTACATTATCAATGGATATTTGCCTTTTTCTCCCCTTTTTCAATTTTACTTTTGCTAAATTGTGACTTCAGAAACAAACATTCGAATAAATGAAATCTAACCGATTTTCTATTTTTCCATTTTTCGTCTTGTAATTTGCGCCGTGGGCGGTACCATTAGCATGGGGGTGTGGCCGTGGACTAACTTTACTATCATTTCATTGATGTAACTGCTTTATTTACACTGCATGCACGTTTGAGGAGAAGTTTAAAAGACGGAACACAGGACAACATTTTTCACCCGAAGTGCCATCATTATTATTATTCTGTGCTAAATTATAAGGCAGTCTCGGACCGACCATCGGGAGCAGCCGGGAAAAGTGAAATCCCGTGGCCTGGGTATGATTTGACACATTGCCCTTGTTTGTATTTACCTATTCATTCTTACTTTATTTTATTAATATATAATATAATATAATATAATATAATATAATATAATATGCATTTTACATGGTACAGTAGCCTAGGCAGCCACAACCACGAGATCCCAGGCAGTTCATTTTCAGTGCAGCAGAACGGGGGTGGCAGCGCTTTTCAAGATCCTTCACGGGAATCTAGAATAACGATAAAAATTATAGCCTACTAAGCAAAAATATAGAAAAAATAAGCATATTTTCCCCCCCAATTTTTTAAAGGTTTTTAGCTCTCGTTTGTAGGCTAATACAATATTTAATGTCTATAGTGCTGATTCATTATCGAATGGCGAATTTAATGTGCTCGAATAAATAAATAAAAAACAAGCTGGGCAATGTGCCAAACGTAGCAAGGTATTTCTGTTTATTTATTGAAAATAAATAAATATTATTGCTCTTGATTTGCAGCACCATAGTTAACTATAGCCTAGTATCGCCTCATGCTCATATCCTGGCAAACTGCTTCTATTGTAATGAACAGACTAGAGTTCTTCTACAACTGTGCTAGATTTAATGGCATTTTACGGGAACGAGAAGCGGTGTAAAGCTAAAGCACACAGAAGCTCAAGCGGATGCCGTGGTAACGAACAATGCCCGCTATAGTGAAAACATCTGCATCTTTATTGTATTGTAGGCTATTACAAACGAAAGCTTTTTTTCTATATTTTCGCTTGGTAGTATTTTTATTAATAAGGTCAATACAAACAGGGCAATGTGCCAAATCATACCCAGGCCACCGGGATTTCACTTTTACCGGCTGCTCCCGATGGCCGGTCCGAGACTGCCTTATAATTTAGTAGGCTACACGTAGACTATTAGCCTAATAATAAAAGTTATGGCACTTCGGGTGAAAAATGTTGTCCTGTGTTCCGTCTTTTAAACTTCTCCTCAAACGTGCATGCAGTGTAAATAAAGCAGTTACATCAATGAAATGATAGTAAAGTTAGTCCACGGCCACACCCCCATGCTAATGGTACCGCCCACGGCGCAAATTACAAGACGAAAAATGGAAAAATAGAAAATCGGTTAGATTTCATTTATTCGAATGTTTGTTTCTGAAGTCACAATTTAGCAAAAGTAAAATTGAAAAAGGGGAGAAAAAGGCAAATATCCATTGATAATGTACTGAAAAAAAAAAAAAAAAAAAGAATGTCTGGTTTCAATTTTGCATTTTTGCATTTGCATTGTATGGTCTTGAAAACTGAATTGTGAAGCGTTACACGGACCGATCCGTCTTTTCATTTCTCGTTATTCCATTCCAAACAGGAAATGAAATGATCAGATGATGCACGGACCGTGTCGTGTGTTCAGTCGTTTTTTGATTTAATATTGAAAGTAGAAAAACAAGAAAACACTTCCTTTTTCGTCTTTTTATTTTTTCAGAAAAAAAAAACAAGTATTCAGCTTGATTTTTCACTTTTCGTTCTCAGGTAGAAACATTTATAAACAGCTTGAATATCTGATTTCTACACGTAGGCGGGAATGAAACGCTCCTGTCCTCTGATTTGTCAGCCGAAGATCAAACTGTCCCGTCATCAGTTCTTCCTCAGCTCCGCTCAGCAGAATAAAAGTCCTCCGCTGCTGCAGTTGTACGGATTCTGAACGCGTTTATTGCAACTACTACATTTCATCTTTTCCTCATCAAACACCCAGACTAATGGCTCGACACGACCCGCACCGGGGAAGAGCCTCGACAGGGCTTTCTTATGAGGCTTTCAGTTCTCAAGTGCCAGGGGGTCCGTGAAATAATTTACTATAACCTACTGTATTTTCCGGACTGTAAACTAAAGTCACGTTTTTATCATGAAACACGTTGTGATTTATTCCAGAGTGACCTAGGCCTTTACAATGCATTTAACTTAGTTCACATAATCTAAATGTTGACTTTCAAAAGTAGGCGCGCCAAGAAGACTATTCGCTGTATTTTGGTTTATATATATACAGTATATACTTATTTTTTTTCATCAATCTCTTTATTAAATTTTGAACATGAAATAAGAACTAACAAAGTTCCCCTTCACATACAAAGAAGAAAAAATACAAAAACATAAACACCAAGAATCAACAAAAATAAACGACAAACAACATAGTAACAATGAAGGAAAAAACACAACAAAATAAAAACACATTAACTAATAGCTGTGAGTGACGGTCCAAGAACTACTGCCCAGTCATTTGCAGCAAAAAACGTGGGACACTAAGTTTACTCAGGATTGTCTGGGAATGTCAACTTCCCAACATATTCAAAAAAAGGGGGTATATATATATATATATATATATATATATATATATATAAAAAGCATATATATATATATATATATATATATATATATATTAGGGGTGGAACGGTACATGTATTCGTATTGAACCGAATCGGTACGGGCGTTACGGTTCGGTGCATGAATTTTTTCTATTATTCAACAAAAACAAGCAATAAATCATTGTAAAATAGGGAAGGGAATCTTTAGGCACCTCATGAGCCGATCTAATTTTTTTCTGATTAATTAATCTTATTAATAAAACTTAAAATATTTAATTACATATGTAATTATAAGTAGGCCTACTTTTATAAACAATTACACATTAAAAAACTAAATTAATACAATTACATGTTAATAATTTTAACTAATATAGCTTCAAAACAAATAACAAAGAGGGGAAAAAAATATTACAAGCAATAAACAAAGTGCTTTCAGTATTTAAGAGTCGGCTGTCTGAACGTTTTCATCTCTTTTGAAATTATAAGATGTGGTTTGTCCTATCTGTTTAATAACTTAAGATATAACTGACTGTGTCACATTAATTTTGCGTCATAAAAGCATTTTGAGATGCAAGTACATTTAACCACGTAGACGGAGTCGCTCACAGCCGCATGCTCAAACGCTCTTCGCAAAGCGCGCGTGAGTATTTGAAATTGAAAGCAGCTTCTGTCGGTGATTTTCATATTTGTAATATATAAGCCAACTGCATTCCAAAAGACATATGATGCCTTCGTAGAGCATTTGTAAGCAAAATACCGGCGGGCGAGACCGCGCACTACAAAAGTAACATCAAGCAGACCGCGCGTATCTCATATCATGTGCAATGAAGCACGCGAATGTTCTTGTAATTCGCTTCAACTTTTCCGAACTTTATGAAAGATTATTTTGTGGAAGGTTCGAGTGGTGTCGTGTGTGTGTGTGTGTGTGTGTGTGTGAGACAAAGGAATTAGAAGCAAGCAGAATACGGTTGTTTATAAAGCACACGTAGCGTCATCACGTATCTGTGTTGAGAACTAAGCTCAGACATAAATCTGAAATTATCTTAATCAATACAGAATCGTTGGAGAGAATCTATAACACAATATCACATAAATTAAACATAAACTGTTATTTCCTGTAGCCTACCTATGCCAGGCCTATGCGCAGCGTGACAAGTTGATGCTTCATCTGCAAGACTGGTTTACTCTCGCGTGTCACTTGACCAGAGTGTAATCGCGGCTTTGCGATTAAAAAAATCGCATTTCATCAAATCGCGATATTATCGCAAATGCAATTAATCGTTCAGCCCTACTTTCAATACATTTGTATAAAGAATAAAATTAAATTCAGTTTAAGGATTTATATTGTTCAGGTTTAACTGATTAATCAGCTGAATGTTTTCCTCTCTGTTCTAGACTCTCTAACTGCAGTGTGACAGAAGAAGCTTATAAAGCTCTGGCTTCAGCTCTGAGATCAAACCCTTCACACCTGATAGAGCTGGATCTCACAGGAAATGATCCTGGACAATCAGGAGTGAAGGAGCTCAGTGATTTACTGCAGGATCCAGACTGTCAACTGAAGACACTGAGGTGAGACGGGATCAAATAATTAACTAAATTAGCTATATGCAGGCTAAATATTCATAACTAATATGTTATTTTAGTTATATAATAAGCTGTACAATTTGTTGCATCAAAATGATCAAGATCAGATGCTGCAGGTTCTGTCATGATGATGATAACCGTCAACACAGTTTATTTGTGATACGAGCTACAGGTCAAATAGACATTATGGGTCAGTATATGTGTGTGACATTCAGGAGTATACCTTGATAATTAACAATAATAGTTTTCCATCAAGCCCAGATTCACTGCATCTCTCTGCACCAGGTCTATGAGTCTCCAGATGTTCTCAAACATGCAGTACGTATATGGGAACTCCCTTCCTCCTCATTTTCACTGAAATCTTATAGGCTAACGCCAGCTGGAGACAGCTGGCCAATTGACGCGAAACATGCAAATGCTGACCGGTCCGCGGGCAGTATAAATAGCATGGGCGCGACAATTACGTCAGAATCTCTTTCTTCACGCTAGAAGTCTTATCTGAAGTCATCGTGGAAGTTGCAATAGAGGTTACTCACCATGTTTCCTCCCCGCATCCGATGGCTGCTAACTTACATGCCAGATATGTGCGGGTCCTATCGACTCGCTCTACCCTAACAAGGATCAACCGAGGCCGCACTCACGGACGACGGGCATGTGCCGGACAGTGCGCGCCCTCAGGGGAATAAACCCGGGCATCCGCGGGGATGAGGCCCACTGCCGCCAGCAGGCCGCTGGTGGGCCCTCTCCCGCCCTAGGACGAGTACGCTGCCCGTCGCCACTCCGGTCCTCTTCGCGGGCTCGCTAGAAGGACTCGACGCGATAGCCCCTGTTGATAAGGAATACTTCAGCCCGGTATCTCAGCCAGGCTACTTCAAGAAGACTCCGTCTTCCACGGCGTCCTTTGGTAGTCGTGCGCAAGACGCGAGTCTAGAGAGACGAGGCAAAGGCCATGGCTCCGTGTCTAAAAGGGAAAAAAAAAGTACGGATGCTATAGATCTCTAGCAGAGAGGTCTCTAGCCGCCTCGCTCTGACAATGGAAGTGCACAGCCGCAATCCGGTGAGTGTTGTTGCGCAGTCGTTACCGCTTATGCTGTTGACGCTGGGCCTACGTAACATTACATTTTGATGTGCTTACAGCTGATGTTGCCCTGTATCCTTCAGTGCAACTGGCCATGCTGATTTAACTACATATTCACAGTCGTTGTCGCTACGCCACTGACGCTGTGTTTATGTTCACACTGCTCACTGTTATGTGCTATGATTTGTGCCGTTATATTTTGCCCTGTATCCTTCAGTGCAAATGGCTATTCTGATTACAACATTCACAGTTGTTGTGCTGCCACTGACGCTGTGTTTATGTACACTGATATGTGTGTGTTATGCTTATGCCGCGATATTGCCCTGTATCCTTCAGTGCAGTTGGCTATTCTGATTACTACGAAGACACAGTTGTTGTGTGATGCAACTGACTCTGTGTTACGTACACGCGTCACACTGTTGTGTTAGGATTTATGCCACTATATATTGCCCTGTATTTTTCAGCGCAAATGGCTATTCTGATTGCTACACAGCACGTAATACCACGTATTCAGTTGTTGCGCGATGCATCTGACGCTGTGTTTAAGTACACACTACACACTGATATGTGTTATGAATTTGCCGTATATTGCCCTGTATCCTTCAGTGCAATGGCTATTCTGATTACTACACAGTACGTATTCACAGTTGTTGCGTGATGCAACTGACGCTGTGTTTATGTACACACTACACACTGATATGTGTTATGAATTTTGCTGTTGTATATTGCCCATTATCCTTCAGTGCAATGGCTATTCTGATTACTACACAGTACGTATTCGCAGTTGTTGCGCATGCAACTACGCTGTGTTTATGTACACACTACACACTGATATGTGTTATGAATTTTGCCGTTGTATATTGCCCTGTATCCTTCAGTGCAAATGGCTATTCTGACTACTACGTATTCACAGTTGTTGCGCGATGCAACTGACGCTATGTTGTACACACCGCACTCTATGTGTAATGATTTATGCCATTAGCCTATATATTGCCCTGTATCATTCAGTGCAATGGCTATTCTGATTACTACACAGTGCGTATTCAGTTGTTGCGCGATGCGACTGACGCTGTGTTTACGTACACACTACACACTCATATGTGTTATGATTTTTGCCGTGATATATTGCCCTGTATCCTAAAGTGCATATGGCTATTCTGATTACTACGTATTCACAGTTGCTGTGCGACGCAACTGACGCTGTGTACACACTACGCACTGATATGTGTTACAATTACGCCGCTATATATTGCCCTGTTCCTTCAGTGCAACTGGATACTCTGATTACTGTGTATTCACAGTTGTTGTGGGCTGCCACTGACGCTGTGTTATGTACATTGATATGTGTCTATGATTTATGCCGTTATATATTGCCCTGTATCCTCAGTGCAATCGGCTATTCTGATTAACGACGTCGATGTCGCTATGCCTCTGACGCTGTGCTTGTACAGCATCAATGTAACTATGCTATCACGTTGCCCTGTATCCTTCAGTGCAACTAGCTATCCTATCTAACTGTGCATAGTCACAGTCGTCGCCACGGTGACTTGCGCTGCATCTGTGTACACACTGAAGCGTTATGCTGTTATGTTGCCCTCAACGTAACTGACCATTGTGTTTGAACTGCGCTTGTTCATGCAGTTCGGTCGCTTCGATGACTAGCGCTGCATTATACACACAGATGTTTTAAATGTGCACACTGATGTGTTATGCTGTTATGTTGCCCTCTATCCTTCAGTGCAACAACCAGCTGTCCTATCTAACTATGCATTTTCACAGTTCTGTCGCTACGGCGACTACACTGCACTTATGTACGTACAAGGATGTGTTTTTGCTATTTTGTTGCCCTGTTCCTTCAGTGCAAAACTAGCTATCTTAATCTAACCGTGCATATTCACAATTTCTGGATGTATGTACGTGCACGGATGTGTTAGGCTGTAATGCTGCCCTGTTTCCTTCAGTGCAGCTAGCCATCCTGATCTAACTGTGCATCTCAGCTATGGTGACTTACGCTGCGTTATGTACATACATGGATGCACTGTTCTTAAGCACTTGTGTTATGCTGTCATGTTGCCCTGTATCTAGTGCAACTAGCTATCCCAGTCGAACTGTGCATATTCACAGTCTCTGTCGATACGGCGACCTGCGCTGCATTATTGCACATGGATGTGTTCATGCTGCGGTGTTGCCCCGTATCCTTCAGTGCCTATACTGAGCTACTGCGTATATTGAGTTGGCGCTACAGCGACCAATGCTGTTACGTACAGGTGCTACGCTGTTATGTTGCCCCGTTTCCTTCACTGCAACTGGCTATTCTGTACTAACTCGTATACTCACAGTTCTAGCTACGGCTACGACTGTGTTTGTGTACTTCTGAGGTGCTATGCTATTATGGGGCTATTATCTAACTGCGTATATTCACAGTTGTTGTCGCTACGGCCACTGGCACTGTGTTTATGTACATTCAGTTATGTGTTAAATTGCACTTCTGTACATCGGCTATAGAACATCGGACTATGTTCTACAAGGGAGTGTCAGTTTCCTCGTGACCCCCTTGCTGGCCTATCATCCCCGGTTCACGGACCTGAGAGAGTTATGGGGCTCCCCCATGACAATCCCCCTCAGTAAGGTCCTGCTTCTACAGGCGATCGGCAAGATTGGCACCCCAGCCCCAAGCTGTGGAACCTTCTTGTGTGTCCGCTGTTGGGTCCTTCGTTTGAGCAAGACA
Organism: Abramis brama; assembly: GCF_963993115.1. Classification (NCBI taxonomy): domain Eukaryota; kingdom Metazoa; phylum Chordata; class Actinopteri; order Cypriniformes; family Leuciscidae; genus Abramis; species Abramis brama. Next base: position 3,274,607 of record NC_139963.1, on the reverse strand, counting down.
CTTCACACTAATAAGTGCTGAGAGATCTCCTTGAGAAGGACCTTTCCACCTGTTCTCTCCCCAGCGAAGCACTTGGAGACCTACGCTCATTCTATGTGAATGATGTTACATTGTCTCGGACCTAGTGACTGCAGCGTCACTCTCCGTCCGATACCAAACTGCGTTCCGAAGACGCTTACACCGTTCAGAGCACAGATTTATCCCTGCCCGCCTTCTGCTGAAGCTGTCAGCCTCACATGATGCTGATGCTCAGAGTGCTGTTGGCCTTGTAAGGGCTTTGCGGATGTACGTGGACCACCAGGCAGCAGTCTGACTAGCTGTTTGTGTGCTTGGTGGATGGTACTAGGGACTGAGACTTTCTCACTGAATTCGACGCTTTTCATGTGATTTAATGCCTACGGGATATAGGTATGCTGGCTGTCTTCTCAGAACACGTTCGCCAGGGGTTCAAGTTTTATGCACTGCCTATAGCGTCGTGGGTTCGGTGAGTTTCATTAATGTACTCATGAACTGTTTCCACCAGCTGTGCAGTAGTCTGCATTATGCAGAGTTACCATTGCTGCTAACTCTGTGTTATGACTATAATGTTACATAGCTGTTTCCGCATTACACAGTAGTTTTCAATTTCTGTTAACTCTGTGTATGGCTATAAGGTTATGCAGATGTCACCGCTATTGCCGTCGACACTGTGTTAACTCTTGTGCTTGAGTGCTTATGGTGTTGTGCTGCCCTCCAGTGCAGCCTTCGCTTCATTGCATTGGATATGCAACTTGGTAGGTCGGAACAGACGTTTCTTGGTCTAGTTTCGCCATCAGTTCGAGTGCTCCTAGCGGCGCTGCTGGCTTAGAACTGTTGTCTCTCGTGGGAGTGTAGCTTGACCCCGTTTAGGGCTTATCTTCACTGCTCTCACGGCGGGATTCTATACAGTTCCCATATACGTCTTTGACGTAATGTTGAAGTGACCGCCTTGAAAGGGAACGTCTCTGGTTACTATCGTAACCTCGGTTCCCTGAGAGGCGGGAACGAGACATTACGTCAGCCGCCGTGCTCGCCGTTTGATCAGCTGTGCTAGCGTTCAGTCTTGATTCTGACGTAATTGTCGCGCCCATGCTATTTATACTGCCCGCGGACCGGTCAGCATTTGCATGTTTCGCGTCAATTGGCCAGCTGTCTCCAGCTGGCGTTAGCCTATAAGATTTCAGTGAAAATGAGGAGGAAGGGAGTTCCCATATACGTCTTTGACGTAATGTCTCGTTCCCGCCTCTCAGGGAACCGAGGTTACGATAGTAACCGGAGACGTTTTCTCTGTGCTGACGTTTCTCACTCCTCCTGCTTTAAAGACAGAAATATCTTAATTTCACACTCTGTATTCATACTGAAAATCATGATCTAGTGAGCTTTTGCCCTTCTGCTCTGTGAGACCTTTCTGTTCTTATGCTTATGTTTGCTTTAGGACTGAGTGTTTCTCTAGTTTCTTTTAAATATTTATTTATTTGTGTATTTAAATGTTTAAAGAAAAAATTGACATCTAAATAACTAACTTAAGCTTGTCTTTAAAACAATAATTACGTTTTTTATCGTATCAATCATTTTTTGTAATGCAGTGGACATTTAGTTGATACCTGAATTGCCTCTTCTGCAGGTTTGTGAGTCCTGCTGCTGAGGAAGCCTGTCAGTATGTGAATAGAGTTGTGGGTAAAAACCCGTTACTCCAGAGAGAGCTGAATCTGAGAGGACATGAACTAGGAGACACACAAGTGAATCAGATCGCTGCTCTACTGCAGGATAAACACTGTCAACTCAACACACTGACGTGAGTATTGCTCATTTATTTATTATACTTTTAAGCATTTTTTCCCTCAGTCACACAGAGCCAGAACAATTTAAAGTAATAAAATTAAACAGTCAATTAAACTATTAAAGTTACACTGTGTAACTTTTTTAGTTGATTCTTAGCAAAAAACACTTAGTTCTTTCAAAAATATATGTGCTCATTAATGTATATTTATTTCTTTCAAGTAATAAAGTATTCTCTTAGGTTTATAATCTGCCATTGAAAGTACATACGGGTGAGGGGTTCGAATGCCGGTCGCCATGTTGCCCCTCCATCTCGAAACTACATTAGCCAAAGAGGGACATGCCTGTAAATTCAAGCTTCGCCTTTTGCGTTTTTCACTCAGTGACACCGTGACGAATGCGAGGGGGAGATTACTCGCGAGTGCCGGTGTCGTGCCGAATTTTGACTCCTGCCAAATTATTACCCCCCTAGTATTGGTAGGTTTAGGATTAGTTGTGGGGGTGGGGTTAGGATTAGGGGTGGGGTTAGGATTAGGCAATCAGGTACTTCAACGAGGAGGGTAATAATTTGGCAGGGGGTTGAAATTCGGCACAACAACGGACGCCGAGGTTGCCTGCTTTCTTCTCGACAGGTAATTCAGCCTGTTGTAATTCATTTGTGTAAATTCGAAGTTTTATAGTTGCTTGTCTAACCATAGCATGGTTGTGCATAACGCCAGAACGACCTCTAGTATAACTTCATCCTCGCGTCAATGGTGAAAAAGTATTGTTTACCTTGTAACATAAATCTGTGCTGCGACGGATCACAGGTAATGAATAGTTTTAAAGGCGCAATTTTTTAAGCTATGTTACGACCTTTGATGGAAAGTTATTGTCTAGGAGTTTTAAAAGAAGTAACATTGAGATGACCAATAGAAAAGGCTTAAGTGTGTGGCAAGAGAAACACAAGACCATCAAATTATCACCGCAAAAGATTTATTGCTCCCAAGACCATAAACATTTACAAACAATTAAGAGAAAAATACGAAATATATATATAACCAAGACAAACGAGAGAGGGAACTAAAAGTAGCGCTAACAAATCAAAGAAATAAATATAACAAAAAGAACCCCAACTGTCTCCTCCCGGTCCTCTAAATAAGAAAACAAAAATATGAAAAGAAAAATATGAAAAGAAAAATCTTCAGCACAAATGCGCCCTGAACTTACTCTAACTAATAAACACAAAAGTACATATTTAGCGCACTTCACTAAACTAGTGTATCTAATACATAGAAACTCCTACGTGCAAGGTATGTATGTCACGTGACTTACTAAGCTTGTTCCACGTCTCCGTCGTCTGAAAGACAGCAGTTAGTTTAAGTGAAGTTTCAGCAGCCAGAAGTGTCAAAGGCACTCGTTCAACAAGAACACAAATGTCACTAATGACAACCATTACACAGCTCATTCCATCACTCTCATGGAAATCTCGTAAGCGTTTAAGGTAGTAGCATAACACAGACAAGCAACACAAACAGTGACACGCCAAGTCAAAACAGCCGCCAACTCTTCCAGCTGCCGCTTCCGTTTTAAACGCGTCGGAGCCAATGGTGTCTGGCGGAGATCCCGCGACGTCACAGTCGACCAACGATGATTGACAGGCACATCTACCAATAGCGTTCCGAAAGTAGGCGGTACCTAGAAGTGCTAAAAAAAATGACAAACAATAGAAAAACAAAAGAACATACACAAGAAGAAAAACAGTGTACGGTTCGTAACACTCCCCCACTTAAGAATAAACTTTTGGGAAAAACACCAAAAAGTTATACCCTTGAAAGAGCATCCGCTAAGACATTATCAACGCCCCTCTTGTGTCTTATATCCAAATTATAACTCTGCAAAAAGAGTGACCACCGCGTCAATCTCTGATTATGATTGTACAACTTTGAAAGAAATGTCAAAGGACTATGGTCCGTAAAAACTACCAAAGGTTGCACACTAGATCCCACATAGACCTCAAAATGTTGTAATGCAAAAATTAGAGCAAGCGTCTCTTTTTCAATGACTGAATAGTTTAACTGATTCTTGTTAAACTTCCTAGAGAAATAACTTACTGGATGAGGTACACCCTGCTCATCATTCTGTAATAAAACAGCACCAGCCCCGACATTACTTGCATCCACCTCGAGTTTAAATGGACGTTCTAAATCAGGAGCTGCAAGAACAGGTGAACTACTTAACAGTGTTTTCACACTCTCAAATGCGTATTGGCATTCTGCACTCCACACGAAAGCAGTAGAAGGACTTAAAAGTGAAGTTAAAGGACTAACCACAGACGAAAAATTTCTGCAGAAGCTGCGGTAATATCCAGCCATTCCGAGAAATCTTCGGAGTTCACGTCGAGTCGTGGGAACTGGAAACTTCGATATAGCCTCAACTTTCGCTTCAACTGGTCGAACTTGACCATGCCCCACCTCCTTTCCCAAATACATCACCTTAGCCTGACCGAACTCACACTTGGCCAAGTTAAGGGTCAAGGAAGCACTCGCAAAACGCTCAAATACAGCACGTAATGACTTCATATGTTCATCCCAATCTCTGGAATAAACAACAACATCATCCAAATAAGCACTACAATTAGGAATGCCAGCTAAAACTGTGTTTACCAACCTCTGAAAGGTAGCAGGCGCGTTTCGGAGTCCGAACGCCATGGCCGTATATTGTGCAAACGAATCTGGAGTGATAAAAGCAGCAATGTCAGAAGCTCTGGATGTAAGTGGTACTTGCCAGTAGCCTTTGAGCATATCTAATTTACTCACAAAATTTGCATATCCTACATTATCCACACAATCCTCCATCCTAGGAAGTGGATAGTTATCAGGAACCGTCAGTGAATTTACTTTCCTAAAATCTGTGCAAAACCTAAAAGAACCATCTGGTTTCGGTACCAAAATACATGGAGAACTCCATGAACTAGAGCTAGGCTTAGCAAGACCATTCTTCAGCAAGTAATCAACTTCTTGTCGCATAACTGAACGTTTGACTGAATTCACTCTATATGCATGCTGCCGGATCGAACTAGCATCTTTAACATCAATATCATGCTGAATGACATTAGTTAACGCAGGTACGTCCTTAAAAAGACACGCAAATTCAGAAATGAGTCTCACTAGATCACCTTTCTGATCAACAGACAAATTCGTTAAATGTGAATCAAGATCTTTCAATATTACAGAATTGCACAACCTCACAGTCGTCTGAGAAGTATTCTGAAACATAACTCCATCTTCTTCAGCATCAGTAACAGGCTCTTCTGCCACAACCGCAACAGAAATAACAGCAGTGTCGGGAGTTTTGTTATTCACATCAGTTTGTGATCTCGAATGATAAAGTTTCAGCATGTTCACATGACAAACGCGAACTTTTCTTTTTCGGTCAGGAGTACAGATAGCATAATTTGTTTCACTCAATTTCTCTTTCACTACATAAGGTGCGAAAAATCGAGTCGACAATGAAGAACCTGGAATAGGCAAGAAAATCAGAACTAAGTCACCAGACTTAAAAGATCGCATAACAGCCTTTTTGTCAAATGTTCGTTTCATGCCTTTTTGCGCGTTGGCAAGAGACTCTCTTGCAACCGAGCAAGCCGTATGCAAACGCTTCCGAAACTTTGTTACGTACTCCAGTACATTCGCTTTCGAACTGTCTTTTTCCAGAATTTGGTCTTTTAAAACTTTCAACGGACCACGTACCTGGTGTCCGAAAACCAATTCAGCTGGACTAAAACCAAGCGACTCTTGAACGCTTTCTCTGATAGCGAACATCAGCATGGGAATACCATCATCCCACTCATTACCCGTTTGCATGCAATATTTTCGCAACATCGACTTCAACGTTTGATGACAACGTTCCAGGGCACCTTGGCTTTCTGGATGGAACGCAGTAGAAGTACGGTGTTTAATTCCCAAAGTCTGCATGACTTGATTAAAAAGCTTGGACGTAAAATTTGTGCCTTGGTCGCTTTGCACCACTTTAGGCAAACCAAATGTCGAGAAAAACTTAACTAATGCCTTGACAACAACAGGTGCAGTGATTTTTCTTAAAGGAATTGCTTCAGGAAATCGGGTGGCTAGACACATCACTGTTAGTAGAAACTGATTACCACTTTTTGACTTTTTCAAAGGACCTACGCAGTCAATAAGGACATGTTCGAATGGTTCACCAAGAACAGGTATTGGGTTTAACGGTGCTGGAGGAACAACCTGATTTGGCTTTCCTGCAATTTGGCATACGTTACAAGATCGACAATAGTGCGTTACATCAGATTTCAGTCCAGGCCAGAAAAAGTGCTTTAAAATCCGGTTGTAAGTTTTCCTTATACCCAAATGACCCGACAGTGGATGATCATGTGCCAAGCACAACACATGTGGGCGATATGGGACAGGAACCACAACCTGATAAAAAACATCCCATTCATTTTGGTCAGGTGATGAACACCACTTACGCATCAACAGGTCATTTTCTAAAATATAGGCGCTTTGTTTCGTCTTAGCCAAATCGTGCGGAACTACAGAATTAAAAAGTGTAGTCAAGTTTTCATCTTTTTTCTGTGCAGTGATTAATTCCTCTCGTGTGATTTTTAAAATCAACGAATTCGTGTCATTTAAATAAGAATTTTTCACCCTTTCTGTTTTCTTTTTCTCATGGTCCAAATTTTCCTCTCCGTCTACGACAGAAGAAAAAAAAGAATCATTCAAAGCAATCTCTTTACGCGACTGTGCGCGAGTGACAGCGCAGGCAGGAAAAACATGAGGGTAAGCTTCACCAACCTCATCAGATGCACCTTCTGACGGTTTGTCCAGAACTTCCAATAATGGCATCACTTTCCCTCCAGCTAAATCATTGCCTAGGATTAAATCTACCCCTTTCATAGGCAGTGAAGTACAAACTGCAACTCGGACAAGTCCAGAACACAAGTCACTTTTCAAATGCAGATTATGCAGGGGCCTTTATACACATCCCATTTCAATTCCTTGCACTAAAACGCTGGAATGACATGAAGTCTCATCAGAAAATTTCATTGCACTTTCAACAATAAAACTTTGCATAGACCCTGTGTCACGAAGCATTGTGATTTCTTTTTGATCATCATCACTACCAGTCAAAGAAACTAACCCCTTAAGAATAAAAGGACGGAACGTTTCATCCACATCCTCTTTGGAGTGTACAGCCACAGTCTGTTTACAAGTCTTTACAAAACCTACCGGTTTAGCTTGTGAGTTTTGTTTTCGTTTAAGTCGCGGACAGTCCACAACAACGTGTCCTTTCTTGTGACAATAAAAACAGTCACGTTCCTCACTAACTCTTGGTGCATTATTTTTCAAGCGCACGAATTGGGTGTTAGATGAAGATGGAACTGGTGCATTTTCTACACGTGAATGAACAAAGATATTTTTGTGGGTTAAAATGAATTCGTCAGCTAAAACAGCGGCCTGTCATAAAGAATTTACCTTTTGTTCGTTTAGGTAAACAACCACTTTCTCCGGTAAGCAATTCTTAAATTCTTCCAAGAGAACAAGCTCACGCAACGAATTCAAATCTGCCACATTGTTAGCTACACACCACTTATCAAAAAGCGTGCCCTTCTCTCTAGCAAATTCCACAAAAGTTTGACTAGGAGTTTTTCTGTGCGTCCTAAACTTCTGTCTGTACGCCTCAGGAACTAGTTCATATGCACGAAGTATCGCTGATTTGACTGACTCATACTTCAAACTTTCTTCAAGTGACAAAGTGGAGTACACCTCTAAAGCCTTTCCCACAAGTTTACACTGCAGTAACAAAGACCAGAATTCAAGTGGCCAATGCAAAGAAGTCGCAATCCGTTCAAACGCATTAAAATACGAATCAACTTCTGATTCTCTGAATTGTGGAACAAGAGCAATGTACTTACTCACGTCAAAATTGGGTCTGGATGATATCGACACCGAAGAAACATTTGAAGGAGAAACTGGATCTGGCTGATTAGCCTCCACAGCCTTCCTTGAAGCGTCCAACTCGAGCTGGCGCAGCCTCACTTGCGTCTCAGCCTCGATTTCAAGTTTGCGTATCTGCAAACGTAGGTCAAGTTCAGCCCGACGGGTGTGCTCTTGGGAATCATAATGTAGACGTGCCAGACGGACTTTCAGCCGCGCATCGTCTCGCGAACCCACAGAGAGTGGAGAGAACGGTTCAAAGGGTGGCAGTCCAACACCAGCATCTGCAACGGCCTCCACCCCTGCATCTGCATCGGTTCTGCCACTACACACGTTCTTATCTCTCATTTCAAGAGAAGCAAACACCTCATCACCAGGGCTTAGATGATCAGCCGTCTCCTCCATTTCAATATTTGACATGAGAAGTACATTAAGCTCAAGTAACTGGTCTATTATCTTTTGCTTAACTTCGGCTTTACAATCCTGTTTATTAATTAACAATTTAAAATGATCAGCCACCAAAAACAAGTCCTGTTTCCGACAAACGTTAAGCAACTCCAACGACGGATTCTTAACAAATTCCTCTAAACTGAACATTTTAAATTACAATGTCACGTGCTCAAGAGTGCCACTACCATAGCTATTTCTTTGGTCATTTTGTTTACCTCCCAAGAATTTAACAATCCATCCGGTAATATCTACACCGAAAATATATTAAATTATCCCGGACGAGCCCCCATTAAATGTTACGACCTTTGATGGAAAGTTATTGTCTAGGAGTTTTAAAAGAAGTAACATTGAGATGACCAATAGAAAAGGCTTAAGTGTGTGGCAAGAGAAACACAAGACCATCAAATTATCACCGCAAAAGATTTATTGCTCCCAAGACCATAAACATTTACAAACAATTAAGAGAAAAATACGAAATATATATATAACCAAGACAAACGAGAGAGGGAACTAAAAGTAGCGCTAACAAATCAAAGAAATAAATATAACAAAAAGAACCCCAACTGTCTCCTCCCGGTCCTCTAAATAAGAAAACAAAAATATGAAAAGAAAAATCTTCAGCGCAAATGCGCCCTGAACTTACTCTAACTAATAAACACAAAAGTACATATTTAGCGCACTTCACTAAACTAGTGTATCTAATACATAGAAACTCCTACGTGCAAGGTATGTATGTCACGTGACTTACTAAGCTTGTTCCACGTCTCCGTCGTCTGAAAGACAGCAGTTAGTTTAAGTGAAGTTTCAGCAGCCAGAAGTGTCAAAGGCACTCGTTCAACAAGAACACAAATGTCACTAATGACAACCATTACACAGCTCATTCCATCACTCTCATGGAAATCTCGTAAGCGTTTAAGGTAGTAGCATAACACAGACAAGCAACACAAACAGTGACACGCCAAGTCAAAACAGCCGCCAACTCTTCCAGCTGCCGCTTCCGTTTTAAACGCGTCGGAGCCAATGGTGTCTGGCGGAGATCCCGCGACGTTACAATTACAAACAATAGAAAAACAAAAGAACATACACAAGAAGAAAAACAGTGTACGGTTCGTAACAAGCTATATATAAAAAAGGACACTGTAAATTTTAGTTATTTTTAATTGCTTTTACTTTGTACACATTGTAACGTTAGCCTAATCTGATTATGCTGGGGTAGCCGATTCCAAGGGTGACGTTTACCTCCTGACATCTGTCCTGTAGTTTTATTCATTTTAGACGTATTGTTTATTATTGTCATGGACGAAGTCGATAACTGGGGTCCGTTCTTCGTACGTCGCTAACTCAGTTAGCTGGATTTGATTGTTGGCGATTTGGTATGATCTTGGATTGTTTGGTTCTTCAACGCTCATCCTGGACTTGCTGTCATAGCAACAGGTGCGCAATCTTAAACCTGCTCGGGAGCCGCTTATTTCATGTAAACAGGATTAGATCGCGGCGGCTTCATAAGCGGAGCTGATACGGGAAGTCCAGCGCAGCGGCTTCATAAGCGGAGCTGATACGGGAAGTCCAGCGCAGCGCGATAGTGCACTTTCTGAGATATATATTTTTTCTCGTGACTCGTGAGATTGTCGTTTTTTGTCGCTTTTAGGTTTAAAAAACAGTTTTAGTTTTTTTTGTGGCATTTCCAAGCCACGTAAGACCCAATGTTGTAAAGCAATTTTTTTTTTTTTTTAGGCTATCATAATTTTTTATGAAGATCATACAATCATGACCAGGCCGATTACAGTATATGTCACTCAGGCTTCACTAACGTGATTGGTACCATAGACTGCCATCAAGGCCTCAATGAAGGGAATTATGTGAACAGAAAGGGGGTTCACAATGTAAATGTGCAGCCCAGTTACGTTTGTGATTCTTAATATTCCAGATTAGTAATATTATATCAAATAAAAAAAAGGCAGTTGACTAACATCTTCCATATCACAAATGTGAAAGCAAAATGGCCAGGATCTGTGCATGACTTAAGAATGTTCAGAGATTCACATTTATGCACATTATTTTAAAGTGGTAAGGAAAGTTCCACAATTAAATATCAAGCTCACTGTATTACATACACTTATGCTGATCCTAACAGAACTGCATTTTTTCATAGGTGATTATGACATGTTCCTGCCTGCAGACAGGTGTTTTATGACCCCATTCCCTGACCCAAACCAGTTACAATGAAGCTCTAGCCAGGACAAGGGCACACAATGAAATGAACTTTGGCTAAAGGGAAGATTTCAGTGTCTGAAAAGTCTGAGGGTTGCACACCTGACAGGGCCTGTGACATTGTTGCATGTGCCATATTACACAACATTGCCAAAAAAAAAAAAAAAAAAAAAACACTTTTCATTAAATGTTTAATAAAAGACAAATATGCTTAGTTCCTTGAGTTTTATTTCAATTGTTCTTTGTAAAGAAAAGCCAGTGGTCAAGTGCCTGCAACAAGAGATATTAGACACATGCCTCATGCAACAAATAAAAAGGAAAAGTTGTCTATACACTGCCCACCTGTAGGCCTATGTCTCCTCTGTGTGTGCAGACTCTTCTGTAGGCCTTTCTGTAGATGTGGAATCCTGCAACTTATATTGCAGCCATAAAGCATACAAGTATAAATTAAGTAAAGTTATTTATGTACTTGCAGGTAGGCTAGTTCCTCCATATGACAGTTATCTGAGAGGGTTTATTCACTGTCCAGTGCAATGGAAACAAATGGGCATTACAAAGTCGTATAGCCTACTTTCTTTCCTTTGGAAAGTTAGAAAATGTCCACTTACTGCACATATTTCAGCTCCACTTTCTTGGGAACAGATACAAGTGTTGGTGTATTATGTAAAAGTGCACAAAAGAGGAAAACACAATGTCATTACAATGAACTACACTCGGGAAAAATGTGATCAATAACTCATGGCAAAATATTTTTACATTAACATAAGTTTATCAGTTTTCACTTTCACAAGTCAAAGCAATTCATCATTACTCAAGATTGAACAGTTGAAATGACTATACGGCCTTAATTTAATGCAGCAAAAATTATTTTACAGTGTAGGCTACTAAGATCTTCTTTTTTTTCTCAGCCTTTTTCTTGGTTGCTTTTATAAACAGAACACCATTTATTTAACAGTGCCTTTTATAAAAGAGACTATAATATAACTAAAAATTACCATTATGTAGAATATTTTTGTTCTTCACTTTTATTTGTTCCCATGTTCTAGTGTGGTGACTGACATTACAATGCACAAAGTAATTATGCAATTATTAAAATACAATAATATAGTCTAATAAATAAAAACATCTAGCATGGCCACTTCTAACGGATTTAAATTGTCTGCTACTTTTTGCCAGCCCTCTCTCCTGGCTTTTGCAGACTTTGAGGTGTTCCCTGGCGTTTTGATTAAACATTAAAATTCCGAATAAACTTCGACTATTAGTTCTTGCTCTGCTGAGGAGAAAAACTGAACCGCTCTTCGGTCACGCTGAGCAGCCAATAGCAGCGTTGCTGATCAATGTTTCTACTGTCGATACATATCCCCTTTTAACCAGCGCATGAACGCGCAATTATCTCAGATAACTCAACCTAGCGATACTAATTACATCCAGCAAGTGTCTTCGAAGAACCGAGTTAGCCAGATCATGATTCGCACGATGATATCATCTTGGATGTGTCATTTGATCTCGGATGTAATAAGCAACGTACGAAGAACGGGCCCCTGGAAGCCATGTTAATCTTGGAATAATACGGCCACTGTAGGAGTTAAAACGCCCTCGGAATTGAGAGGAACAGAAACTAATATTCACTGGGTAGTCATATACAATTTCACCGCTAGATGGGGGTAAAAATCACACAGTGTAGCTTTAAGCTGCAACCCCACTTTTGAAAAATCCCCAGAATGTCACATGATTATGGCACTTTTTCATGTGTTCCATATATGGACTAAAGCTGCGTCCGAAATCGCGTACTATGGGAGTAGGTACTACATTTAAATTAGAACGTACTTCGCGACCGTTAAAAAAGTACGCTCTATATAGTATGAATACGGGTAGTATGAATGGAGTCCGGACGTACTGGTATTACGGTTGGTATTGTCACGTAACATGCGCGGTCACATCAGCGCGAAAATTTAAAGAGCCCATTCCACTAACTGCACCAACTTAGAGCAATGTTTTTAGTTCTTCTTTCCGCTTTCGTCTGCGTTTTTACGTCGTTCGTGCTCACAATTCAGAGTCTTCGGTCAGCTGCTCGCAGATCACGCCTTTGTCGAGAGCTTTTGTGTAATTTCTCAAATAAGTTAAATATCATTTAGCCAATACATTTTACCTCAAAAAAAAAAAAAAAAAAAAAAATTCAAGTGGAAAATTCCCAAGTGGAAAATTCCCAAAATTCAAGTGGAAATCCAAAAATTACTATCTTGTACACATGCTTTTAAAGAAACAGATTTTGAATTATTTTAAAGTGATGCCCTACAAATGAGATTGTTAGTAAGAAAGTCCTTTAGATCTTTTAGAAACCTGTGAAGGTTACCTTACTGAAGCTGCTGACGTTCATTTTCTTCCCTCAAGACGACGTTTTAAAACTTTTGCTTTTGGTGGTGCTTTAACCCTCTGGGGTCTGAGGTGTTTTCTGGCCCTGGAGGTGTTCTGACATGCTCTGACATTTGTGCTTATTTCTGTTACTTGTGACATTTTCATGGCTAAAGTCTGATTACACTGTATTTAGCACAAACTCTGTTAAGTATGTAAAATATTGCAATGAGACATTTTAATTGTTTATTAATAAACAAGTGTTTTCTGTGTCGGCTGCAAAGATGAAGTTGACGATATTGACTCGCGATCTTCACAGTAGTGAACGCGTCGGAGAGAAATGCACATTTCATACGGATTACATAGTTTTATGTTGTTTTGAATGGTTCTGTTTAAAAGTAGAGATTTCTGTAGATGATAGATATATTTCTATTTTTTTTTAAGGTGTGTGAGGCGAGTAGGCTACCTTATACGCTGAGTTTCAGTTCATGATGATAGCTTAAGCTCCAGTTCAGGCGCTGGCGCCTCCGTGTCGTGATTATCTATTGTCTGCTATATTTACTTTTTATTTATTAAATCTAGGAAATTGGATAATGAAACACTGATTAAAATTAAGATACAATTAATACAAAATGAAATTCGCTTTAAAGAAAGGCTTTGTGCTTTCTGTTTGCAGTCTCTGTGAAAGTTTTAAAGCAGTCTTATAGCCTGGATTGATGGCTCGCAATATCGCAATATATATCGTTGGGAAAAAAAATATCGCAATGTAATTTTTTCCCAATATCATGCAGCCCTAATTTAAAGTGTGATGTCTGTGCTTGGAGGCTTTCAAATGTTCATGTTAACAGACATTAGCGCTCTAAAGTTTTCTGAAGTGTGGCTGAAAAAGCCAAGTAAAACTTTAAATAACCATTGAATCAAATTAAAATTGTATTCTTATCTGTGAAATAAGCATGTAACACGTTTCAACTCCACCACTTGAAATTGTAAAATTGTTCGCCAAATTTGTTGCTTCATACCCCTCTGACACTGGGTAGTTGCACCCCTGGTCTCACTCATCCTCGCAAAGCTGCTTCAGCTCAGTGACATTTGTAGGCTTTCCAGCATGAGCTGTGTTTCAAGTCCTTCCACAGCATTTTAATGGAATTGAAGTCTGGACTTTATTGGGCCATTCCCAAACTTAAATTTTCTAATTTTCCGACCATTTTCAGATCATAGACTTTCAGAGTTGTACAGTTTTAGTCAATTGCAATCTTGAAAGGGATGTTGATGTGTAACATATTAAAGTTCACTGAGCCTTTTGTTTGCCTCCATATTCAATTGTCAGTTTTTGCAACTGACTTTCAATACATTAAATTCAGTTTAAGGATTTATATTGTTCAGGTTTAACTGATTAATCAGCTGAAAGTTTTCCTCTCTGTTCTAGACTCTCTAACTGCAGTGTGACAGAAGAAGGTTATAAAGCTCTGGCTTCAGCTCTGAGATCAAACCCTTCACACCTGATAGAGCTGGATCTCACAGGAAATGATCCTGGACAATCAGGAGTGAAGGAGCTCAGTGATTTACTGCAGGATCCAGACTGTCAACTGAAGACACTGAGGTGAGACGGGATCAAATAATTAACTAAATTAGCTAAATGCAGGCTAAATATTCATAACTAATATATTATTTTAGTTATATAATAAGCTGTACAATTTGTTGCATCAAAATGATCAAGATCAGATCAGATGCTGCAGGTTCTGTCATGATGATGATGATAACCGTCAACACAGTTTAGTTGTGATACGAGCTACAGGTCAAATAGACATTACGGGTCAGTATATGTGTGCTGACATTCAGGAGTATACCTTGATAATTAACAATAATAGTTTTCCATCAAGACCAGATTCACTGCATCTCTCTACACCAGGTCTATGAGTCTCCAGATGTTCACAAACATGCAGTTTCACAAGCCAGTTTTCTCTGTGCTGACGTTTTTCACTCCTCCTGCTTTAAAGACAGAAAGATCTTAATTTCACTCTGTATTCATACTGAAAATCATGATCTAGTGAGCTTTTGCCCTTCTGCTCTGTGAGACCTTTCTGTTCTTATGCTTATGTTTGCTTTAGGACTGAGTGTTGCTCTAGTTTCTTTTAAATATATATTTATTTGTGTATTTAAATGTTTAATGTTTAATAAAGTTGGATATCTAAATAACTAACTTAAGCTTGTCTTTAAAACAATAATTACGTTTTTTATTGTATCAATCATTTTTTGTAATGCAGTGGACATTTAGTTGATACCTGAATTGCCTCTTCTGCAGGTTTGTGAGTCCTGCTGCTGAAGAAGCCTGTCAGTATGTGAATAGAGTTGTGGGTATAAACCCGTTACTCCAGAGAGAGCTGAATCTGAGTGGACATGAACTAGGAGACACACGAGTGAATCAGATCGCTGCTCTACTGCAGGATAAACACTGTCAACTCAACACACTGACGTGAGTATTGCTCATTTATTTATTATATTACTTTTAAGCATTTTTTCCCTCAGTCACACAGAGCCAGAACAATTTAAAGTAATAAAATTAAACAGTCAATTAAACTATTAAGCTGCAACCCCACTTTTGAAAAATCCCCAGAATGTCACATGATTATGGCACTTTTTCATGTGTTCCATATATGGACTAAAGCTGCGTCCGAAATCGCGTACTATGGGAGTAGGTACTACATTTAAATTAGAACGTACTTCGCGACCGTTAAAAAAGTACGCTCTATAGACGAATCCGACGAGCTTTCTGTGTAGGCTGCCATCTTGTGGCGACGCCATTACTGAGCTGTTACTAGTATGTAAACAAACCTCCGTGATAACGCAAACGCACCCTCGATGACAGCTACAGCCAGGCAGTATGACTTGTTGGGTTGATGATGTTAGACAGTGGCCTCCAGTCACAGATGAAGGTACAAACGATCTTACAGATTATTTATGAAAATAGCTTGGCAATAACTATGCTAGCTAAGCAAGCTAACGAGGAAACTATTAAAAGATCTGTCCATTTGGCAACAATAAATAAATGAATGATATCAAATAAACGAATTCATGTTTTTCATTTGTGACCATTATTTATCTCATTTTCACATTTCAAAAGGAAAGGGTAAGGTACAGCTAACTGCTAGCGTTGTTGGTTCTCAGAGTGAGAGTCACAGTCAAGCAAATACAGTAATGCTACTACTGCCCCAACGCGCCCCTTCGGTTGTTTTAAAGGTATTCAAGAGTATTTTCTCCTTCGCCTGGCATCCGATGATCAACAAAATGCCAACTACAGGTCACTGATAGAGGGTCAAAAAAATTATCTGAGCTCCGTATGGGTTGGTCAAATAATGCACACTCTACCAGATGATAAATATATAGTTCTTAAAGGACCTGTCCGATTTTCACAGACCATTAACAACACTTATACTGTTCAAATAACTCTGCAGAGGAAGAATAGTAAAGTTGTAGATGTAACGTTAGTGACAGTCGTAAATCGCGGGCTGTTTATTCCAGTGGAATTTCTCAAATAAGTTAAATATCATTTAGCCAATACATTTTACCTCAGAAAAAAAAAAAAAAACACACACACATAAACCTGTGACAGGGTTTCTGCACATTTTTTAAAGTCAAATTTAAGGCTTTTTAAGACCTTTTTAAGACCCGAAGAAATCAAAATTAATACCATGCATTGGGGTGTGCAATATTGACAAAATATGTCTCTATCGATATTTTCAAAGTTTTCTTGTTAATAATTAGATAACATTTTACTGATTGTGTTTTTGTGCTTGGTGCCATGGCTGGTTTAGGCCTGTTGTTGACAGCAGACCCACGAAGATATTCATATTTTTCATATTCTATGCAGTGGTCAGTTCACAGTAGTGACAGAAATTAACATTTTTTATTAAGGGGTAATATTTGCCATCTTAAATTGATTTCCAGGGGCATTTTCACCTATATATTGACATTTGTAGATGTATGCATCACCTTTTATGTCAAATTCTAACATTCAAATTAAATTCTATTAGAATAATTACACAATACCACTGTTACCAGCCAAATTAAATCATTAAATCAAAATCCATCTTTGCATTGCAGAGGTGACACAGTGGCGGCATCAGATCTGGCATTAATATATTTACACTGCATTTACAATTGCATAAATAAAGCTATGAGATTGTTAAATATGAACTGATTTCTAATTTTAACATTCTAATTAAAAAGTACTCTAAATGTGAAACTAAAGCTGCCAATAGGTGGCGGCAAGTCACTGTTTTAATAAGTGAGTCGAGGGAGTCATTCATTCAACCGATTCGTTCAAACGGCTGATTCATTCGGGAAGCAAGTGATTGTTCATTGAATCATTAAATTGATTCGTTCAAAACGCGGATTCCAGTCAAAAACTCATCGCTGTCTGTTGCATTGAGACCATAGACTGTAAAAAAATATGGACGTAGTGTCCGTGACGTCACCCGTAGGTTTCTGAAGAGCATTTTTGAAGCCTAAAGTGGGCGGAGCCGGCCGTCGCCATCTTGGCCTCGCGTCACTCCCGGATAACAGAAAATGGGCAAAGAGGCTGAGAAATCATGCCCAAATAGCTCGACGTGATCGAGTTAGCTCAGGCTGTTAACGGCTCTGGGTAATGCTATTGACAGTACCAAGTCTGCGACTGCACAGGGCCTCGCGCTAAAGTGACACTTGATGATGTAAAGCCAATTAAAAGTTCCTGTTTTTGCCCTTCGAAATATTATAATAGTTAAAAGACATGGCTACAAGTGAGACTGTGTATCGTGATTCTGTACTATTCTGCTAGTTGAAAATGTATTATGCAGTAACTTAATATTACTCTGAGAGAGTGTGTGACAGTGATTTATGTGCATAACGTTAACTTACATGTCAGTCACTCTTTCGTCAGCACGGCATCGCTCGTCAAGTTCGTAGAGCTTATTCAGTCCATTTTAAATTCTGATTTTGGCCGCCTCTCAAATTTAAAGCATAGATATATTGCCTGTGAAGTTCAAGTAAATGCGCTAGAAAATCCACGCTCATTCAAGGATGTGCATTTATTGCATAGACGGAGAAAGCGCTGACGCCTGCATGATTTCACCTGACGGTACATAAGCATATTATAATCTATCTGTCCCGTGAGAGCAGAACGAACAAGCCTTTATTGACGTTTTTAAATTTGAAAACTCCAAAAAGCAACGAAATTGTCAGACATCCATTAGTGCATGTTCACAGAGGAAAACAACTGAAATACAGCGCTGGTTGTTCTCTCGAACGATACTCGACGACAACGACGGAATTCTAAGCCGTGGGCGAAGTAATGGGTGTATTAAATTGTATGAAATAATCCCGAAAAAAAAGCACAAACACTGCAGAGAAGGCAAGTTCAGCAGCAACATTTGCTGAGGTGAAGTGACGGCTAGTAACAGCAGACAAACGGCTAGCATTGACATCAGCGGGAATCCACCTGTCACTCAAGTGGCCACACCCTTAAATGCAGAAATTTAAATATTAATCAACTAAACGGATGAGTTATAAAAAAATGCACCCCCCTCACAGTTGTTATGAAGGGCAAAATTAGCTGTATAGACCAAAGCCAAATAGAGATCCAGGCTGTAAACATGTTTTCTTCTGCTGTAAAGTTGGTAATTTTAACATGGGGGAGATACAGATTTGACTCACTTCTGCAGCCAGCCTCAAGCGGCCAGTCAGTGAATTGCAGTTTAACTCACTTCCGTGTTGGTTTCAAGAGAGAGAAGGGGAGGTTGCCGCTTGATTGAGACTCTGCTATGGCTTCATTTTGAAATTCTCGTCAGCGAAATAAAGGGAAAACAAACAATATTGACAATACTGTTTATAAAATGTAACTCACAATGTTAATTTATTGTTAATTTAACTGTTATATAAATATAACAATAATCACATTTGCAATTGTGCACGGGAAAACGGAAGTCTTGCTGATGCAGGATCTCCGCGGATCCTTAAAAAGTCTTAAAAGGTCTTAAATTAGATTTTTCAAATTTAAGGCAATAAAAAGTCTTTAAATTTTAGATGACACTTTGACTTATACTTATCTAAATGCTTTCGAAATTAAAACTATCTAATTAGCGTAGGCCGTATTATTTTTTTAAATCTATCTTGGTGGATTTGCTTGTTCACGTGACAATTCGCGTCACTTACGGCAGTATATCAGCCTGCGTCTGTCTCCTGCACGCGAGAGGAGAGAAGAAAACGAGTAAATGTCAGTTCGATTGTAAGTTCATTCTTTATGTGCTTAGGAGTGTGCGATGTTGTCTATGAACTATGATGATATTGTAATCATTGTTTTAACTATGTACGAGGCACTGCGAGTGCGAGCTGACATCGCGTTTCTCTCTCATGCTTGCTTTCACTGCGTCAATTTTCACTTTATATCGCCGACGAGAATTTCATAATGAAGCCGTGGTCCAACAGACAGCAATGTTTTTTGTTTTTTTTTACTGAAATCCGCGTTTTGAACGAATCCTTTCAACGATTCAATGAACAATCACGTTTTTTGAATGAATCAGCCGTTTGAACAAATCGGTTGACTCCAACAACTCGCTTATGAAGACAGTGACTTGCCGCCACCTACTGGTGGTTTTAGTTTCATATTTAAAGTATCCTTTAATTAAAATGTTAAAATTATAAATCATTTCGTATTTAAATATTGAATAGCTTTATTTATGCAATTGTAAATGAAGTGTAAATATAGTAGGCTAATGCCAGTTTTGATGCCGCTTCTGTGTCTCCTCTGCACTGCAAGGATGGATTTTAATTTAATGATTTATTTTGACATTGGTACTGTGTTATTCTAATATAATTTGAATGTTAGAATTTGACATAAAAGGTGATGCATACCTCTAAATACGTTTAGAAACAATGTCCATATATAGGTGAAAATGCCCCTGGAAATCAATTTAATGGTGGAAAATATTGGCCCTTAATAAAAATGTTAATTTCTGTCACTACTGTGAACTGACCACTATAGAATATAAAA
Source organism: Abramis brama (assembly GCF_963993115.1). Classification (NCBI taxonomy): domain Eukaryota; kingdom Metazoa; phylum Chordata; class Actinopteri; order Cypriniformes; family Leuciscidae; genus Abramis; species Abramis brama. The sequence continues at coordinate 3,254,819 of NC_139963.1, read as the reverse complement.
AATATGAATATCTTCGTGGGTCTGCTGTCAACAACAGGCCTAAACCAGCCGGGATACCAGTACAAAAACACAATCAGTAAAATATCATCTAATTATTATCAACAAAACTTTGAAAATATCGAGACATATTTTTGTCAATATTGCGCACACCTAATGTACGGTATTAATTTTGATTTCTTCAGGTCTTAAAGAGGTCTTAAAAAGCCTTAAATTTGACTTTAAAAATTGTGCAGATACACTGTGATGTGATATTGTAGGTCTATGATAACAACATAATATGATATAAATATGAGACAAAAACTCATTTGGGAACATAGCCTACCTATAACTGCACACATCACGCAGTGAAAGCACGAGAGACAAAAGCGATGTCAGCTCACAGTGCCTCGTACATCGTTAAAACAATGATTACAATATCATAATAGACAATACACATCGCAGATCGCACACCACTACGCACATAAAGACTGAACTTAGAACTGAACTGACATTTACCAACTCGCTTCTCCTTCTCTCCTGTTTCGCGCGTGTAGGAGACGGACGTAATGCTGCCGCGAATGAAGCGAAATGTCACGTGAACAAGCAAATCCACAAAGAAAGAATAATAAATAAAAAAAGTACGCTAATTAGATGGTTCTAATTTAGAAAACATTTAGATATGTGTAAGTCAAATTGCCATCGAAAATTTAAGACCTTTCATAATAGGCCGCTGTACGTGAGCTGTATCGTTCAGTTTCGTTCCACCAAGTGGGGCACTAATTTTTCTTTTGCTCAATATGTTCAACGTTAATAAAAGGTATCCAAGCAAAAAGTTCTCCACGCATTATCCTGCAGTTAATGAGAAATTGTAATTTATTGGCGCACTATATTGACTGCGTATTGAGACGTCTAAAACGGTTGAGCTAGATTTTCAACCAATCAGCATCGAAAATGTAAGTAGGTCAGAGCCGAAATCAAGCCAATATCACTACGCACATGTAAACATGGAGGAGGACGTAAGCAGCGCATCTTCATCTGATAGCGGCGATCAAGTAAGGGTTAATGCCCGACGAGGTGTCCATTATCAGGTTTTAATGGACGACGGCGAGGCGTGAACCGTCCGACGCGCAGCGTTCACTCTGAAGGAATCACTCACATGGCTGTGCACTTGTAATGACACATCAAGGATGTTAAGAGGCTAAAAGCAGGTTTAAAACGTGCCCCATTTAAGTCAACAGGGTGCAAATTTTAAAAAGAGGATAACATGGTGTAGGCAACACCGATTTTTGTCGTTGTTCTCTGTACTGACAGCAGTCCAAATTTACAAAAAAATGAGCACATTGTTAAAATTGACTGGAGTTCTCCTTTAAAGGCGTCTAAAACATTCAGCGGAGCAGCGACAGAGTAAACAACAGTGTCCCAATATGATACAAACATTTACCAATAATGTGGAAAGCTTTTAAATCTGCTCAGAGAAAGATTCGCTGTGACGAATCTGTCACCGTTCAACATCTGCTGGAAATCCAGGTAAAATTATCTGCGTGCACGCGCACGTCCCCAGTTAACATGATCCCCAGTTGATCCGTAACACCGGCGCACTGGCAAAGGTTAACAGGTTAATAACACAAAATTAAAAAGGTGATATCAAGCTTTAAATATTTGATTAAGACAGACAGTTTGATCATGGGTCAATAATTATATCAGTTTCTGTAGTGGCAGAACAATGTTTTTTTTCAGACATCAGGATCAGAACTGTTCATAACTGCTTTCAATTTAATCTTTATATTTCACAAATATCTAATTTTGGTGCAACATATACTGTAACTTGTAAAAACCGAATAAGTGCATTTTAAAAGTCTGTGATCAGTATCTGCCTGTAATAAGATCCACTGAAGGTAAGTTGACTGAACGCTAGTGATGGGCGCTTTCGAAACACGCTTCATGAAGCTGTGAAACCTTTACGAATCTTTTGTTTCGGATCAGTGGTTCGGAGTGTGTATCAAACTGCCAAAGTCACATGATTTCAGTGAACGAGGCTTCGTTACGTCATAACTGTTTCAAAACGTTTGGAAATGTCAATGGTTCACCACTGGGGGGCGATGATCTCTGTGAACCCATGAATCATGCAGATTCACTGAGATTGAAGTGTTTGTGGGTTTTACCTGATCTCTGATCAGTTTTATACATTTGTAGACATTTTAATTAGACATTAGTATAATTAAAAGCAATAATAGTAGTTAATAGTCTCTTATTGGCCTGTTTAGCTGAGCCATCCATAAAATACACTGACACTGCCTCACGGTGCAGCACTAAAGCAGATTAACTACCTTTTACAAAACTTGTTTGATTGTCTTCTGCTTAAGGAAATACTTTTATTCCTTAATCTGATCATGTTAGTTTATACAGTTATTCTTTGTTCATGTTAGTTCACAGGGGATTTACTAATGTTAACAGAAAACTTTTGTATTTAAAAATGTATTAGTAAATGTTTAAACTTAAGGTTATTAAATGCTGTATAGTATTGTCCATCATTGGTTCATGTTAACTAATGTAGTTAATGTTAACAAATGAAACCTTACTGTAAAGTTTTAGCAAGTAGACAATGTGTCTGAAAACAACCGACATAAACACATTTGACCCAGTGAGCAAACCAAGGGTAACATTGACATGAAAGAACCTTAAAGATTATATGAAATGAATGTGTAAACTAACATAAATACATCAACAATTTCAACCTTTTTATTGTTACAGTGTTGGTAGAATATTTAAATGAACAATGTGTAGTCTTTCTCCATGTTACCTTTACCTTGATATCCCTGTTTATTTGTCAGCAAAAGTCTGCTGGATGAAGATGAACACGTTAGTTGATCATCATAGATCTGAGTCATTTTCTCTTTCCGTCTTCAGTCTGAATAGATGCAGTATTACAGAGGAACAGAGTCTCATCCTGACTTCAGCTCTGAAATCAAACCCGTCACACCTGAGAGAGCTGGACCTGAGCTGGAATACACTAGGAGACTCTGGAGTGAAGCGCTTATATGCCGTACTGAAGGATTCACACTGTAAACTGGAGAGATTGAGGTCAGTCACATTCACATACAAGAATCAAAATGCTTAAAATCACTTCAACAGTTTAAACTAAAACACTTTAACACTGTATTTGTGCAAACTTAGTATTTTGTGATCTGGTGAAATAAAGATGAAGATCTCTCTTCCTCTCTCTGTTTTATTTGCTTATGAAGATGATGTGACTTTACAGAATAAAGAGTTTTCTTTTCTTCTGTCTTATTTTCTTCTCTCTCTGCTAATGTAGTTTAAGAGGCTGTGATATGACAGATGAAGGTTGTTCTGATGTGACTTCAGCTCTGAAATCAAACCCGTCACACCTGAGAGAGCTGGACCTGAGCGGGAATAAACTAGGAGACTCAGGAGTGAAAAACCTCAGTGATCTACTGATGAACCCACAACTCAAGCTGGAGAAACTACAGTTAGTATCATTATACTGTACAGCAATTACAGTGTGACTGAAGTTTATTTATTTGAAGACAGCAGGCCTTATGTTTCATTGTTTATAGCAGTGCACTTTCTGGGTTTCCCCTATTGCTCACAGGGGGTTCACGAGTTCACATCTACATATAATTAATACAATAAGTTTATGCGTATTTGGCGTGCTGTCCGGGGGGAGTTAGGCCCGAACCCAAAGTACTCCCCCAGTTGGTAAGTGTAGATGGAACTGGAAGTGAGGAGATGGGGTGGAGGAGGGATGCTGACAAACGTTCAATGAACAGAGATAGGTCTGCTGTGAATTTATACTCTGTCATTGAGTTGATTACTGATTAATCTCCAGCTGTGCATAATTTGGTTAATTATCTGAACCTGATCCTCCCGAACTTTGTTAATAAAACATAATTTAAAGTGGGATGTGAGTGTGCCGTACGGACTCTTATTCTGGCTGTACTGAAGACGAAGCGGTTTGACCAATCAGATGAAAGGGGCGTTTCAGCGCCGCCCACATGTGCAAACGAAATATCAAAGCCATAAACCGATTTGTAAACCACAAACGAAAAATTAGAAATCGAGCCGAAATCTCATTTTCCGTTTATTAAACTAAACGAAACACCGAATAAACAATCCGTCTTTTCATTTCTCGTTATTCCATTCCAAACAGGAAATGAAATGATCAGATGATACACGGACCATGTCGTGTGTTCATTCGTTTTTTGATTTAATATTGAAAGTAGAAAAACGAGAAAACACTTCCTTTTTCGTCTTTTTATTTTTTCAGAAAAACTAAAAACAAGTATTCAGCTTGATTTTTCACTTTTCGTTCTCAGGTAGAAACATTTATAAACAGCTTGAATATCTGATTTCTACACGTAGGCGGGAATGAAACGCTCCTGTCCTCTGATTTGTCAGCCGAAGATCAAACTGTCCCGTCATCAGTTCTTCCTCAGCTCCGCTCAGCAGAATAAAAGTCCTCCGCTGCTGCAGTTGTACGGATTCTGAACGCGTTTATTGCAACTACTACATTTCATCTTTTTCTCATCAAACACCCAGACTAATGGCTCGACACGACCCGCACCGGGGAAGAGCCTCGACAGGGCTTTCTTATGAGGCTTTCAGTTCTCAAGTGCCAGGGGGTCCGTGAAATAATTTACTATAACCTACTGTATTTTCCGGACTGTAAACTAAAGTCACATTTTTATCATGAAACACGTTGTGATTTATTCCAGAGTGACCTAGGCCTTTACAATGCATTTAACTTAGTTCACATAATCTAAATGTTGACTTTCAAAAGTAGGCACGCCAAGAAGACTATTAGCTGTATTTTGGTTTATATATATACTAGGGGTGTCCCCGACTATGGATTTTCATAGTCGAATCAGAATCGTCAAGTCTTGCCTATAGTCGACTAATAGTCGAATCATGTGTATGGGGGTGGGGCTGGGGGCGGGGCTTTAACATTTCAAAGCCGCAATGTACAGAAAATCACACAAAGATATAGAAAAAAATGTATAAAAACATTTTGGATCAATAAAACTAAGAAATAACATAACTCCAGAAAGGCCACACTGCAGACATTTCACATGCAAATCAAATTAAATCGGCTAAATTACCTGTGCGAGCAGGCTCTAAGTACAGCACAACATCGATGCACCGAAAAAATAATTATTAATTTACTAAATTAAATTAGAACAGAATATACCTTTATAATAAATAAAAATACAAAACAAAATAAATCAGAATCAAGTCACAAGATGAGAAGCAAATGTGCGCAAAATGCCTAAAGTGCAGGGGAACATATATTCAAAACACAAGCCACAAATAGTAAGATTTGATAACCCTGACCGATCAATAAATAAAATTAAAATAAAGAAATGATTAAAATAACGATAGTAGCCAGAATTTTCAACTTTGTCTTTTTAACTGCAGAAACAACAATAAATGCTAAACTGGAGTGGCAGTCTTTTAGCGAAACATGTTCACAGGATCCAAAACTCAAATTAGAACCGGCTGAAAAGTTTTGAAATCACTTGTACCCTATACCTGATCGAGAGAACAAACCCAGTCTTTCACTCTGTCTGTGTCCGTTGGAGTCTTTTCAAATTGTGCGCGCGGATAAAATACATTCTAAAACACTTAACGTGAAAAACGTTTAACGACTTAATCTCCTAAAATAGTTCAATTAAAATATCAAATTATGTAAAGATAACGCTTTACTATAGGAGGAACGCATTGCGTTCATATTCTGGGTTCATCTGCTTATCATAGTATGGTTTCTTAATAAAGTGTGTACTGTGTACATTAAGCCACGTTAAAGTGCCTTTTAAGCGTTTTAAAAGCTTTTTTCACGTCAAGCATTTTAGAATGTCCCGTGGAAAACCAACTTGTTAACGTTGGCCGGCAGAAGTGCGATCATGGTTTTCCTGATGCTAAATCCAGCCTTGGAGAATATCCTTTCTGATGGTGTACATCCACACTTTAGATTTTCTTATCCCAGACATTGTTAAAGATTTAAATCCTTGCCGCCAAGACGCTCCTCTGTCGGTCACGGATTGAAACTTAAATCTGTCACGGGGCGTTTGGATTTATTCACGCACGTTAAAAAATATTTATTAAAAGCTTCTTTCTTTGCACATTTTTATATACAGCATTATCATAATAGGCTGAATATTAACGTATTGACAGAAAACCGGTAGTTCTATGTGAAATCAGACATTGAGCGCCCTCATAAAGCCAAAGTGGCATGATCCTCGTTTCATAACACCTCTGCGAAGATTCGACCGTGAGATCGGTAGTCGAATCAGGCTCCTCCAATCGAAGCATCGAATCTTCGACTATTCGGGGTCACCCCTTATATATACAGTATATACTTTTTTTTCCATCAATCTCTTTATTAAAGTTTGAACATGAAATAAGAACAAACAAAGTTCCCCTTCACATACAAAGAAAAAAAATACAAAAACAATAAACACCAAGAATCAACAAAAATAAACGACAAACAACATAGTAACAATGAAGGAAAAAACAACAACAATAAAAACACATTAACTAATAGCTGTGAGTGACGGTCCAAGAACTACTGCCCAGTCATTTGCAGCAAAAAACGTGGACACTAAGTTTACACAGGATTGTCTGGGAAGGTCAACTTCCCAACATATTCAAAAAAAGGGGGTATATATATATATATATATATTAGGGCTGTCAAAGTTAGCGCGTTAATAACGCGTTAACGCAAAATCATATTAACGGCACTAATTTATTTAACGTGCGATTAACGCAGCGCGTATTTTCTGTTTGACCCGTGGCCCAACCCCTAGTTGGAGAAATGGAGATACAGTGTTGCTAACTTAGCGACATTGCAGACCCCTTTAGCGATTTTTTTTCCCTTCAACAAAGCGCCCAACCTTATTTAGTTTCTGAGAATCTACCGGTACCGCCGGTACTGCTCTCTCAGCACGCGCGCACACCTCTCTCTCTCTCTGCGTCTCGCGCGGAGGAGCAGCGCTTTAACTCAGATAAGCACAGATATTATGTTGCTTCTCTATTTTTACAAGTATAGCCGAAATCAGAGCACAGATATTGTCTTTATCTTATGTGAATTTGATTTCACCAGACGACGGCTCGATTATCAGAATTTTTGTGCAGATTAACGTCTTGGAAGGGAGAGCTGGTTATGTCTTAATGGGTCGCGTTTCAGTCACCATTTCAAATTCATTCCGTTGTTTGACAACAGAAACAGTAAAATATACCAATGAAAACAGTTTTATTGAGAATTTAGCTTCATCAAAATGGGCACAGAGAGAGACAAACTACACTGTAATAGGCTAATAAATAATAAATGTACATTTGGTATTTTCAGAAGAGCTGCCCTGTCATGCAAAAATCTAAACATGTTTGTGTTAGTAAATTGCTCAGTGCAAAGAAAGAGAAGTAATGGTAACCTGGCATTTTTTTGTTCTTTCTATGTGTCTAATAGACATGAACAAGTTCTTTGAAAAACATCTGTGACCTTTGAAACATGTCTCGTCCTTATGCTCTATATTGACTATGGTTTCAATAATAAACATACATTTGCATAAAGCATCCATATTTATCCATGCCCACATTGATTAGAGTATTACAAACTTGAAAAGTATTAATTTAAGGTACATTTAGAACAATTAAAAAAAATGTGCGATTAAATGCGATTAATCGCGAGTTAACTCATGACAATATGCGATTAATCGCGATTAAAAAATTTAATCGATTGACAGCCCTAATATATATACATACACACACACATATATATATATATATATATATATATATATACTTTTTAACCACAAATGCCAGTCTTTTACCATCTCTGAGATGTGCCACGTATTACATCATCACATGGAAAGGTCACGCGTCACGTCATCAAAAAATGTGTTTTGGGGTTTCATGACCCTTTAAAAATGAAATGAAATGAATGTGTAAACATGAATACATCAACAATTTCAACCTTTGTATTGTTACAGTGTTGGTAGTATATTTAAATGAACAATGTGTGTCTTTCTCCATGTTACCTTTACCTTGATATCCCTGTTTATTTGTCAGCAAAAGTCTGCTGGATGAAGATGAACACGTTAGTTGATCATCATAGATCTGAGTCATTTTCTCTTTCCGTCTTCAGTCTGAATAGATGCAGTATTACAGAGGAACAGAGTCTCATCCTGACTTCAGCTCTGAAATCAAACCCGTCACACCTGAGAGAGCTGGACCTGAGCTGGAATACACTAGGAGACTCTGGAGTGAAGCACTTATGTGCCGTACTGAAGGATTCACACTGTAAACTGGAGAGATTGAGGTCAGTCACATTCACATACAAGAATCAAAATGCTTAAAATCACTTCAACAGTTTAAACTAAAACACTTTAACACTGTATTTGTGCAAACTTAGTATTTTGTGATCTGGTGAAATAAAGATGAAGATCTCTCTTCCTCTCTCTGTTTTATTTGCTTATGAAGATGATGTGACTTTACAGAATAAAGAGTTTTCTTTTCTTCTGTCTTATTTTCTTCTCTCTCTCTGCTAATGTAGTTTAAGCTACTGTGATATGACAGATGAAGGTTGTTCTGATGTGACTTCAGCTCTGAAATCAAACCCGTCACACCTGAGAGAGCTGGACCTGAGCGGGAATAAACTAGGAGACTCAGGAGTGAAAAACCTCAGTGATCTACTGATGAACCCACAATTCAAGCTGGAGAAACTACAGTTAGTATCATTATACTGTACAGCAGTTACAGTGTGACTGAAGTTTATTTATTTGAAGACAGCAGGGCTTATGTTTCATTGTTTATAGCAGTGCACTTTCTGGGTTTTTTAAACTAAAACACTTTATTCTCAATATCTCACAGTGAGTCTGCACTGCAAAAACTCAAAATCTTGCCAAGTATATTTTTCTAATTACTAGTCAAAATATCTCATCACACTTAATATAAGACAAAATTGCCTAAAGACCAAGATTTAAGTGAGATAAAGGAGCTTGTTTTTAGACAGTGCATCTTGAATATCTTGTTAAGTGAATCTGTCTTGAAAATATCTTGTTTTGAGCCATATCTCAGATGAAACAAGCTTTTTTGACATGTCATAAGGTTTTTAAGCTGCTGTGTTAATTGTAAAAGATGAATCGTCTTATTTCAAGAAATAGACTTGACTTGAATTGAGACAACAAATCTGCTTTATTGAAAACTGTAGGTCAACATGCCAAACTCACAACTCACAATGCAGTACAGTGAGTATGTATAATATTTACATATAGACAGCAAAAAAACTTAATTTATTTACGTATAAACAGCTTTACCGACGTACAAATTTGTACATATTCCTATTTAACTTAAAATCGTGGCATTAATGTTTTTACTCTATTGCATTCAATTGTCTTATTAATTAAATTTTCAGTCACATTTATTAATAGTTTAACGTTACTCATAAATAATAACAGCTCTGTTCGTGCTTCTGCTGCAATCTCGTTTAGGAGGATTAATAGCCTACATGGTGTTAAACAAGAATACACTTTAAAACCTTAAAAATACCTTTTTTATCGTTTAACCATTTTGTAATATTTGGTTTATTTACCGCGTGAGACACAAAAAAACACAACATAAATTCACAAAAGACATCCATTTTATTAGATTGGTGTAATCCAAATCTTTAGAATCCATGTGTTGTTTGCAAGAAACAGATCCAAATTCAGCCCTTTATCCAGCGATCTTCATCATTTCTCTCAGCAGAGACCGTAAACGTCAAATCCCAGCATCCCGCGCTCGATTGAATTCAAATTCAAAAATTGCGCCTGAAGCGTTACGACATGTTTTACGGCAGCGATATCAAACGCTCATTGGCTCTCGCATGCTTCGTCACAGATTGCAACATGCCGTGTTTAAGTTTGTGTTCTACATTTGAAACAGAGAAGCGCGCGCGCCTTTACAGAGCGAACAGCGAACCGAAACCGGATTAACATTTTCATGGATTAAGAATTTAAATTCTGCTCTATAACGTTACAAAACTATTATACTGCACTGCCAGAGAGGACTGCGACACATCGTCATGTGAACGACTTTTGGTACCGGTTTTGACATTTTCTCACTAAATAAATTATTGTGATTAAACTTGTAACGTTATGTCTGTTGTCTTTCTTTATAATTGTAGCCTAACCTTACGTACAGTAGTTTTAAGAAATGGTTAGGTTTAGGGGTAGGATTAGTGGCTCAAACTATCATTTAATGCTATATTGTTAATAAAACTGCCATTTCCCTAACGTTACACATGTCCATTACTTTTTATCCTTTTAATATTGTCTATAAAAATGGCTATGTTTAGGTGGAGTAGGGTTAAGGGATCTTACATTTATAATCTATAAAATGTTCTACTATGTTTTCATATTGCAGTTCCATACTGTGAGCCAAAATGTTGAGAAAAATGAAGCTGTTTCCCTTTTATGCAGTCCTCTGGGACTTTTTGCTGTTTAAATAAAAACAATGGTTAAATGCAAGTCTATTTTTCACTTTTTCTGTCTAGTAAACAGTAGTTAATGTCTTGAATCTAGTAGGTAAAATGTCTTGAATCTAGAACAGTATTATTTTTGTTGAGCTTACAATAAGGTAAATACACTTGAGATAATGACAGGATGGTAAATTATGGCTTATTATGGCAAAAGAGCACTGCCTAATACGAGTCAGGAATGCTAACTTCAAGACATTTTGTCTCAAAATGCCAGTTTCCAATCTTATTTCAAGTTGGTGGTGACTTAAATCTAGAACAGTGTAACAATTATAGAACTAAAAATTAGTTAAATACACTTGAAACAAACAGGATGACCGAAAAAAAAAAATGCTACTTTTGAGGGGAAAATACTATTTTTGAGCATGACAAGCTTATTATGAGACACAAAACATGACAAATACTAGTAAAATATAGCTAAAAATGAGTTTTCCCAGCTAATTTCAAGATCACTCATATCTTGTAAGGCTTAAATACAATGTCTTATTTCAAGAAATCTTACCAAGAGAATTTTCACTTGTTCCATTGGCAGATTTTTTTGCTTATTACAAGCAAAAATATCTTGTATTAATTTTTTTTTGCTTATTTTTGGAGAGGCCTTTTTTCCAGTGTGAGTTCACATTATATTTGTGTAAAATTCTTCACATTCATGATTTGTTTGTAAGATAATCTCTCTTCCTCTGTTTGTGTCTTTCTAGTCTACGGAACTGTGGCATTACAGATGTTTCTTCTCTAACTCAGTCTTTGACTAACTCAAAAGCTCTGCAGTTTCTAAAAGAGCTTGAGCTGAGTCTCAATAAGATAGGAGACTCACAGCAGCGGCTCAGAGACGAGCTACGAGACTCAAACTGTGACCTGAGGTGAGGAAACATCACTGAGATATTAAAGAGATCTTCTTTTACCTCTGATATGTGAACAAACCTTTCAAACATTCGTGAAAGGAAATTATCATTAAGCTTTATTGCAACACAGGGTTTGTGAGAACAAAATGTGAAGTTATTGAAATGTTTAACACAAAGGAGGAAAGAGAACAAAAGCTCACTGTCACAGCTTTATACATTATCGTAGAAATTTTAAACTGTATATTAAAGTAACCATGTTTCTAACATCTAACCTTATTTAACATCTAACATCTGAACAGGATGTACTGTACGAAACCAATGGAAAACTTGTGTCTTTGAGTGTGTGCATATGTGTGTAAAAATAACATAGTTTGGGAAATGAAACTAGACAGTCTGTTAGAATCTTGTGATTAACAAATGAAGTCATCATTAAAACAAAGTTTGCTTTACCTAGTAACAGAGGGGTTTGCATATGAAGAACCAATCAAATAATGGGGAAATTATGTAATGCAGCCTGACATTTATGCCATACCTCGATTCTATAAAACTGTTGTATCTGTGTTTTACGCTGGGAGTCTCAATGGAATTTGTCTGAGATCCTCCGGCCTTGATTCTTCTTGGGAGAGTTTCTCTGAGAACTGCTCGAAGACTCTCCCGGCCGTTATTAAAGCATTTAAAGGACATTTGCTGAAAGTCTGTCTGTTAATTTCTGCTTAAACTGGTCAGTTTAGGGAAGCAAGTTAGTTAGAAACTCGGCCAGTTGTCGACGGAAGACACAAATAGCTGGAGTATAAAGGTTTGTGTTTGAACTCAAAATAACATTTGTATTTGCTCCCTGTGGTTTATTCCATACGCCGTACACTCATTAGTTTCTCCTTTACAGAGACTCAATAGGAGTCGCACCGACACACACACACACACACACACACACATATGAACATGATTCATGCTTTACATCTATTATATTTAAAAACACAAATATCTATCCAAGATCATGTATTGTCAGTAATTAATCTGATTACAGGAATTCAATTTAACTTATTTAAAAAAAAAAAAAAAAAACAGTAATTGAAATATAATAATTTGCACTTTGTTCCACTGAACTCTGATTGTTTTCTCTTCTGTTCCACTTTACAGAGTATATTAAGAAGGTCGATCACCAAACATCCCTGATAAAGATCAATCACCAAACATCCCTGATAAAGGTCGATCACCAAACTCTGCTGGATGTGTTATATCGTAGTGTGAAATGATCATGAGAGGAGCAGAAACCATCGCAGATGAGAAATTTGAGAAAATTTGTCACACTAAATTCTGAGAAAATTTCTAGAGTCACACGGTCGACAGTCAGAGGAGAGTGCAGCGTTCCAAGACGCAGAACCACATATGGTCAACAATCGTTCTCTTATAAAGCAGTGAGCCTTTGGAACACTCTTCCAAACGAAATTATTTCATGCACAAACTACGGTACTTTTACACGCCTGACCAAACAGTGGTTATTATCAAAGCAAATCTGTACCCACTGAATGACTGTGATATGAATGATGTAAACTGTGAGTAAATGAGTGATAGATTCCTGAAGTGGGGAGGGTTTTTATGATGTGAGTGAAGTAATGCTTCCATGTATTATTATTCTGTATATATTTTATGAATTTTTGTAAGTAGGCTATAATATCAACCTGTCCAGGGACTGCGGGTGGAAATTAGCATTTTTTGCTACAACCTGGCACATGACATCTCTTCTTTTTTAGACTAATGTTGTTTGTGCATTGTCCCTGATCAAATAAAATAAATTAAAAAAAAAAAAAAAATCAGCTGATCCACAGAAGAGTTTTGGAATTGGGAATATATTGTTGATTCTGATTTGTATATTTCATTTATATTTTATGTGAAGTTGTACATGTCTTATATAAAAAAATATTATTTATAGATTTTTTTTTGTAAAATCTATGTTTTGGAATACATTTGTGACTCTGATCTGTTATATATGTGTGTGTGTGTGTGTGTGTGTATATATATATATATATATATATATATATATATATATATATATATATATATTGTTTTATATTATGTTGTGTTGTGTATTTTTTTGGTGAGATATGTCCTCTATATTTATCAAACAATTTCTTCTCTCTTGTGACTATTCTACAATGCGTAATCAGGTGATTGTCACATGACTAACTAATTGTTGTTTAAAAGGACTGTGAGTGTGTTTGCTACACCCTGGCTGTGTTCGAAACCGCATATTCACTGAGTAGGTCCTTAATTTCAATAAGTACTTGCTTAACGAGCGCTAAAAGAGTAGGTACTATATAGCCTGATCGCGTTAAGTATGAATATGAGCCGTATATCATCCGCCATGTTGACGTTATCATGTGACCTACAACGTTATCACAAGCACAACAACTTAAAAGATATGAGCGACAGCTTTAATTAATCTATCTGTAAATATCCTGATATTGATGAAACTTGCTCATTTTGTGGTTTTGTTGAAGAATCAAGTGCCCATTTATTTTGTGATTGTAGTTTAACCAATACATTTAGGGTTGATTTAAGTTCTTATATTTTAACCCTATAATGTGACCCACAGTTTTATCCTTAAAGATGTTATTTTTTATTATAAAAACCCCAAATCGTCATCTCTTGAATATGTTGTTAATTTCTTTATTTTATATGCAAAATGTTTCACCCACAAGCAAAAGTGGCTTAAATCTCATTTATGTTTAACTCGTTTCATCCATCAGGTTTATAAATAATAAACTTTTTTTTATGTATTATGATCAATTATTCAAATATATTTAACCTTGTAATTGTGCCCCCTGTGTATATAATCTCATACTATGATAAACGCAAACCCATGAAATTTATGTTTTCTTATTTTGTTTAGTTTATTGTCATTATGATTGTTCATTGTTAAAGAACTGGAATCTTTCCCTGATCTTGTATGTAACTATAAGTTCTACCAGAAAGACTCGGAAGATAAAGTGATGTAACAAAGCATATATTTATTGGCAGCCCGGCAAGCATTGTAAAGTTCTTTGGCGTAGGCCCCGTCCATAGCTCGTAATCCGAGGGTAGCGGATCTGCATCTCCTGCCTGGAGACGAAGGCAGGGGCGCAGCCGACCCCCCTAGAAGGTATGGACATGATGTCGCGTCGGCATCTGCGAACTCAAACATGAGTAAGTACCATCTTTTATACAGAAAGTATGAAGACGTGATTGGATAGAGATGAAGGTAATAAGTGACGTAGTGATTGAGTCTTCCTGGCAGAACTTAGCTAAAGCTTCCATTTATGAGTGACAGGTGCAATAACACTTTATCACATCAGTAACTCGACAGCCTAGAGCAGTTCTCCTCAGCGTGTGTAATGTGTGTAATGTCTGCACAGAGGAGACGGGCGGCTGCTCCAAGATCTCGCCTTTGGAGAAAACTGCTGATTTTATACTCCAAAAATGTAAATATCCCTCCTTAAAAATAAAGATTACCCCAGAAAGAATTGCATTGCTAGCCCACCCCAACACTTACACACAATTATAATGATAAATGCTGACCAATACTTAATTATATTACTTTTTTAACTGAAAATTATATATTTCAGTAAAAGAAACAAAATGTCATTTGTTTTGTCATGTGACATAGATATGCATAAATACACACTAAATAAATGCAGTGAACACATCTCAATGTTCAGTCTAGCAATGAATTAATGCATATATTAATGAAATAATTATATTTTATTTACTGACAATAAGAAACATGAATAAATGAGTAAAAGTGACCATCACAATAAACAAATGCATGTACAAGTCAACAACACACCAAACAAAGCTTTATTCAAACATATTGTTCTAGCAATCACATATTTCCAGGCGGTGAACCCCACATCTCACTGCCATCTCAACACAGCGGTTCTCATTCTGTGTGTTTATTCTGGTGAATCAGCTGACCACCGTTCCCACCTTCACCTGTCTCTGCCGTCCATCATGTCCCTCATCGCTGCAGTCAGACTCAACAACACACACTCCTGTGAGCAGACATGGGCAGTATTTCAATTAAATGTATTTTAAATACGTATTTAATTACTTTAGTGTATTTTGTAATTTGTATTTTGCAGGTGTGGAAAAAATAAAATGTAGTTTGTAACAAAATATTTTGAGGGAGTGTATTTAGAGTATTTTAAATACTTAAGAAAAATCACCATATGCTTATTATTATTATAGTTTCAGATCTTTTGGGTCACCTTAAATTTCCCATTTCAAAAAGAGAGCAGGTGCATTGCCCCTTCAAAAACTGTGATCGATCATTTTCACGTCCCACCTATCTAGAAAGCACAAATACTCTACAGCTTTGCATGTCTCTGGTGCATACTGTCTTCCTTCAGTTCCTAGTGAGTCTCAGTTCTCTGTTACTGAAAGCCACTCAGGTGAAGGGGCAGATGACGATGGGCATGAGGAGGATATGCTGGACCCTGCACAAATGAAAAATTTATACATGAGAAATCTGTCCATGTTTTTCATGAAGTTGCAGGCAAAGCACCTGATCCCTTCCTCAACAGTACAGTTAATCGTAGAAGAGATAAATAAGCTTAGTGGAGAGTGTGCCAGCAGTACACAAAGAATCAACTTAAAGTATCTCTTCAAGCAAAAACTAAACTCTCTGAGATAGAAATTGAAGATGCTTTGAAAACCCTATGGACATGGATATTCATGGATCATGCAGCTTTGCTCTTTCCACAAAGTACAAGAGAAAACAGTACTTTGAGGAAAACTTTCCATATGTGCATCCAAAATGCATTTTTTGGGGATTGATGAAAACAGAAAGGAGAGACATGCCCAATATATTCCCATAAAAGACACATTAACAGCACTCCTGAAAGATCCTGCTGTATGGGAAGAATGTTGTACATCTAGGAATGAGAGTACACCTTTAAATGATGTGTGTGATGGATTCGTATTCAAATCCAATCAGTCGTTTTCGGAGCAAGGTTATAATCGTTAACGAAAACGAACGAAAAAACGAAAACTAGGTGGGAAAAAACATTGTCGTTAAATGAAATAAAAATAAAAACGAGGCATTACTAAAAAAACGATAACTAACTAAAACTGTAATGTGTGTTTGGCAAAACGAACTAAAATAAAAATAAAATTATAGAGTAAATGTCTTTAGTTTTCGTCTTTGTCAAGGTCTTTCATTTTTTAACGCTATTTAAAACACGCAGCGTATTCGTACAGCCGCTTTCCTTTCCCTGCTCTCCCTCCGTCTCTGTCACTCATGCGTCTCTCACATGCGCGCGCACACAGCAACCCGGTATCACGCTAAAGCGTGTAATACACACGCTGGTCCACTAGCTGATGCGTGTCAGTGTCACGCTTTGACTCCTCTAAGCGTGACAATGACACGCATGAATGAAGGGTGAGTACCAGCAGGGGGCGATAATTTCCTCAATGCCAACAACTCCCCACGGACCAAATAGAGAAGCGATATATTGCATTCTCCAAAATTCCCGCATCGTTCAGATCGGTCAAAGCCATATTTTTTTATTATGGTTCTGTAATTTAAGAAAATCTAACGTTGCTGTAGCCTATCGTTATATTTGTGTGTGTGGACTATGGAGCTTTTTAATCTATGGTGCTGTTAGTGTTAACGTTACCGTGGTCAATAACGTTAATAGAAATTGATATTAATTGGCTAATTAATTAATCACAGAAAGTTGCAGTGACTGCATATTAGGTTATATTACGTTTATAAAAAAGTTGTTATGGTCGATGGGAAGTAACTTTAGATAAACCTTGATTGATGATGATATATGCGCGGATTTCGATCCTGAAATATCGATACTGATGTTGTAGGCCTATCTATTCTAAAGGATCTATCCACACTAGGGATGGCGAAAACTAAAAAATTTCTTAACCGACCACCGAGCCTCATTAGCCGGTTGAAACCGGTTAACCGATTAGTTTAAAATATGCTACGCTATTTGAAATACGAGCCGCGCCTGCAATATCGCAACTCTGTCGCATCTCTCTGCCGCTCTGCCTCCCGCTCACACACACACACACACACACCCACTTTTTTTAAATCCCCTATAGCGCGAAACATGAGTCCCGCAAACGCGGCGCCGAGGAGCTTGTATGTAATCGGAGGACAAATGGCTCCTTAGTTTTGAAATGGTTTGGGCACAAGGTGATCGTGTTGAAAATAAAGGCGTTTGTCACCAAGGTCTCCTACATTCTCATAAACTCACCAAGGTCACCTACATTGCATCCAAAATCATCAGCCTGCCTATTATAGACCTCGGCCACCAAAACAATAAAGCCATCACACGCATGGCCCGGTCTGTCAGCAGAGACCCAGATCATCCCCTCCACAGCCACTTCTGCCCAGTAAAAGCTTTGTCCCTTCAGCCATCGTTGCTCTTAACGGTTTTAAGCGCTAATCCTGCTCCTCACCATCTGCAGATGTGTTGTGTGTGTATTTGTCCATGTTGTTTGTATCTGACAGTGTTTGTGAAAAAGAATTTCCCCCAGGGGACAATAAAGGTCTATCTATCTATCTATCTATCTATCTATCTATCTATCTATCTTGTCTAGCGTTAGAAGCTCATTTGAAACATTGCCGTGGCTCATTTAAGAAAATGACAGCTCCGAAGAGACGCCGCTTTAGGTTGAGGTAGTGCTAACATAAATGGTCCCACACACTACTTTTCTTTGCACGCTTCATCCTGTCGTCTGCCCTGGCTCTAACCTCGAGTGTTTTAGCCTGTAGCCTTTACTTTTCGCAAACCTTGTGAGCGCGCGAACCCAAATCGCACCCAAATCGAACCCAAACCCACCTAATAATTATGATGCTGAAAACTCAGCTTTGATCACAGGAATAAATTACATTTTAACATATTGTTTTAAATTGCAATAATATTTCACAATATTTGTTTTTACAAAAGATTTACTGTATTTTTGATCAAATAAATGCAGCCTTGGTAAGCAGATTAGACTTCTTCCAACATTAAACATCTTACCAACCCCAAACTCTTGAAAACTAGCATGTAACATGTAACATTTACTATAATTTTGCTAGTTTGTGCAATTAAATTTATTTTGATTGATCGTTAAAGTTAAAATGGATTGTGTTATGTTCTGTAATTGTTGTTAATAAATCTGTCAGAATGAAACGTGCAAAAAGTTTTACCTATTGGGGTACAACAGTGGCAGTCTTTAAAAAAATTAACAATGGTTTTACTACGGTAACCATACAAATCCAGGAAGCCTTGCTGCAAGAGAATTAACTATGTTTTTGTTTTCCTTTGTCCAACAGCTCCTGTTTTTACCTACCATCCTTCCCTGTTACCGCTACCTGTATCTCTTCATAAGAAAGAGCCACTCCTATACTCCTCTTACTGCCTCTCTCTCACACACTCTCTCTCTCTCTCTCTCTCTCTCTCTCTCTCTCTCTCTCTCACACACACTCTATCTATTTCTATCTCTCTCTCTCTCTCTCTCTCTCTCTCTCTCTCACACACACTCTATCTATTTCTATTTCTCTCTCTCTCTCTCTCTCTCTCTCTCAATTTCTTTCTTGTAAAGCTTCACTGTCTTCAAGTAAGTATTGTTACTCTATTCTTTATTTTTCTTTCACCTTACTCTATCTCTCACTGTCCAAAACATTTTTAAAAATGTAGTTTTATATAGTCTATACTCTGTCCTCAATTCTTTTTGTCTGACCGTGTTTTTATCTTCCTTTCCAGTATAGTATCTTTGAAATGGCTGCTCAGCAAGACAGAGGGAGAGCAGATGATGCTATTTTCATTGCAGACATGCTTCTTGCTCAAACCAAAGTGAGTATTTTTTTTATTTTATTTTTTGAGACAGTGATCTTACAGTATTGGTAATAATACTAAAGAGTGGGAATTAGAGTGCAAAATTTGAATGAACTGCTCAAGAGTTGGCTGTATTTCAGTGTTATCATACGATGCTCACTTTCTGTCATGCAAGGCAAAGGAAGCGAAGGGCAAAGCAACATCTGCTAAAGGCAGTAAATTTAATGTCCGATGGGTGGAGAGAGATGCTGAAGGACGTCCACTGCTAAAAAGAAGCAGAAGTGGAGAGACACGAAAACGTGCTTCAGCTACAGGTAGTCCATGTCTTCCAGGATTATTTGTGATTACCCACCCAATCTTTCTTAACTAAGTATAACTGTGCCCATTGTATACAGAATTCAGCTTGCTATTTGTTAGGTAACATAAATATGGTTTTGTGTCACTTTTGAAACATAGACCACCAAACTGTGGGGCTTCCAGTGCACAGCTTTATCCTTTATTTTTTTCCATGGTTAAACTTAAAAGGATTTCTGTTTCTGGTTTTTAATAATTTTCCTTTGAATACTGTATGTTAAACTGTACCATCAGAAACACAACATGGTGGTTGATGTGTTACCTATGTTATTGACTTCACTGTAATGCTTGTAATTCCTAATGCCTGTAATTTGTTTCCGTTGTTGGCAGTGAGAGCACTACTCATTTTGAGTCATCTGAGGAGGTTCCCACAGTTACCCAATCAAACTGCTCTCAACACTCATTTGGTAAGATGACACCTGACCTTACTGTAATTAAGCAAGTTAGCTATAAGCGTGACACTTGTAGTTGTTTTACTTAATGTAAAATTAACAGAGCATATAATGTCTGACACTGAACATATATTTTTTCTTATTCTATCAAGATCAGAGGAACCCTATTTTGATGGCACCTTCATTGCCAAGGACACTGATGTACACCATTTTGTCGATGATATCAGGAGTAAAATCAAAAGTGTTAGTAAAATAAGTTGTTTTTTTTGCACCTTTGATTTATATCCAAAATTTGCAATGTATGATTGTTTTATTAAATAGATAATTTATCCCTAGTTGGTGTAAGCTTATATAATACACTTAGTTTGTTACTAGCACTTTGAGCATGGTGCACTCTTACAAACAATCTTGTGTTGAGGTTTAAATTAGATAATGGTAAGTGTGGTGGCATCCAAAGTGGCTAGTTTAGTCATTCATTATGTAATAGCAGATCTCTGCAAGAGATAGTGACTCTGCATGCAGTTTGTCACCCTGCCTTTCAACTAGTTTGTGTAGCTAGAGTAGAGAAAGTAGAAGATGCATTTTCTGAAGCTCCTCTTTAGTAGTAGTTTGAAAGTAAACCTTTATTGTCACCGATCATTACAAAGATGCCAGTTGGTGTGATGTAACCTGACTCATCCTGATGGATGAAGTAACTAGTTAGAAAAAATAGCAACTTTCAGTTTAAACCAGAATTATTTCGTCATGCAGACTGCCGGCAAAGGGATCTGTGGAGCCAGTCAGTGGTCTGCTGCACGCGAAACGGCCAGAAGGGCAAGCAAACTGGATGAAGAGGGCCTTGAGGTGGTTGTTTGCAGACATGGAGTGCTACTCAAGGCTCTTAACATGTACAGGGGGGAAATATTTGCTTATCCGCTGTACCTGCAGAAGGAGCTCCAAGCAGCCACAAACGGACAGTTCTATTGCACAGATATTGCTTGCAAGTATTGGCCTTACCTCGAGAAGTTGGCAGTCTCCATGTTGGAACTCAGACCTTTACTGCAGATGAGACCATTCCTTTCTGTCATGCATGCCAAGGCTCATTCAACCAAGTGTGAGGTACTGCATATTCTTTATCATACCATTTTAAAATATTTTTTTTTTGTATTACTTGTATAATACACTGTATATGACTATAATTTAAGTGCCATGCTGATTTGTAAGATAATCTGCAGTGGCAAAAATCAGGAAGGTGCTGGCACAACTGCAGGGGAGGAGGTCGAAATGGTCAACAGCTACTTGTCTCGTTGTGCCCTCACAACTAAGTACATGACAACATCTGGTAATTATTGCTCATTTATATTATTTTAGGAAACCTGTCTTTTATGTATTTTTATTCTAATTGTCTAATACTTTGTACTGAGATTACAAATATTGTATAATATAGCAAATATACAGCTGTAAATATTCTAATATACAGTAGGCTACATTAATAAAACTGCATTACATCTCTCTTAAATTAAAAATCAATTGTCAATGCGTGAATGAACTGCAATACCATGAGCATTAATGGGACTTTCCTCCATCACATCATTTTGTTGTTTAAAGCCAGGAATGATATGCTGCTATTGGGTGGAACCGACGGAAGTGGGAAGGCCTTCATCTTGCACTATCCAGCAGATACATCAAGGTATTATGTTATGTCAGAGTTATGTATACAAAGCTTTTCTCAATTTTCCTCACTTTTTAAGATTGCAAAGTCAAAAATCTTTCTTTTTTTTACACCAGACTTTGAAAAAGGCTGAGGCTGAGTCTCAGAAACTGGAGGATTTGAGCAGTGAACTGGGGTGTCCTGAGAACATCGTGCATCAGTGGGTACATGATGTCAGACAATGGGCTACTGACGGTACAGTATTTTATGGACATTCTTCAACAACATGTAGTTTACTAATACTGCAGTTGTATAAGTGAGAATCTTTGCCATGCATAAGGATTAAGTAAGGGGGCGTTGTCCTGTTTTTGTTTGATATAAACTTGTGGGCTTGTAAAACTCTTTTGACACTGTTAACAGTGATTTGGGGCTCTAAATAAACTTGAACTTCCAAGACATCATAATAATTTTCTTGTATTATTGTTGTTGCTTTAAGATTCTGTAGGTACCAGATGTGATGACCAACATAACCTTCAGAAATCAATTGAACAAATGTTTCTTGGTGTTCATCAAAAAAAAGCCAGCCTTTATAATCACACTGGTATGTTGAAAACTCATCTAATATTTGTGTCTTTTTTATTACTTGCAGATGTCTAATTGCAGTGGATTGTTTTGGTATTATAGTGTTTTTAGGTCCTTAATTTTAAAATGTCTTCCTTTTAATTTTACAGATATTAGGCCTATTATGCCTTTTAATAACTTTCTGATATCTGTATACACATGCTTGTGCATCATGTTTTCTGTGTTTTTAAAATTTTATAGACAGCAACAAAATTCGACACTTGCGTCGAAGAAAATTGTGGGAAGAGAAGAGAAAACTCCTGCAAACAATCAAGCTCTACAATGAGCAGGTGCCAGATGAGGAGCGCATCGTTGAGGAGAAGGTGGAGAGCGGTTTCTCCGTGGGGGAAGACAGTCTAATATGGCCGTGGGAAGTGCACAGCAGTGGTAAGTAGCAATTTCTCTCTAAGGTGTGTGTGTGTAAACTAATGATATGTTGTATATGCTACTGTAAACATATGCCACATTTTATCTGATTAAATTTCTATTACATTTTTGCACTCTGCACCAGTATATGGGATGTTCATACACTACTTGGGTTTTGCCTGCTGTTTAGACTGTACAGGTCAAATTTTAATCGAAGGGATGTTATTTGTGTGACTTCAGAATCCAGCAACATCCTCACCAAGAAGAAGATTTTTGATGTGTACATGTCAAAAGTGCGGCTTCAAGAGGAAAAGATCATTGTGATGAGGGAGATGAGACAGCACTGCACCTATCTCAGAGAGCTGTCTGGAAACATTAGGACAATGATATCAGAAATGTCTTCTGGCAGAAACAGTGGTAAGATGCTAACTTTTATTACATTCTTGCTGTAATGCTTTTGTGCATCCTATAAAACCCCACTCATTTTGAGATCCTCAAGTGTTACATTATGGATTCCTTGTGGCTGGATCTAAATGGTCTGTAGTTCTTTAGTAAAGTCAGTTAATGAATAGCTCAACAACAATGGAAGTATTGTCATGCCTCGCTTTTAATTTTTCCTTCTAGGCAGTTTAAGTGAAGAGGGTCATCACGGGCTCCTGTGTCTTCTTCAGAAAAGGCTTGCAGATGTAGAGAAGTTCCAAGTCGTTTGCTCAAGTTACAGCCTGGCTTTAGGACCAAATGCTGCTTCTCTGCTGGAGGATGGGCCCGAGGAGATACCAGAGGACCATGAAGAAGTTGATTTTGAGAGTTCAGATGACAGTGATTTTGAGGCAGTGTAAATGAGTGCTTCTTAACTGGTCGGATGCATTTAGACTGCGTGCGTGTCAATTATGACTGGACTGCAGGTGTGTTTCAAGGAAAACAAAAAAACTTTTTGAAGTGTAATGGATGTCTTATACAGTGCTTTTATTTTGGACTATTGTTACCTCAGTTCACAAACAGCAGGTCGGTTTTTAAGTTTCACCTCTGATGTTTCATGGACTATTTCTACAGTCAACTGTGGTGCTAGAGTTTGCGAATGACAACAGCCTCTTGCAGTGGTGACTTTCCCAAGCTTTGCCCATCTCATCTTGTCAACATAATGACCTTTACTGTACAAAAATGTTACACTTACATTAATGTAATAGTTTGATTGTTTTATTCACAGTGATTGTGGGTACTTTTGGAATGAACCATTTACTGTACATGTCACTACATTAAATACTTTACAGAAATGACTGATCAATACCCATTGTTGAGTCTTAAGTGTAGTATTTCCTGTTGTTATTGCTGCTGTTATCTTGCCAAGAAAAGGAACTAATTTACCATGGCATTACTTGAGGTAACTATAAACATATGTTGTACATGCATGCAAACTAGTTCATGCTGAGCTGTTGTTTTGATTTGTCTTCTTGAAAATATGATGTTAAATTACTGATTTTTCATTTTCATCTTAACGTATGCCAGTTGTTCACAGGGTATATTACACAGGGTGTGTAATATCGCACAAAATAAAATTTTCACATGCTAATTGTCAAGTAGGTATATAGTTATGTGTTGTATTAATTAGTAAATACTAAATTATAGCCATAAATAAGATAAGTTTTTCATTATCCTGCTGAATAACTTTGCTCTGGATACAAGAATTAACACTAGACAACTGGTGTTGTAAATATCAGCTTACAATTATAGGCTATTTTCTTTAATTCATGTCTACCATTTTATACATACATATATTTATGTATGAATGTCCTTGTGGTCTTTGTATCACATATCACTTTGTTCTTTAGGCCTACATAAAAAATAAAAAAAGTGCTAATGTAAATAATGTTATTTTTATCATTATTTTCTGTATAAAAACATAAGTTGAAAATATTTAGCATAAAGAAACCGAATAGAATAGGTTCATTGGAGACTCTAAAATTGCCCTAGGTGTGAATGGGAGTGTGAGTGGTTGTGTGATGGACTGGCGACCAGTCCAGAGTGTACCCTGCCTCTCCAAAATGTCAGCGAAAACGCCCCTAGCATCTAGTGCCTGGATTTTAACATGAAAACACAAATTTTAATAAAGGATGACATATTTTTTAATTATTTGTTGGCAATATCAGTAATTCATATTTCTTTGCCTAACACATTTTTTTTTTTTTTTTACTTCCGTTTCTGTGGTCAGGCTACGCACCTGCGCCATTACGGTTACCTTAGCAACTAGTATGAATCTCCCAAACAAGCAATTTTGGATAATAATAACAACCATAAGACGATGTTTTTGGGCTGAATTAATACAACACGTTTTGTGCTTTTGCAGTAGCATGTCTGTTAGGAAGTTACTTTATACTATAGTTCTTTTTGAAACCCTACTTACTCACAACCCTAGTTTGCCAACCAGAAGAACTACATATTTAACGGGCTGTCTATCACGTTGTAATCTGCTGCAGCAGGGAATTGTAGTTTTGTTTTTGTAAATTACTAAAACATGTAAATGGATGTCTGG
The DNA here is from genome assembly GCF_963993115.1 of Abramis brama. Classification (NCBI taxonomy): domain Eukaryota; kingdom Metazoa; phylum Chordata; class Actinopteri; order Cypriniformes; family Leuciscidae; genus Abramis; species Abramis brama. The sequence goes on along the minus strand of NC_139963.1, from coordinate 3,229,760 downwards.
ACTATAAAACTGAGAGTGCACTCATGGGTATGGGTGGATGTGAAACACAGTAGTTTGGTCAAAATTTTAAATTATAAATAATAACTAGGTGAGATTCAGTTTTTACAATTTTTGGTGATGTCCCCTATTGGTGATCGCACCAAACGGTAGCCCTCATGATGGAAGAGTTCAAGAGCTTTATATAACAGTTGGTTTCATCATTGTAGCCCATTCAGTTGCTGAATTATAAGACTCACAACATGCATCAATGTCAAAGTTCAGAGGTCAATATTTCAAAGCAGGAGCCAGGTACAGCCTTCAGATTGCAATGCTGTTACTCGGCTGATCAACACCTTTCCAGTGATGTGTTTGGTTTAATCATAATAATGAAATACGACAAAATAAAAAAATTCACTCTGCCCACTCAGCCCTTGTGTCATGCATGCATTTCAAAGACACATGAAGTGGTCTAATGTATAAATGTTAATTAAAATTTATATGTTGGACACAGTAGCCAAATTCATTAATGAAATGTTTATTTTGACTTATTTGAATCACAGATGTCACTGTGGGCCTCTTGGAACGTTTCTTTTTCACAAACCCTAACCTAATAAAAAAGTGTTTCAGAGTGACCTGATTTAATATGAATTAAAATACAGAGGTGAGTTACATTAAAAATGATTATAGATATCCAGTGTCCATCCTCCCATCCCATACTTTTATAGTTCATAATTAAGTGTTTTTATTCTGTGGTCATATGGCTAAGTGGCTACATAGACATTTGTCATCTAATTTACCTTACATATGTAATTTTATTACACTTCCCATTGCAAGAGCAATACAGTAATTAGATTTACTAATTACTTTTGTGTTACTTTGAAATCTCACACCAGCCTATACCACAAGCAGAGCAAGATACCAAATCATGAGGTCTGATTCAAGGTGTTTCACAAAAAAACATATTAAAACATGGTCCTTGATCAAAAGACACCTCAGCTCTCATGATATCTTTCAAAAGTCCAGTGCTCATGTAACTGAAGTAAAGATAATTTGATTACAATAGTAACTGTAATGTGATTTCTAAGATTATAAATGTAATCCTGTACATTACCTTGTTAAAGAAAGACATCTGTTTGCATCTTAGTAAAAGTAATCTATACACTGTTGGTAATAACAGTGCCATCTGAAGAGGAAGGGGAATCCAGGGACAGCTCCATCCAGGACAAAGTCAAGTCACAAACTGTATGTCATAATGACACGACACATACAATGCTTTATGAGGTCATTGACACACTTTTAAAACCATTTTGATTGAACAAAACTTCACAATGTGATTGGTAGGACTTGCAACAGTTCACATTATTTTTAATTATGGTACGATTACTCAACACATTATGTAATGTAGTTTTACATATATTTAAAACTTTTATTTGTTATTTCCCAAATTTGTCAATCTTTATGTAAAAAAGCTTTGTATAGTTGTATAACAGGTTGCCATTTAGAATCATGGTATGCAAAGGCATTTCCATTGTTTGACAGATGAAATGTGTAGGCAAAATATGTGATCAATTAATTAGTGTGTATGATTGATGTTTCAATAGCCCAACACTGACAGGACATCATGTGTTATTCATAGGAGAGACAGTATGGTTTCTACAGTATATAGAGAAAAGTTAAGGATCAAAAGCTACGAATGTTTTTTTTTATTTTTTATTTTTTTTATAAAACTATTCTCTGAATAAATTCCCATTTATATTTTATGTTGTCTTGGATGCTCATATAATGAAGTGTACAATTCAATAAATAGTGTGTCTGAAAATAAAGAATAAATTCATTCCTCAATGTTTTATTAATGAAAGCACAGTAAACAATGACAAATCATAACTAAACTCGCACAAAACTGACAATAATTGGAGTGTAAAACATGAAAGTATTAATACCCAATATAAAGTGCAAAATGAAATATACCTGAAAGAGGCAATGAAAGGGTCCAGTCGCAAGAAGCGTTTATGTTCACAACAGTAAGAAGAAAGAAAGAAAGAAAGAAAGAAAGAAAGAAAGAAAGAAAAAAAGAAAGAAAGAAAGAAAGAAAGAAAGAAAGAAAGAAAGAAAGAAAGAAAGAAAGAAAGAAAGAAAGAAAGAAAGGCAAACTATCAAAAACTATTTAAAAAAAAAAAAAAAAAAAAAACATAACAGTGCTCCAGCACCTTCTTGGGCACCTGATGGGAGCACTAACAAGTGTCCATATCCGCCACCCACTCCAATGGACACTTCTTTCCACTGTAACACAATAAGGAAATATGCAATTAGATGTTTTGGTTCTGCACATGAACTGTAGACACAAAGACACACATTAAAGCTCCTGTAGCTGTTTTCCAATAGCTGTGTTTTAGTGGGGTTTCATTACATCACAGTAGGCTAATGTTAGTCAACTACAATGCAAGGAAAGCCTTAATTATTATTTTAAGACAAGAAAATCCTATAATCTGTTATGTTTCTGACATGAATCACTGTTTGGTGTGCACAATACTCCAAAGTGTTTTACATTTTTGGTAGGTTTATCTTCACTTGTTTTTTTCTTAGTAACTCAAAAATGAGGAATGTGAAGTCCACATTTTACTGTGAGACAACATATGTGACAAATGAAGATCACAAGCTGACACTAAATATATTGATCCAGTTATTAAGCAAGGCAGTAATGTTGTAACATACAATTTCTGTATCTCTGTATTGTAGATTTATGAGAATGAGGTCCTAAAATGAAAAATGTCACGATTACATTACTTTTGAGAAACTTCATTAAAAATGAACTCCAATGTAACTACAGATAAGCCATCCGCAAGGTAACAGTGGAATTCAAAGATTTGAGTCTTAAATTGCGTTAGCCTTAAGGCAACAGGTCATGTCTCCTTTGCTTCTCTCTTGAAGCTCCAAATATATATATATATATATATATATATATATATATATATATATATATATATATATATATATATATATATATAGACTTCACATAATGCAGGCCGTGTAGTTTGGGCATAACATCTTAATCAAGAAAAAAAAAGTGTCTTAGTTGGGCCACCAAGAGCCACCATAACAACTTTTTGGACTGAAGCTGTTATGGTTTTGGACACCGCCGTCATCAAAACACCAAATGAAAGCATATATTTTGGATAATTGGAGCTCCCCAGATTTCAGAGACTTAGAGAATCTATGCCAAAGAACATGAAACTCTTCTGGTGGCACGTAGTAGCCCAACACCTTATTAAGACACTTTGTGTTGGTTATAATAATATATTTATGAACTATATAGACAAATCTTACCTTAATCTTACCTAACATATGTCAATAGTCTGTACATGTTAAAATTAATTGGCTATGTGTTACCCATGAGAGGTCGTACATACCAGAGTTTGCATGGCTCCCACTCCACTTGCTTCCATTTTTGGCCCTAAAAATAGTGAGACTTTTTCAGTTTCAAATATTTTCTATGTTTAGCAGTTATACCAATCACCAATACTTTTCCAAGACCATTACACCAATAAAAGAACATTATGTAACCTGTATTTGGCAACCCTCTTCACAGGGTAATAATCCTGGCTCCCTGTCACTGTATGTCGGCATTCTGAAAGGAAAAAAATGTACATTCACAAAGCTTAACACTACAATAAACAAGCCATTATACAATTATTATAATGATACGTGGTTATTAAGCTAGCATGGGTTGTACTTAGTTACAGTTTTCATATTGTAGTTATTATGGAACATAAGTTGTATTGAACACTGGTAATTTACTGTAATCAACACAAAGTTTAGGGTTGGGCAGTTGTGATAAATATATTGGCAAACAAAGACAAGTTAAATCCATGAATTCAAATGAATCTCTATTGTGCTGCCTGGGAGTTGTTAATCGCTTTCTCATAGCAGACTAACATGTTTTTGACTGTGAAAACCAAAACCAAAAAAAATGTATGTTACTTTCTGACTATGTATGCTATTATGTTGCCAGATAATTGCCATAAGACTGTAGCTAGGTTATGCAGCTTATACTAATCAATTTTGTGGCATTCAGACCACACTCCTATTCAGAAAGCTGGACAAGCAGTACATCAACACACCTTTCCTTTTATTTGGCCACACAGTAGTGGGAGCAGGGCAGCCTCCTTCCACACCTTCATCTGTTAAATACAGAGAAACATTTAAAATATGTAAAAAATATTTAAGCACAGTTTATAATGAAGACTGGGCTTTATTTGTCAAAATGTCTTTCCATGAACAACTAAAACTTTGTTTCAGGAATTGAAGGCAGCACACGGTGAGCACTTGATACATAAATGATGCATTATAGGTGAATTATTCCTTTAAGGATAACCAGGTTCTGCCATTAGCAGGCTAAAGCCGCTGAAGGACTTGTACAATCAGTTTGGAATAATGTCATCACAGTGAAGAAATCACAGCTGAAAATAGCCTATCATTCCACAACTTTATAACCTTGAATAGACAGTTGATCTTGCAAATCAATTTCCATCAAAGTGTCTATGGGAATTAGGGTTGCACGAAATTGACAAAATGTGATATTGGAATATTGATCATGAATATTGTGATAACGATATTAATTTAGATATTCTTAAACATATGTAAAAACACAAAAGTTGATTGGCCCCATTTCTGATATTTTTCGCCTCCGATCTCCATTTTTTCGTTGTCTCCCAGAGCCACGCTCATCATGTGGTGTTCTATAGGGTATGTTGCCCTGTCACGTGCATGTGACAGGGCAACTGGCCAATGAAACAATTACTCTAAATCGAATACAACTAAGCCACACAGTCAACGGACGCATCTCTCCACAAAATAAACGAAATATTGCATACTTTCTGCACATTTTCATATGATATTGCACAACGTGATATTGCAATAATGATAGTGAGTCAATATATTGTGCACCACGAATAGGAAGACACCGAAACACCCAAACAATGTCCTAAAATATGGGCAAACACAGGCATTATTGAAGTAATGAAACAGCAGCAGTTCATGGAATTTGATGAGAGGTTCTAATCATATAATCGTTTTAAAATGTATATACAGTGGTGGCCAAAATCAGTAGAACGGTTAGATTTTTTAATGTTTTAAAAGAAGACTTCCGGTCTCCAAGGCTCCAAGGATTTATTTGATCCAAAATACAGCAAAAAACAGTAATATTGTGTTTTCTATTTGATTATATTTTTAAACGTAATTCATTTCTGTGATCAAAGCTGCATTTTCAGCATCATTACTCCAGTCTTCTGTGTCACATGATACTTCAGAAATCACTCTAATATGATGATTTGATGCTCAAGAAACATTTATATATATATATATATATGATAGCACCTCTGCTTCATACCATGAACATGCATAAACATGAACAAACATAGATAGACAAACTCATCAACACTCTTGACTTGTGTCACTGTCCCTTGAATGTGGTTTAAGCTTTCCCTCACAATCAGATTTAATGTGTGGGCAAAGCATGGCAAGTGCTTCCATTCAGCCTTCCGGAAAGCTGCTTTCATGTTGCTGGCATTGTCAGTAACACAAGCAACCACTTTGTTTGAGATTCTCACTCTTCACATGTCTTTGTAAGTTCGGCTGCCAGGTTGTCAGCAGTATGTGGGTCAGTGAATGAACAGCAGTGAAGAAGAGGTGATGAAAGAGTAAAATGTTCATCGATAAAATGACAAGTGACTGCCATAAAACTTGTAGTTGTCCGAGACGTCCAGGCATCAGTCGTCAGACACACAGCAGAGGCATTGCTGACTTTCACCTTCACCTCTTCTTTAATTCTGCTGTAGAGCTGTGGCATCAGAGTGTTTGATATAGTCTTTCGGTTCGGTAAAATGTATGATGGATCAATTGCCTTCTAGAATCTTCTAAATCCAGTGTCACTGAAGGTTGAAAAAGGTTAAAAATCCAGTGCAATCATTTTAGATAACTCCTCATCCACTTTGCTTTGTTTGACAGGGCCAATTGGTGTTCTCACAAAGCTGGTCATCTAACTCTGTCTGGTCCTTTGGACACTGGAGCCAGATGAGGACGCAGTAGAGGCCGTAACAGAGGAGACAGCAGCCGTAGAAGCACGACTACCTCAGGCTTATAAAAAAAAAGGAAAAAACTGAACTTCCGACATTGTCTATTGTGGCGAGGGGGGCGTGGTTTTGCGAAGTCTGTAGCAGGAGAGAAAGGAGGGGGCCGATCGGTGAGTAAGTAGGTCAAGTGCAAAATGATGAACACCTGTGTCTGATTGCAGTGATTGGCGTGGAGAGACTGGATATAAGCCAGCATTCGGGAGGAGATGAGGGAGAGAGTTGGACTGGAACACTCACACGTTTGCTGCTGTCCTGAGAGAGTGATTGTCTGTTTGTTATATGTTTACTGAGTGCTGTGCCGAGCACGGTGAACGCGCTACGTGCGCACCTTTTGTTTTGTTTATTTATTTTGAGTAATAAAATAGAGTGTTTCAGTCAAGCCGACCCCTGTCTTCTTCCTTCCGTGCAAATATATATTGAACCTTTCTACACTGGTGCCGAATCCCGGGAAGGAAGAAGATCGCCGCCGCCATGCAGACCCCGCCAGGTACGCCATTTGCGGACATTATTCAATCGCTCGCGGGTCTTCACCAGGAGCAACACCAACATCTGCTGGCCATAAAGGAGGAGCAGGACAAAAGGTTCGAGGCGCTCCTCCGAGGCCAGCATGAAGACCGCGAGCTGTTCCGGAGCTGGATAGACCGGGAGGTTAGGGCCGTCCCCCCATCATACAAAGACTCGTCCTCGCCGATACCTCTCAACAAAATGGGCCCGGAGGATGATCCGGAGGCTTTTCTGGAGCTGTTTGAGAGGTCGGCTGAGGACCGGGGATGGCCCTCTACGGACTGGCCAATGCGGCTGATACCCCTGCTGTCCGGAGAGGCGCAGGTAGCCGCACACCAACTGCCAGTCCAGAATCTCCTGGTCTATCAGGATTTAAAGCGGGCCATTCTCCAGCGGGTTGGCCGGACTCCGGAACAACATCGCCAGAGGTTCAGGACGTTGGACCTCGAGGAGTCTGGCCGACCCTTCATCATGGCCCAACAGCTCCGGGACTCGTGCCGCAAGTGGCTGATGGCCGACGGAAGCGACGTCGAGGAAATCATCGATCGTGTGGTGCTGGAGCAATTCGTGGCGCGGTTGCCAACGAGGACCGCGCAGTGGGTCCAGTGCCACCGCCCGACGTCGCTGAACCAGGCCATCCAGCTGGCGGAGGATCAAATGGTGGCGTGCCCGGGGGTCGGCGAACCCCTACCATCTGCTTCTCTCTCTCTCTCTCTCTCTTCCCCCCCCCCTAAGCCCTCTCCCCTTCCCAGGTACCGGGGGAATCTGCCGCCGAGGCCGGCTCCAAGGTGGAGGACGGGGGGTGCTGCGGAGCCAGTATCTGCCCCCAGGCCTCTTCCCCGGGGAGGGGGCCCATCAAGGGGGGGATTCTCTCCCCAAGCTGCTTCTCCTCTCTCTCCACGCCAATCCCTTGACCCGCTTCCTGCCACTGGAGCGGCGGGGAGGCCCGGGCCGGCTTGTTGGCGCTGCGGGGACCCGAGTCATTTTATCGATCGGTGTCCGGTGATGGAGGTGGGGACACTGATCCGGGTCCCCGACGCGCCGCAAGCTGCCCCTGATCAAGCTGGCCTGTACCAAATACCTGTGAGTATAAAGGGGGGTACTTTTCAGGCTCTGGTGGATTCAGGCTGTAACCAAACCTCTGTCCACCAAAGCCTGATTCAACCTAAAGCATTGGATAATGGCCGCATGGTTAAGGTACGGTGTGTGCACGGGGAAGTGGTGAATTATCCGTTAATGCCTGTGGATATTCAATTTAGGGGACAAAGGCATAGTGTGGAGGTGGCGATTAACCCGCACCTCCGGCATCCGCTGATTTTGGGGACAGATTGGCCAGCGTTTAATGAATTATTGGGTCATTTATGTGCGGATGCTTCTTGGGTAGAAAAAGATAAGAGGAAGGTGGCGATTGCTCAGTTAGGAGAAGCTGATCCGGAACCTCTGGGTACTGGTTCAGAGGAACAGAGCGCACTGGAGAGAACCATCCTCACAGAGCGCGATGATTTTCCCCTGGAACAGTCCCAGGATGACACGCTGAAACATGCCTTTGATCAGGTTCGCTCAATCGACGGCCAGCTTCTCCACACAGACCAACCGCTCACCTATCCGTATTTTACAATCATAAGAGATAAGTTGTATCGGGTAACCCAAGATGCCCAGTCAAAGCAGGATACAACTCAGTTGTTGGTACCTAAAAGCCGTCGGGAAATGCTTTTCCAGACGGCTCATTCTAATCCAATGGCAGGGCATTTAGGACAAACAGCGACACTTAACCGTCTCATGGCCCGATTCTTTTGGCCGGGCATTCACGAGAATGTACGCAAGTGGTGTGCGTCTTGTCGTGAATGTCAGTTGGTGAATCCACCGGCCAACCCAAAAGCACCATTGTGCCCTATTCCGTTGATGCAGGTCCCCTTCGAACGAATTGGTATGGACCTCATCGGGCCATTAGAACGGTCAGCACGGGGACATCGCTTTGCTTTAGTCCTAGTGGACTACGCAACGCGATATCCTGAAGCAGTTCCGCTTCGCAATATTTCCGCAAATAGTGTGGCGAGCGCTCTGTTTCAACTAATCTCCCGGGTGGGAATCCCGAAAGAGATTCTCACCGATCAAGGCACGGCGTTTATGTCACGAACGATACGCGAACTTTACGGATTATTGGGCATTAAATCGATCCGGACCAGTGTCTATCACCCACAAACAGACGGGCTGGTCGAACGATTTAACCGCACTTTGAAATCCATGATCCGAAAGTTCGTACAGGAAGACGCCAAAAATTGGGATCGGTGGTTAGAACCCCTCTTGTTCGCTGTACGGGAGGTCCCGCAAGCCTCCACGGGGTTTTCCCCCTTCGAGCTTCTCTATGGGCGTCAGCCCCGCGGGGTGTTAGATGTCCTTAGGGAAACTTGGGAGGACGGACCTTCAGCTAGTAAAAATGAAATTCAGTATGTCCTGGACCTGAGAACAAAACTCCACACTTTGGGGCGGCTGTCACGGGAGAATTTGTTACAGGCTCAGGACAGGCAAAGTCGGCTGTACAACAGGGGGGCTAGACTGCATCAATTCACACCGGGAGAAAAAGTGCTTGTATTGCTTCCTACCTCTAGCTCAAAATTACTCGCAAAGTGGCAAGGACCTTTTGAGGTTACACGGCGAATTGGAGATCTCAACTATGAGGTAATACGAACAGATAGGGGCGGGGCACATCAAATTTACCACCTCAACCTGCTTAAAAAATGGTCTGAGGTGGAATCAGTGATGCTGGCGATGGTGGTGAGCGGAGAGGAGGATCTCGGTCCAGAGGCGAATGTAAAAACGAAATCTCTCGCCCTGGCCGCTGGGGGAGACCACCTCTCACCATCCCAGCTCACTGATGTGCATAATTTACAAGCAGATTTTGCTGATGTGTTCTCGCCCCTGCCTGGTCGGACGGACCTCATTCAGCACCACGTTGAGACAGAGCCGGGCGTGGTGGTTCGCAGCCGGCCGTATCGACTGCCAGAGCACAAAAAGAAAGTTGTGCAAAGCGAATTAGAGTCGATGCTAGAGTTGGGAGTAATAGAAGAATCTAACAGTGACTGGGCGAGCCCGATAGTTTTGGTTCCTAAAACGGACGGCTCGATCCGGTTCTGTGTAGATTACAGGAGGGTGAATGCTGTGTCGAAGTTCGATGCTTATCCAATGCCAAGGGTTGACGAATTGCTTGATCGGCTGGGTACTGCTCGATTTTATTCGACATTGGACTTAACCAAGGGATATTGGCAGATCCCCTTATCTCCATTATCCAAAGAAAAAACAGCTTTCACCACGCCGTTTGGGTTACACCAATTTGTCACTCTTCCTTTCGGGTTGTTCGGGGCTCCGGCAACGTTTCAGCGTCTGATGGACAGGATTCTCCGACCGCACGCTGCATATGCCGCTGCCTACTTGGATGATATCATCATCTATAGTGGTGACTGGCAGCGTCATATGCAGCAGGTGCGGGCTGTCCTGAAGACGCTGAGACGAGCTGGGCTCACGGCCAACCCGAAGAAGTGTGCAATTGGGCGGGTGGAAGTAAGATATCTGGGCTTCCACTTGGGTCATGGACAAGTGCGTCCCCAAATTGACAAGACAGCAGCAGTTGCGACTTGTCCGAGACCCAAGACCAAAAAGGAGGTTAGACAGTTCCTGGGGCTGGCGGGTTATTACAGAAGGTTTGTGCCTAATTATTCGGACCTCGCCAGCCCGCTGACTGATCTAACTAAAAAGGAGGTACCAGATACGGTCCAATGGACGGAGCAGTGTCAGCGGGCTTTTACCCAGATAAAGGCGGCTTTGTGTGGCGGACCGCTCTTACATGCCCCTGACTTTTCTCTCCCTTTCATCCTACAGACCGACGCGTCGGACAGGGGGATGGGCGCGGTCCTGTCCCAGGAGGTGGAGGGTGAGGAGCGGCCGGTGCTGTACATCAGTCGGAAGCTCTCTAAGAGGGAGACGGTGTACAGCACCATAGAGAAGGAGTGTTTGGCCATCAGATGGGCCGTTCTCACCCTCCGCTACTACCTCTTGGGACGGGAGTTCACCCTCTGTTCGGACCACGCTCCCCTGCAGTGGCTCCACCGCATGAAGGATACCAACGCGCGGATCACTCGTTGGTATCTCGCTTTACAGCCTTTTAAGTTCAAGGTGATCCACAGGCCGGGTGTACAGATGGTTGTGGCTGACTTCCTCTCCAGGAGGAGGGGGGGGGAGGCTGCAGGCCGGATGGCTCCCCGGCCTGAGTCGGGCGGTGGGGGTATGTGGCGAGGGGGGCGTGGTTTTGCGAAGTCTGTAGCAGGAGAGAAAGGAGGGGGCCGATCGGTGAGTAAGTAGGTCAAGTGCAAAATGATGAACACCTGTGTCTGATTGCAGTGATTGGCGTGGAGAGACTGGATATAAGCCAGCATTCGGGAGGAGATGAGGGAGAGAGTTGGACTGGAACACTCACACGTTTGCTGCTGTCCTGAGAGAGTGATTGTCTGTTTGTTATATGTTTACTGAGTGCTGTGCCGAGCACGGTGAACGCGCTACGTGCGCACCTTTTGTTTTGTTTATTTATTTTGAGTAATAAAATAGAGTGTTTCAGTCAAGCCGACCCCTGTCTTCTTCCTTCCGTGCAAATATATATTGAACCTTTCTACATCTATTTACTGTGTTTTTTGTCAAGTGCAACACAGTCAGTGACACACTGGGATAGACTATGAGGTGCCTGCCTTTTGGGAAGTGAATTTCCCCTTGCCCTTCCATAGCTGTGCTCTCTTCTTGAGCTTTGTGTTGGCCACCCAGTAATGAGGGAACGCCTGTCTCCCAGTGGTGTTTTCCCATGAGCCACTGCTGTCGGCTGCACTCCAATGCTCGTTTGCACGCCTCTTCTCGCCATCCTCCCAGCACCTGATCCGGCAGATAGCTGTGCTCTCTTCTTGAGCTTTTTGCCTGTGGGATTGTCCGGATGAGCCGTCTCCAGCTGAGCAGTCGTCACTATCGCCAGCCTCGTCCACTCCTTGGCTGGGCTCTCTGGGCTCTCCGCTGCAACTGCACAAAGGGGATCTACATAATTTAAAGAGAAATTATATATGTTTTAATGAAACTATGGCTGATTGTCTAAATGGATTAATCTAACAGCCTATCACACAGTATAAATCAACATGACAACAGTCTCCTACACAAACTCAAACAGGTATGAGGCTCTCTGTGTTTTCAGCAACTGCACACACACACACACACACACACACACACACACACACACACACACACACACACACACACACAGTCTCACTGTATGAGGACACTCCACATGATCTTCATCTCCAGAGCTGCTCTTCAGAGTCACTTCACAAGCTTTCCCCCGTTTCATCTGAGAAAAACTACTGTTAAACACACACTGAAACTGTCTGATTACATTTAAAATGAAAGTTTTTATTCATTTCAAAACACATCATATTTGATGCTACATTTGTATTCAATCATAAAACATAGAATCCAGAAAAATATAATAAAACACACTTTAGGAAGAAAAATAAAAAATAAATGTGGGCCCTAAATTAAAAGGTAGCTTACTCTGTGGAGTTTAATTGTGAACAAACAAATTATGATGATATTTTTGGCCATATCCAGCTCTGTTTTTGAATTATGAATCATTTGTGTCCTAATACAAAACAAAATGATTGAATGTATAATAAATACAAACCTCAGGATGTCAGTCAATTAAATGAATGAATGAATGAAATCTTTATTTCGAACAATTAATAAAATAATAATAAAATAAAAAAGACAGCAATGCGTATGTATCCATACAAATAAATAAACACAAAAGAAAAATAAAATTTTTTTTTTTTTTTTTGCATAATAATCAACCTGTTCGAAAAGGGATAGGTAGAAGCCCTAGGCTTATCAAGACCTACCCCCAGTAACTACCCAAACCAATTCACAATCGAACAAGATAAATCAAACATAACGTTTTAAATACTAAATTAAAATAATGCTTTATCTTGATATTAAGATAAGGAAAAAAAAGCATAAACAAAAACCATTATCAAGCAGCATTTACAACCATAATGAATTATCATTCACCCTCTCCACTTCTGTACTTATCAAAAATAAAACTTTTGTACCTTTTTTTAAATTGCAACATATTAACACTTTGTTTGATCGAACTGCTCAGACCATTCCACAAAATCACCCCACAAATCGAAATACAAATAATAATACTTTAGAGTGTGCAATTTTAAATATAGTAAATTAGTATGCTCATGATATCCTACCTTATTTACTATCCTAATTGCTCTTTTTTGTATTGTGCTTAATGTTTGTAAGGTGGTTTTGTAGGTGTTGCCCCATACTTCAACACAATAATTTAAATAAGGCAACACAAGTGAACAATACAAAATAAAAAGTGCTTTTTTACTCAATACATGCCTTGCTTTCCCCATTACTCCAATACTCTGCGCTACTTTTGTTCTAACATATTTGATATGGGGTTTCCAACAAATTTTATGATCAAGAATCACACCCAAAAATTTATTTTCATACACTCTTTCTATTTTAACATTATTAATCATAACTTTTTAATCATAAAATTTGGTTTTATCTAGATTTAACGATAATTTATTTAAGTCAAACCATATTTTTAACTTATTAATTTCTGACGTGACCACCTCTAAAAGCTGGTTCAGATTTTCCCCTGAACAGAATATATTAGTATCATCAGCAAAAATCACAAATTTTAAGAGGTTAGTTACCCTACATATGTCATTTATGTACATAATAAATAATTTTGGACCCAATATTGACCCCTGTGGTACTCCACAGGTGATACCCAAGCACTCCAATCTGTACTCCCCCATTTGAATTGTAGTCTGTTACTTATGTAACTTTTCATCCAATCTAATGCAACTCCTCTGATACCATACTTTTCCAGTTTATTGATTAACAAACGATGATCGATTGTATCGGAAGCTTTTTTTTAAATCAATAAATACTCCCACTGCATATTGTTTGTTATCAATTAACTCCATTGTTGTTCAATTAACTCCATTAATGCCATTGATGTAGATCTGTTTGACCTAAATCCATATACTGACTATCCACCAATAATTCATGCTTCTCAATAAAATTATCCAATCTAATTACATACAATTTTTCTAATATTTTAGAGAACTGAGAGAGTAAAGACAATGGCCTATAATTCGTGAATTGATTTCTCTCTCCAGATTTATATAGTGGAATGATTTTAGCAATTTTCATTTTGCTTGGGAATACACCTGTTTTGAAAGACAAATTATAAATATGAGTTAACGGTTTAACAATTGCACCAATGACATCCTTAATTAAAACCATATCAATATCATTCACGTCTGTTGACTTTTTATTCTTACAATTGTTAACAATTTCAATAATCTCATTTTCCTCAGCTGGTTTCAAAAACATAGAGTTAGGGTTACTGTCTAAATAATCCACTGCCTTCACATCACCTTCAGTCTGTGGATTTTGAATTACATCGGCCAGCTTTGCTCCCACACTTACAAAGAAATTATTAAACCCATTGACCACATCTTTTATGTTGCTTAAAGTCCTCTCTTTATCTATAAAACACTGAGGGTATTTTTTATTCATTGGTCCATTCCTTATAATATTATTTAGCACTTTCCATATACCCTTGATATCATTTTTATTATCATTTAATATTTTATTATAATAATCTTTCTTACTTATCCTCATGATACTGGTCAATTTATTTGTATATCTTTTGTATTTATTATCAGCTTCTTTAGTTCTGTGTTTTATAAATTCTTTATACAAGGTGTTCTTTTTTTTTTTGCAAGCATTTTTTAATCCTTTTGTCATCCATGGTCTCTCTTTAAATTTGTGCTTTATGGTAAATTGTTTTAAAGGACAGTGTTCATCATATAATGATTTAAAAGTGGACAGAAATGTTGCGTATGCATTATTGGTATCAGTCTCATCATACAATTTTTTCCAATTATATGCAAGTAATTCACTTCTGAGTGTATTTATTGATTCAACAGTTCTGATTCTCCTGTAACTAATCTCATTAACTTCCTTATACTTCACATGATCACAAACACACATCACAAAAACTGGCAAATGGTCACTTATGTAATTTAGTAACAACCCACTCTTTAGACTATTGTCCATTCGGTTTGTGAATATGTTGTCTATTAGAGTTGCACAGTGTGATGATATTCTGCTTGGTTTAGTTATAAGTGGGAAAAGACGCATGCTAAACATTAAATCGATAAATTCATCTGTCAGTTTATTGGGATTTAAGAGATCTATATTAAAATCCCCACAAATGAACACCGCTTTTTGATCATTCTTAGTAAATAGACTTTCCATACTGTTCATGAACATTTCGATTTACAATATCCAGCATCTTAGATAATAGTCCAGAAACAGGGAATATAACAGATGCACTGTTGAAATGTCTATTTAAGAGGTTTTAAACAGGATTTAGAGATATATGTGGTATAATATCCCGCTCTAGTGCAGTAGGTGTCGGTGTGCAACTGTTCAGCTGTTCCAAACCCTCCTGTGAAACACACGGAGAAGAGGAAAACGAAAGGAACAGCATCTGGGCGTCGTTTATCACCGCTGCGTCGCACAGAACAGGCTCTGAGAGAGGCGGACGACACTTACGACGCATAAATTGTGATTTATAAAAACAAACTTGACGGAAAATGTGCGCATCTGCACGCAAACTGTGACCTATGTGTACGAACGTTTTGGAGAAGGAGCAGTTTGGCGAACCAATGGTGAGCTGGAGTTAAATGTCGTTTTGGTCGCTTTTAGACAGAGCATTTTAAGAAAATTATACATATACAGAAAGATAATACAGCTATAATTTCACTCACCAAGCCTGTCACATGAAGCAAACATCCATCCGTTCCTACATGTCCTCGCCAGCGAGCGCGCTGGGCCGTTTAGTGAAACTGACGCATTAGCCTTTATCTAAAGGCAGATGAAGAAAAACCGTTCATCTTCATTATGAGTCATAATCATAAATACAGTGCATGTTCACAATAACAGTTTAAATAAATAAAAGAATGATTTAAAATGTTTTACTTCTGATATAAACATTTAGATTAAATATAATCGATAACGGACGAACGGTTTTATAAGTCTGAATATTTTTTGGGCGTAGGCCTACGCCATTTTTGGCTTTCGGGCGCACGTACACTTTTAGTAAGGATCCTACGCACAGTTTTATAAATGAGAGCCCTGATACCCAAACCTGTTACTCACTGGATTTGATCTGATCTATGATCCAGAAAACATTTCTCCAGATTTAGCACAATGCCTCCAAATCTAATAACACTCGCGGCCATTAATGTGTTTAATCCACAATCCATCGAGACCAGCAAGAGATTCTGAGAACGACGCGCGCGGACTGACAACAAGCGTTACTGAGTTTAAAATACTTATAAATTCATATTATTATTATTATTATTATTATTATTATCAATACATTATCCATTAAAGTCATTTGTAATTATTAGGAACTTTATATTGAAGCGTGATTGAAATGTGAAGTTACAGAAGGCTGTTCTTCTGCTACACCGAACAGACGAAGAATCTGCCAGAAATTACAATCTTTTGAAGTTAAAACATGAAGTTTTATTGAGAAAGGTTTACTGATCTGCTGTTATTAAACTGAATATCTCAGTTCAAATATAGCAATTATGGTTAGTAGTTATACAGTATGTCTATTATAATTCTGCTTACTTTTACTCAATCAGTTATTTTAGGATCATTTGAAAGTAATGAAATCAATCATCATTGTGAACTTGAAGTAATTATTAAATGACAAACGATTCAACAATTAATACAGATTGGATAAATATGATTGTAAAATGATATTAAACTGTAATAGAGAATATAACAAATCAGCTTCAATTTTCCCACTCAGTTTTAAACACAATTTCTGTTCCCTAATGAATTAATATTTAGAGTCAGTTAAACTCATTAAACAATCAGAAATGATTAAGACCATTCGGTTATTTTACATGGCAATATATTTGTCTGTAACTCACTTTATTTTAAAGATAGTTTTTGCTGTTGCTGTTGTTGATGATAACTCCGCATTCTTCATTATTGTCTTAAATAAGATGTTCTTCATCTGTGTAAAATGGTGTCATCTCCAGGTGATGCTGAAGGATTGAGTGTTTCCAGAAACCAGTGCTGATCAGTTGTCAGTGTCAGTTTAGCTGCAGTATGTCAGAGGAAAGAGGAAAGGACTCTCTCTCTCAGATGAGTCTCTCAGAGAAACACAGGTAAGACTGCGTCTGTTTTCATCAGTTTAAACTCCACTGGACTTTGTGTTTCCCTGTCAATAACACAACTTTAAGCATATTTGCACATGCTTTGCACAATTTCTATTTTTAACTTCTTAAATTAACTCTGACATTGTCTATAAAGCCCTGTTTGCTCTATAGAAAATATCACAGTTAATAATTTGTTGATAACCTTCTAGACGCTGAATTAATCCAAATAAATGACTTCAGGTTTTAGATCATACAATTATTGACAGACATTAGGAAACAGCTATACACTTAATTTAATTCAAGTTCTGTCAATAAACAAAAACTTGAAATGTTCTCATAAATTAGAGTGAAGTATTTTTTAACATATTAAATCTCTCTCATATATATTAAAGAAATCGTTAAACTAACGTGAGCCAGTAAAATAAAATAGTAGTTAACTATAAAACAGTAAATTGTGTGAGTGTGTGTATTTCTGTGGAGGATTAGATTAAGACACAGATGTGTTTCACACACAGTTGATCCTCCTTTACTAAAGTGTTTTCTCTCTGTTCTTTGTGTCATCAGTGTAAGATCAGGCTCACATGTGTCCAGCTCTGTGTCTCTGAAGAGTGATCGGTCTAAAGATTTTCCACCAAACTTCAGTGAGAAAACACCATCATCTAATAAAAGGTATTTCATAAGTTTCTAATTTTTTGTCACACGTTGTCTGTGTTTAAAAGTTGTATCAGCGAATACCAATCATGAAACATTTCTAGATCCAATATTTATCATTATTTATCATTGAATCATTTATCATGATATTTATCATTGAATACTCTGATAAATATTTGATCTGATAAATATTTATCAGAGTATTCACAGCTAATGCTTTTCCTCTTTCTGTGAAATTTTGCCCGGAAAATCAGTATTTATTTTATTTATTTGATTACAGGCTTCAATATGAGACATTAGACTCAGACGTTCAGACTCACAGGAACCACGAGAATTTCAAAGACAATCTTCTAGGAATCTTCCAAGTAGGAAAACACATTTTTATAAATGTTTAATATTCTAACAAACAAATATGTTATTGAACAAAGACATTTTATTTAATTCCTCCAGATCCATTTTTTCCTTTGAAGCACTTATATATTTTTTATTTTTCTATTTGTTAAAAATATCAGCTGGTTAACATGTTAGTCTTTTAACTGGATTTTTTTTATAGATATTGTAGTTATAGAATAAATTGTGTTGACAAAATGTAGATGTACAATTTGGTTTAAATTGTGTCTTTTCTCTTACTTTTGTTTGTAGGATCTTGAGATCAAAATAATCACGTTTCTGAAGAATGAGCTGGAGAAGTTTAAGAAAATATTACAAAAGGAGAACACACAACACTTTGTGAAGGACTTTAATGAGAACAGATCCAGTATCAAAGAATCAGCTCTTGATCTCACACTACATTACCTGAGAGAGATGAAGCAAGATGAAGCTGCTCATGCTCTAGAAGGTTAGAGACTCATGATCATCTGTCTGATTGTCTCTTATAAATGTAGGAGAGAAAATGAAGACTAAAACTGTCTATTTTCTGTTCCTGTGTTTAGGTGAGCTGTTCTTCATTCCTCAGCTGAAATGTGGCCTAAAGAAGAAGTATCAATGTGTGTTTGAAGGAATTGCGAAGCCAGGTGACTCCACACTTCTGAATAACATCTACACAGATCTCTATATCACTCAGGGCGGCAGTGAACAGGTCAATACTGAACATGAGGTGAGACAGATTGAAGTTGCTTCCAGGCATCATGAAGCAGAAGAGAAACAGGTTAAATGCACAAATTTGTTTGAAGCTCCTGAACAAGACGAGGAGATCCGAACTGTACTGACAAAAGGAGTCGCTGGCATCGGGAAATCAGTCTCTGTGCAAAAGTTTGTTCTGGACTGGGCTGAAGGAAAAGAAAATCAAGATATCCGCTTCATATTTCCTTTTCCATTTAGAGAGATGAACTTAATGGAGAAAGAAAAACTAAGTTTGATGGACCTTATAACTAAATTTTTCCCAGAGACAAAAGGACTGAACCTTACAAGAAGGAATCAATTCAAAGTGCTGTTCATCCTTGATGGACTGGACGAATGTCGCCTTCCTCTGAAGTTTGACTGTAATGAGACGTGGAGTGATGTATCGTCACCAGCCTCTCTGGATATTCTCCTAACGAACCTCATGAAGGGAAATCTGCTTCCTTCTGCTCTCATCTGGATCACCACCAGACCAGCAGCTGCCAGTAAGATTCCTCCTGACTGCATCGACCGGCTGACAGAGATACGAGGATTCAGTGACACACAGAAGCAAAAGTACTTAAAAAAAAGATTCACGGATGAGAATCAGGCCAACACAATCATGGATCACATTAAACAATCAAAGAGTCTCTTTATCATGTGCCACATCCCAGTCTTCTGCTGGATTTCAGCCACAGTTCTCCAGAACATTCTGGAGGAGAAAAGAAATAATGATGTGAAAAACACTCAGGCTGATGCGATCTCTAAAACACTGCAGGAATCAAACACTGAAGACACTCCCAAGACTCTGACACAAATGTACACGCACTTTCTCCGCTTTCAGATCCAGCAGAGCCGCCGAAAGTATGATGGAGAATACGCACCAGATGTTTCCTGGGATAAAGACGCCATCCTTTCCCTGGGGAAACTGGCATTTCATCAGCTGGAAAGAAACAACCTGATCTTCTATGACACAGACCTGGAAGCCTGTGGTATTGACGTCTATAAGGCATCAGTGTACTCAGGCATGTGCACCCAGATCTTTAAGGAGGAAACGGGGATCGGTCTTGGTACCATGTACTGCTTTGTTCACTTGAGCATTCAAGAGTTTATTGCAGCCCTTTATGCACATCTGTTTCTAGACATCAACAAGAAAAGTGTGTTTGATCATGAGTCTACAGAACAGGAAAACAGAAATGAAACCATGATTGATTTTCTCAAGACTGCAGTGGACAAGGCGCTCGAGAGTGACAATGGACACCTGGACCTTTTCCTTCGCTTCCTCCTCGGTCTGTCACTCCAGTCCAATCAAGGACTCTTACGAGGTCTGTTGACACAGCAAGACGGCAGTGACCAGATCAACAAGGAAATAGTTCAGTACATCAAGCAGAAATTAGAAGAAGATCTTCCAGCAGAGAGATCCATCAATCTGTTCTACTGTCTGAATGAACTGAACGACCAAACTCTGGTGAAAGAGATTCAGACCCACCTTAGCAAAGGAAGTCTCTCATCTGGTGACCTTTCACCTGCCCAGTGGTCTGCTGTAGCCTTTGTGTTGTTGACATCAGAGGAGGAGCTGGAGGAGTTTGAGCTTCAGAAATTCAAGAAATCAGACGAGTGTCTCATTAGATTATCGGCAGTCATCAAAACCTCCAGAAGAGCTCTGTAAGTATTTTAATATATTTTGTCATGTTTTGCTCTCATCTGAAAAATGTCTTATCTGCATTACTCTATAGTGATTCCTCATCATGAACATGAACTTATCCCTGTAAAGCCTGACATATGAAATAATAGTCTGATTTTATTTTATTTTATTTTTTTAAGTTTATCAAACCTTTAGAAAAAATATAAAAGACCATGTAAACATTTTTGCATGTTTGTCTTGTATCATATGATACACCAGACTTTAATGACTTGTATAGAATTATATATTAGCTCATACTCATACTTGTGGAAAAATAATTGGGGAAATAATGTGGGGGAAATAATGTAATTTGGTACAGATGTTATTAATATTGCCAACAAGTAAGATGAAATTCTGAAAGGTTATAATATAAAACATTGAGAATTTTATAAAACAGGCTTAAATAAAGTACATATATATTACCACATCATATATTAGTTGTCCCTGTCACGTGTCAGCGTTTGTTTGGACTTTCAGTTCGAGTTTTGCTTGGTTCCTATTTGCCTTTCTATGGTTACCGTCATTATCAGTTCAGTTGTGTCACCTGTTTAGTCATCATCGTCATTAGTGGTCGACCGATATATCGCCAAGGCCGATATATCGGCCGATATTTGGCACTTTTAAAATATCGGCATCGGCCGATACGTTTTTCTGATTGGCGATGTGTTGGAAGCAGGACTTTTATTTTGACGGTGCTCCAGACTTTTATTTTGACGGGCGGTGCTGAGAACACCAGCGCCTGATCACACAGCACTCACTCACATTTTCCGTCTTCATTAGTTTACAATCTCTGTCAGTCATATCTAATACTTTGTTAGACAGAACTGGTAAACAAAGAATGTAAATGGTATGCGAAAAAGTAAAGTGTTGCTTTTATATTATTTGTAACAGAAAAGGCAAACAATCAGGCTAAAATACTTTCTCATTTACTCGTCAACATTCAGCAAATGCGCATCTTTCTCATTTAAACAAATCTCTGAATATCTAATAAACATTTAATATCACAAACCTTGCAGATTTAATGGAATCCAGCTGTGATATCTTGTAAGGTGTGCATTTGTACCTTAATAAACGCGAGTGACGGTGAAGTGAAGTGAGTGAATGCAAACAGAAGATCAGCTTCACAGGAGACGCGGTCGAAAAACTTTAAATCCTTCATATTAAAATATGCTGTGCTATATCCACTGTGTCATATTCATATAGTTTTCACTGTGTGCTGTATGTAATATTAGCGTTACCTTGTCTTTATTTGCAAAAATATGATTACCAGTGCGCACGATATTACCAGATTACTGAGTGCCCTGTTACAGTGTTTGCTTCCTTTTTATTAACATATTCATATATTTTTAAACAATTACTTTATTTGTGAAAAATACTGTAATAGGATTGCAGATTCAAGAAGTTGCCATCTAAGCATGTTTATTTTAAAGATTTGTTTTCTAATTTATTTAAAATTTATAAAATATTGATTAAAATAAATATAAAGTATATAATAATAATATCGGCTTTACATTATGTATTATTAAATTATTATATATTATTATAATAACATTTTAAATGCTTATTTTTATCAGTAATTCTGTAGTTTAATGTAATAATAATGTAATGTAATATGTAGATTGAGAGATTTACAAATAAACATTTATCAAAAGCCTGTTCATTCTACAAAAAAAGTTCAAAATGTTTTTTTTTCAATGTTTTTTATTTATTTAGTAAATATTAAGTAAAATAAACTATAAATGTAATTTCAGTAATTGTTATGGATACTTTTTTACTATCTTTAAATTAATGATATATCACCCATTGATCACCCTGCTCTCTAAGATATCGGCATCAGTCGTTGGTTAAACTTAATCTTGAAATAATACAAATACAATTTCTTAGGTTCTTAGGTTTAAGTAATCTTAGCTTTACTTAAATCATTAAATATTTTATAACAAAAAGACATGTACATGTGAATGAAGGCATTTTTAGAATTATAGTGAAAGGCCTTTAACTTGCCATAAAACTGTGAACTGTCTCATCTAATAGTGTCAGTGCAATCAAGTCAAGTCAATAATATTGTTGAATTTTAAGTGTCCCCAACTAAGCAAGCCAGAGGCAACAGTGGCAAGAACCCAAACTCCATCAGGTGACAGAAATAGAGAAGAAATCCTATAGCTATAAATCTTAACGCAGATATTTTTTTCAAACATGCTTAATTTTATCTAGGAAATTTGTCACTGAATAAAGAATGCTAATGTACTGGAAATAGTATTTTTTGTAGATGAATGCTGTTTGAATGCATTGTATGCTGTTTATGTAAAAAAAAAATATGGAAAATGTATTTAATATTTGTTTATAGAAAATGTATTGTATGTGTGCCATCTAATTCTGTGTTGTGATTTATTGTAGGTTAAATGATTGTAACTTAACAGAAAAAAGCTGTTCAGCTTTGGCTGCAGTTCTTGGATCAGATACCAATCTGAAAGAGCTGAACATGAACAATAATAATCTGCAGGATTCAGGAGTGAAGCTGCTCTGCACTGGACTGAAGAATATAAAGTGTAAATTGGAGATACTGAGGTAAGTTGAGCCACAGGAGTCACATGACTAAAGTAAGGTGCAATGACTGACAGGACGATGCCAGAGTCAAAAAGTTATAAATAAAAGTTGCATTTCTTTGTTTAATGTAAGTAAGTTTGTCTTTGTTCTATTCTAGTTTTGTTTTTCATTCAAAATAATAATGAGCCACAAACTAAGCAATCCAAAGATCTTTTATTTATTTGTTACAACGTGGGTATAGCATATCATCCTTCTTATCAATTTTGTTCAATGTTTAATAAAAGTGAATTTATCATTGTACTATTTTATTATTGATGTATTTTCATTAATACTAATGAACCACAAACTAAGCATTTGTTTTAAATTTAGGGGAAAACACTAAGACCTTCATTTATCAGTGTTACAATGGGGGTATACTATGCCATCTGTCCTATTTGTTTTGTTGATAAAAGTTTTATTGTTCAATATAACAAACAATAAAAAAAATGGTTGTCATTGTGCCATTTTACTGTTGTTGTGTTTTTTTCAGTTAGTAATACTGAAGTGACATTAAGCATTCATTTTGTGCTGCATTCATTTGGTGCTGCACTGTAATGCAAATAATTGCAGGGGATTATAATATTTAATGGATAATGTATTTTCCATATATGTATATTCTACTTCTTATAAGTTAAGACTTAAATTGTGCTGTTTTTGTTTATAGTACTTTATAATTTAGTGATTTAATCGTTGTTTGCATACCTAGTGTTGAGTCAGAATTCAGATGATTCTGTTAGAGCTGGTAAATCTGCCACAGAAAGGAGGGTGAGATCTAGTAGAAATCACTTATCTTAAGATTGGATATAACAGGATTAATGTATTTTAGTGCTTTTGAGGGAGCTGTGTATCTTTGATTCTGCTTTCAGCTTTGCAGCTAGTCTTGACCAAACACTTCCTGTAGTTTATGAGTGTTTTACACCACTATTAAGGTATTTTGGTCCGTTTGTCTCGCTCAGTGGCTTAAAAAGTGGGTATGCACTATATGCGGCGCATAGGGGCGCAGCACCATTCGATGGTAAAATAAATAAATAATTACAATTCTTTTTTTGGTATTTTCTATATGTAGCTGCTGTTGTGCATTTATAAATCATTTCTGCATTTCCTCAATGTTATATAATATTTTAGAGGACTAACAGGCTAGAGTAGGCGCCCTCATAAGATTCCATCATAGAATTTTGACATTGAAGATATCGCGAGCGTAATATTGCGAGGGGCGCCGTGAGCACTGAGCGAGCAGGTACGAGTAGTGAATTGTCGTTGAAAAAGATGGATAAAGCAAAAAAAATGTCGGGGCTAAAGATAGAAAAAGAAAGAGGGAAAGTGAGATGGCATGTCAAGGGATACCAAAAGCAGCTAAATAAGTGGATGGTGAAAGGCAACAGGTAGGATTTAAAGTAGGGCTGAACGATATTCTGTTTTAACATCAACATTGCGATGTGCACATGAGCGATAGTCACATCGCTGGAACATGCGATGTGAAGGGTAGTAGCACCCATGGTGTATTAAGAGAACGGTAGCACCAGGGTAGCACACAGTAAACACGAGTTTGTTGTATGTCTTGTTGTATGTCTTGTTGCTGGGGTGACATGCACGTTCCGCGTGCCTGCACAGTGATTGATTTGCTGTGCCGCTGCTCACCGCTCACAGCCAACATTCACATTTTAACAGATGTTTGTTTGTTCATTAGGCTATAATTCCTTAAAATAAGTAAAAAAAAATCTTATTCTCTCTCTCTCTCTCTCTCTCTCTCTCTCTCTCCCCCCCTCTCTCTCCCTCTCTCTCTCTCCCTCTCTCTCTCTCCATGTTTTCGGTGCTGATGCAGTGACGCGTTCATGTAAATGGCACCTAAAAGCTGTCACAAAGTAAAAGTAATTATTATAAGTATGTAAAATATTGCAATGAGACATTTTAATTGTTTATTAATAAACGAGTGTTTTCTGTGTCAGCTGCGAAGATAAAATTGACGATATTGACTCGCGATCTTCGCAGTAGTGAACGCGCCGGAGAGAAATGCACATTTCATATGGATTACATAGTTTTATGTTGTTTTGAATGGTTCTGTTTAAAAGTAGAGATTTCTGTGACAGATGTTTTTCTATTTTTTTTTTTTTTAAGGTGTGTGAGGCGAGTAGGCTACCTTTTACGCTGAGTTTCGGTTCATGGATGATAGCTTAAGCTCCAGTTTAGGCGCTGGCACCTCAGTGTCGTGATTAGCTATTGTCTGCTATATTTTTTATTTATTAAATCTAGGAAATTGGATAATGAAACACTGATTAAAATTAAGATACAATTAATACAAAACGAAATTCGCTTTAAAGAAAGGCTTTGTGCTTTCTGTTTGAGGTCTCTGTGAAAGTTTTAAAGCAGTCTTATAGCCTGGATTGATGGCTCGCAACATCGCAATATATATTGTTGGGAAAAAAAATCGCAATGTAATTTATGCAACAGATATTGGGAAAAAATTACATGCCGATATT
The DNA here is from genome assembly GCF_963993115.1 of Abramis brama. Taxonomy (NCBI): domain Eukaryota; kingdom Metazoa; phylum Chordata; class Actinopteri; order Cypriniformes; family Leuciscidae; genus Abramis; species Abramis brama. The sequence goes on along the minus strand of NC_139963.1, from coordinate 3,204,352 downwards.
TTTTTCCCAGTGATATATATTGCGATATTGCGAGCCACCAATCCAGTCAGAAATATAACTGACTGTGTCACATTAATTTTGCGTCATAAAAGCATTTTGAGATGCAAGTACATTTAACCACGTAGACGGAGTCGCTCACAGCCGCATGCTCAAACGCTCTTCGCAAAGCGCGCGTGAGTATTTGAAATTGAAAGCAGCTTCTGTCGGTGATTTTCATATTTGTAATATATAAGCCAACTGCATTCCAAAAGACATATGATGCCTTCGTAGAGCATTTGTAAGCAAAATACCGGCGGGCGAGACCGCGCACTACAAAAGTAACATCAAGCAGACCGCGCGTATCTCATATCATGTGCAATGAAGCACGCAAATGTTCTTGTTATTCGCTTCAAGTTTTCCGAACTTTATGAAAGATTATTTTTTGGAAGGTTCGAGTGGTGTCGTGTGTGTGTGTGTGTGTGTGTGAGACAAAGGAATTAGAAGCAAGCAGAATACGGTTGTTTATAAAGCACACGTAGCGTCATCACGTATCTGTGTTGAGAACTAAGCTCAGACATAAATCTGAAATTATCTTAATCAATACAGAATCGTTGGAGAGAATCTATAACACAATATCACATAAATTAAACATAAACTGTTATTTCCTGTAGCCTACCTATGCCAGGCCTATGCGCAGCGTGACAAGTTGATGCTTCATCTGCAAGACTGGTTTACTCTCGCGTGTCACGTGACCAGAGTGTAATCGCGGCTTTGCGATTAAAAAAAATCGCATTTCATCAAATCGCGATATTATCGCAAATGCAATTAATCGTTCAGCCCTACTTTCAATACATTTGTTTGAAGAATAAAATTAAATTCAGTTTAAGGATTTATATTGTTCAGGTTTAACTGATTAATCAGCTGAATGTTTTCCTCTCTGTTCTAGACTCTCTAACTGCAGTGTGACAGAAGAAGGTTATAAAGCTCTGGCTTCAGCTCTGAGATCAAACCCTTCACACCTGATAGAGCTGGATCTCACAGGAAATGATCCTGGACAATCAGGAGTGAAGCAGCTCAATGATTTACTGCAGGATCCAGACTGTCAACTGAAGACACTGAGGTGAGACGGGATCAAATAATTAACTAAATTAGCTATATGCAGGCTAAATATTCATAACTAATATATTATTTTAGTTATATAATAAGCTGTACAATTTGTTGCATCAAAATGATCAAGATCAGATCAGATCCTGCAGGTTCTGTCATGATGATGATGATGATAACCGTCAACACAGTTTAGTTGTGATACGAGCTACAGGTCAAATAGACATTATGGGTCAGTATATGTGTGCTGACATTCAGGAGTATACCTTAATAATTAACAATAATAGTTTTCCATCAAGCCCAGATTCACTGCATCTCTCTGCACCAGGTCTATGAGTCTCCAGATGTTCTCAAACATGCAGTTTCACAAGCCAGTTTTCTCTGTGCTGACGTTTCTCACTCCTCCTGCTTCAAAGACAGAAAGATCTTAATTTCACACTTTGTATTCATACTGAAAATCATGATCTAGTGAGCTTTTGCCCTTCTGCTCTGTGAGACCTTGTCTTTAAAACAATAATTACGTTTTTTATCGTATCAATCATTTTTTGTAATGCAGTGGACATTTAGTTGATTCCTGAATTGCCTCTTCTGCAGGTTTGTGAGTCCTGCTGCTGAGGAAGCCTGTCAGTATGTGAATAGAGTTGTGGGTATAAACCCGTTACTTCAGAGAGAGCTGAATCTGAGAGGACATGAACTAGGAGACACACGAGTGAATCAGATCGCTGCTCTACTGCAGGATAAACACTGTCAACTCAACACACTGAAGTGAGTATTGCTCATTTATTTATTATATTACTTTTAAGCATTTTTTCCCTCAGTCACACAGAGCTAGAACAATTTAAAGTAATAAAATTAAACAGTCAATTAAACTATTAACCCTCTGGGGACCAAGCTGTTTTTGGGGTCCTTGAGATGTTCTGACATGCCTTGACATTTGTGCTTTTTTCAGTTATTTATAAACATGTTAATGGCAAAGGTGTAAATTCACTCTATATAGCACAAACAGGACTACCATAATATGCGAGCAACGTGTATGTAGATGTTTGTATTTTTAAGAGAATAATGTTTATGCGTGGTTATTGGAAAAAATTTAAATGAAAGTTGCTGAATTAAGACCACAAAACACATATTAAATATGTGTCCACAAGACTTTTGACTAATGGATGTTGTCCCTTTGAGTTCTAGCTTCAAAATTATGTAAAAATAGTCTTGCTTTATCGTTCACAAAAAAAAATACATTGATTTAAATGGTGTAAAACAGGTTTTGCTTGGAAAGCCAATATGCGAGGGGGAGGAGTAGTTTAAACCTTAGATTATGAATGTCCCACCCACTCTGCATAATTAGCCATTCACTCAGGTGTGAAACTGACTGAGCCACAATGCAAGGACAAAAGATGTATTTAGAAGAAGACTTATATTGACCATTTAAGATTTCGCTTACATCTCTCTTGTAAATATGTTTTGCTATTTTATTAAAAAGGTTACAATTACAACAATAATTACAATTTCAACAATATTTCAAGTGTACTCTTTCTTTGTAAAAAAAAGAAAAAAAAAAAAAAGATTATAGGCCTACATTTTATCATATGTATTCATTAGTTTGAATATAGCCAACATTGGAACATCTAACATCTTAGTCTATGAATTTATTTTTGACAAAAATAGTATTTTTTTTGCAGTTTAATACGTTGCTTATACAAATACATTTTATTTCAACATATTCCAGTCGATTTTTACTCATCTCAGTAGGCTATAGCAAAGCAGTTTATTCTTTCACACACAGACGCGCGATTCATATTTAGGCTAAACAGTCTTTACAAATATGTCCCCTTCATTCATCTCACAGAAAGGCGAGTCATATTATAGAAATGCGATTCATCTTTTTGCGGTTTACATAGGCCTACACTAACGTTATTCCATAACGTTATTCCACACGTGAGAAAAGAAAACAGCCTACCTCACTCCTCAGCGGAATCTGCTCCTCATTTCAGGAGATATTGCTCCTCATCAGCACTGTTCTGAGGAATCTTTTCTCCATAAGGTAGGCTATGTCTCACTCGCAAGGAGTCGCGACGCGCTTTGTTTACAGCTGATGTGGGCGTTTCACAGCTATGAAATAGTTCTCAGAATTTGCGTTTGAATAGCACGCGCTCTCCGGGGAGTGGTCACATTACTGTGAATTAGGTCGTAATGAGCTCGACAGGAGTCGCTCTCTTTTTATACAGATTACAGAAGCTGAGAATATTTGTTTTTTATATAAATGACTTCATTTAAAAGATGCGATCTCAAGCTTTATGCCCGTGGGTCTGTTTGCCTGGTTGACTGAATTTTCGCGGAGTTATAGATCATTTTCGAACGCGTTTCAAATGGGAGTTTACTGACAGAGAGAAGGCAGAAATCGCATCATGTTAATTTTTCTTTATTTGTCAAAAAGCAAAACACTTTATTTTTATTGTGAGTATACAGAAAAAAAATAGAAACTGAACAGGATCGATTGATGTATTACACGAAAATGAAAGATCAAAATTAACAGAGCATTTAGTGTTTATTTTCATTGCTAAAAAAAAAAAAACGAGCAAAACGCGCGGGCGCGTTTGTGGTCCCCAGAGGGTTAAGCTGCAACCCTACTTTTGAAAAATCCCCAGAATGTCACATGATTATGGCACTTTTTCATGTGTTCCATATATGGACTAAAGCTGCGTCCGAAATCGCGTACTATGGGAGTAGGTACTACATTTAAATTAGAATGTACTTCACGACCGTTAAAAAAGTATGATCTATATAGTATGAATACGGGTAGTATGAATGAAGTCCGGACGTACTGGTATTACGGTTGGTATTGTCACGTAACATGCGCGGTCACATCAGCGCGAAAATTCAAAGAGCCCATTCCACTAACTGCACCATCTTAGAGCAATGTTTTTAGCTCTTCTTTCCGAACGAGCGTTTTTACGTCGTTCATGCTCACAATTCAGAGGAGTCGTCGGTCAGCTGCTCGCAGATCACGCCTTTGTCGAGAGCTTTTACATTTACATTTAGTCATTTAGCAGACGCTTTTATCCAAAGCGACTTACAAAGTAGGACTAGATTAAGCGAGTCATCATGAAGAGGCAAAAAACAAAAAGCAGCGCAAGAAGTGCTCAAGATACAAAGTTCAGGCATTATTCAGAGTAGCATAAGCCCGATAAGTGAGGTTTAGAGGGAAAGGGGAGTTTTTTTTTTTTTTTTTTTATGAGGTTAAGTGCACACGAAAGAGATGGGTTTTCAGATGTTTTTTGAAGGTTGTCAGGGATTCTGCATTCCGGATGAGGGAGGGGAGAGCGTTCCACCAGCATGGAACTGTGAATGAGAATGTTCTGGAAAGTGATTTTGTGGCTTTCTGGGATGGAACCACGAGACGTCGCTCGTTGGCCGATCGTAGGCTTCTGGTAGGGATGTAGACTCGTAGCAGTGTTAATTTCGTTAACGAAGACTAGGACGAAAAATGTTCGTTAACAAATTTTTTTTCTGTGACTAAGACGAGACGTTGACAAGCTAAACTAATATCTGATGATTAAAACTATGACGAAATTTATGCCATTTAATTGTTAACGAGACGAGACGGGACTAAATGTCAATTTAGAAATATCGGACATTCAAAATACATGATGTCTTCTTCACATCATCATAGGCCGTCACATGAAAGTGTGCGTCCCTTCTCCTTGAGGGCGTCTGCACTCTGTCTGCTGCATATCACGCAGGCAGCCGCAGCTGACGTCACGGGTAACGGCGCGGGTAGTCTAGGTTACCAAAACTCAAACTTGCAAGCTCGCTGCAATAATGGCTTCAGCGTTAGGAAGAAAAAGAAGAATCGACATATGGAAGCATTTCATCTACAATGCATCTGAAGGGAAGACATCGTGCAATGTCACAGTCACAGAAGAACACAGAGAAAAGCCATGTGGCTATAAATTATGCGGAAAGAATACAACAAACTTAAAAAGGCATCTGAAAGCACATCACCCTGATGTTTATGCATCCGTCACCGTCACGGTAAGTAAACTAACATTAACTGTGTAATATCTTACATAAAAACTTTTCTTAACGTCAGTTCAGTGTTACTGAAGCTTTCAGTTCAGCGTTCAGTGTTACAGTGCTTTTTTCAATGTTTTTTAAATCTGCTTCACAGAGAAGATGCATGTCTTAATTTAATAATACACATGTCATGCATCTTCTGTAAAGCTGTGTTGAAAACATATTTTATGAAAAGAGCTAGGCTAAACAAATACATACAAATTGAATTAACGTTAGATAAGTTACATTTGAACTAATGTTAGCTAACTAAGTGTTATCTTAGAGTGATTTTTTTTATCATAGGTGACTGTGTGAAAGTAATGGACATTTCAGAGAAGATACAGTTCAACTTCAAGATAATATAAATCTATAATTAATATTAGCCTATGTTTAATTTCAGTTCTTTTGTAGCTTTTAGAATATGTTTTTAGGGAGTAATTGCAAATCCAATATTTTTTCTCTTCAACCAGGTCCAAAAGAAGACTGCACAAAAACAGCAACAGGGTGCAAAAACACAATCAACTATAGCAGAGGCTTTCTCATCAGTGTCAAAATATAAAGCAGATTCGCCAGAACAAATCTCTAAAGAAAAGATGATTGCCCAGTGGATTGGACGCTCCGGTCTACCTGCTCGTACAGTCGAGGATGATGATTTTATCCTTATGATAGAGAGCATAGATAAGAAGTTAGCAGTGCCTAAGAAATCTAAAATAAACAACTTGGTTGACCAACTTTACAATGACGAAAAACTAAAATTCAGAGAACAACTTGCCACAGCTCGCAAAATAAACTTAGGACTCGACATATGGACGAAAAGAGGACTAACAGCATCATTTCTAGCCATTAGTGCTTGCTACTTTTGTCCTCAGGAGGAAAAAGCGAAGCATATACTACTGAATCTGGTTCAGCTGTCCCATCCCCACACAGCAGACTGTATAAAAACTTGTGTTGACAGGTGCACACAGGAGTGGGGAATACCAAAAAACAAGATTCTAACAGTAATAACTGATAATGGAAGCAACATGGTTGCAGCATTCAAAGATAATGAACAGGATGACCACAGTAGCACCGAGGAAGAAGAATCCCAGGATGACAGTGAAGAAGACTCTGAGAATGGCGAAGACCAAAGGTAAGTTATTTTAGTTTGTAGTAGATGCTGATAAAATTTTAGTACTGTACCACAGTACCAGCCTACATTGTGTCTGTCAGTGAGCAGTGCTTAATATATGGCATTATGTTGCTCATGGCAAATTAGTTTCCTGTAGAGGATTAATAAAGTGTCTGTCCTTTTCTCTGTTTTTGTTTTTTTCTTTTTGCTTAGGTTTGGAGCCCTAGAGAGGATGCCCTGTGTCGTACATACATTGCAACTAGTGGTGAACATAATCCAAAAAGAAGCAAGTGTCAAACGCCTCCTAGACAGAGTTCGACTACTTGTTAGGCTCTTCCGCAAGTCATCCGTGGCAACAGAGCAACTGCTGAAGTTGTCTGGTCTTACTCTGATCAAAGACTGCCCTACAAGATGGTCCAGCACCTACCTGATGATAACACGTCTTATTGATTTGAAGGACTCACTGAATCAAGTAGCTGATAGGATGGGCTGGGATTGTCTGCTGCCAAGTGAGTGGCAAAGGATAACTACACTCAGAGATCTGCTCCTCCCCTTTGCTGAGCACACCCAGATGCTCCAGAGTGACACAATGTCCTTATGTCTGGTGGTGCCTGCCCTCCTGGACCTGAGTGCTCACTTATCTGAGTTTTCCCAGGCCAATGGTACAAGTCACAAGGACTTTACTTCTCTGGCAAAGAAGATGAAGGCCAACCTCGACCAACGCTTCAGTTGCTTCCTTAATCCCAGTGATTCAAAGTTCTCACCCCTCGCTAGTGCTGCATGCTTCTTTGATCCAATGGTCTCAGCTGATGCACTCATTGAAAATGATGATGAACACATTAAAGAGTTACTGAGTAAAGCAGAAAATTACATTGCTCAAATGGTGTACCCTGCAATACAGGAGGAAGCTTTTGAAAAGGAGGCAGAAGACAAGAGATGTGAGGAAAATGAGCCACAGACAAAGCGACCCAGATTTAGATTTCTAAGTACAAAAGTAAGTGCAAACCGGCCATCTTGTAGCCACACAAAGCTCACTGTCAGGCAGGAAATTCAAAAATTCAAGGAGCAGCTGTCACAGCCCATAAACGAAGGGACTGCTTTTGACTTTTGGGCTGTACATGGCTCTATCTACCAGCTCCTAAAACCCCTGGCCCAAGATCTTCTTGCTGTGCCTGCATCTCAGGCATTTGCTGAAAGAGTTTTCAGCATCACAGGTGACCTGAGTCAGGGCCGTCGGAATCGCGCCAGGTTGATCCTGGAAAGAAGCGCATTTCTAAAAATGAATCGACCTCAGTAGCCTGAATTTTGTTACTACTACTTTGTGCTAATGTTATTAGGCCACGTTATCTTGTTGGCACTTGTGCACTTTAAACTTTTTTCATTTGTAGCACTACAGAAGACTTTAAGCAAGTGTTGTGTTCCATTAATTTCTTAAAGAAAGTGTTGTGGTCATGTAATTTCTTGCAAAATAATTAATACCTCTGCCAATAACTTTGCACATTTTTTATCCATATAGGGTCCAAATCTGAATCAAATTTTTTTCCAAAGGCAAAAGGAAGGTTTTATTTTTCCAATTAAAAAAGGCTCTCTGAGCCTGTAACTTTTGTTTACAATTTCAAATGTCATTGTGTTCAATGTGTACAGCCTTAATGGTTGTATCACATTTGAAAACTATACTTAAATGAACAGAACAATAGTTTAAAGTACTGTCCTCTTGACTCAGATGTCAGACTCAGGAATATGTTCATCAGCACTGATTGCATTTGAACGTGTGTTCATTCGTTGAACTTTTATTTGAAGTTCTAAATAAATGTTGTTTTCCAAAACAGCTAAATAATTGTTTTTTTACTTGATTATTTTATCTATCCGTAATGTATGATCCTACTTAAATTATGTATAATGTATAAATTAGCAGACAGCACAGCATATAGGCTAACTAACTAAGGAAATATGTAAAATTGCACAAGTGCTGCTGCTAAGAGTAACATTTTTAAACAGCCTGTTACCTTGCTTCAAATTTCTCAGAATTGTATTGGTCTAAATGGAGAAAAATTATGACTATTTTTGTCTAAAGACTTCATATAAAATGGCTACCAAAAGTAATGTTGGTAATTGCAGTTAGACTAAAAGTACTGACTAAAAGTTGACAAAAATGCAATTACTTTTCGTCGACTAAAACTAGACTAAAACTATGAAAGACAAAATGACAAAAATGTGACTAAGACTAGAATGCATTTTCGTCTGAAGATGAAGACTAAGACTAAATCAAAAATGGCTGTCAAAATTAACACTGACTCGTAGGAGTGAGTGAAAGTAGGAGGGAGCTGAGCCTGTGATAGATCTGTAAGCAAGCGTCAATGCCTTGAACTTGATGCGAGCAGTGAGAGGTAGCCAGTGCAGTGAGCTGAATAGAGGAGTGACGTGGGCCCTCTTTGGCTCGTTGAAGACAAGACGAGCTGCAGCATTCTGGATCATCTGTAGGGGTTTAGTTGCACATGCTGGAAGTCTGGCCAGAAGAGCATTACAGTAGTCAAGCCTAGAAATGACCAGGGCCTGGACGAGAAGTTGTATTGCATGCTCAGTTAGGAAAGGCCTGATCTTCCTGATGTTGTGCAGTGCAAACCTGCATGATCGAGCTGTCTTTGAAATATGATCTGTGAAGGTCAGCTGGTCATCAAACGTTACTCCAAGATTTCTCACCGACTTTGATGGGGTGATTGATGATGACTCTAGCTGGATAGTGAAGTTGTGCTGTAGAGACGGATTGGCAGGGAGGACGAGAAGCTCAGTCTTTGCCAAGTTGAGCTGCAGGTGATGTTCCTTCATCCACGTCGAGATGTCTGCCAGGCAGCTTGAGACCCGTGCAGCTACTGTGGGGTCATCTGGTTGAAACGAGAGGAAGAGCTGTGTGTCATCAGCATAGCAGTGGTAGGAGAAGCCGTGTGCTTGTATGATGTGTCCCAGTGATGTGGTGTAGATGGAGAAGAGGAGGGGACCAAGAACTGAACCCTGGGGAACCCCTGTGGTCTGTTGATGTGCTTTGGATACCTCGCCTCTCCATGCGACCTTGAAGGACCTACCTGTGAGATAGGACTCAAACCAGTGGAGTGAAGTTCCTGTGATGCCCAGTGCTGAGAGGCTGGACAGAAGGATTTGATGATTCACAGTGTCGAAGGCAGCAGACAGATCCAGGAGGATGAGGACTGAGGATTTGGAAGCAGCTTTTGCGATCCGTAGGGCTTCTGTGACAGACAGTAATGCAGTCTCAGTAGAATGCCCTTTCTTGAAGCCGGATTGGTTGACATCCAGCTGGTTGTTGAGAGACAGAAAGGATGTTACTTGGTTGAAAACAGCTCTTTCAAGTGTCTTCGCAATGAATGGTAGGAGAGAGATAGGTCTGTAATGTTCTACAAATGATGTGTTTAGCGTTGGTTTTTTAAGCAGTGGAGTAACCCGAGATTGCTTGAATGCTGTAGGGAAAATGCCAGTATGGAGGGATGAGTTGATGATGTGTGTGAGTGCTGGTAGAAGTGTGGGAGAGATGGCTTGTAGAAGGTGTGAGGGGATGGGGTCTAGAGGGCAGGTGGTAGGGTGACTGGAGAGGAGAAGTGTAGATACTTCTTCCTCGGTTAGTGGAGAAAAGGAGGACAGAGGGATGTTGGCTGTAGAAGGGGTCGGTCTGGGTTCCTGTGTGTGAGGAGCTGAGAACTGACTGCTGATAGATGTTGTTTTGTTGGTGAAGAAGGTCGCAAAATCGTCAGCAGTTAAGGAGGAGGCGGGTGGTGGTGGAGGTGGACAGAGGAGAGAGTTGAATGTCTTAAAGAGTAATCGTGTGTTGGAGGAGTTGTTGATCTTGTTGTGGAAGTATGAAGATTTTGCAGCATGAACATCAACAGAAAAGGAAGAGAGGAGAGATTGATACGTACTCAGGTCAGATGCGTCTTTTGATTTGTGCCATTTCCTCTCCGCTGCCCTGAGTTCGGTCCGGTGTTCCCTAAGAACCTCAGATAACCAGGGGTTAGAGGGAGTGGCGCGTGCTGGCCTGGAGGAGAGAGGGCAGATAATGTCTAGAGAAGAGGTTAGAGTGGAGCATAGGGTATCCGTTGCGGTATTCACATCCAGAGATGAGAATTGTGAGGGTGGGGGAAGAGAAGATGAGACGGCAGAGGAAAGATGGGAGGGGGAAAGTGAGCGCAGGTTTCGCCTGAAAGTGACTGGTGGTGGGGTTGGTGGTGCAGGGGTAGAGAGTTGTAGACTGAAAGTAATGAGGAAATGATCTGAGACATGGAGAGGTCTCACCAAGATGTTGTCTGTGGTGCAGTTGCGTGTGTAAACCAGGTCCAGTTGGTTGCCTGATTTGTGAGTACCTGTGGTGATGAGTTGTGTGAGATCAAAAGAGGCTAGGAGAGAGATGAAGTCTGCTGCATACGGCTTGTCGAGATGGATGTTGAAGTCACCAAAGACTAGAAGTGGGGTGCCGTCCTCAGGGAAAGTGGATAGCAGCACATCCAGCTCATCCACAAAATTTCCCAGCTGACCTGGGGGCAATAAATGACTACAATATGGATCTTAATGGGAGTTGTGAGTGTAATAGCATGATATTCAAATGAGTTGTTGTTGCATATAGAAGAGAGCGTAGAGTATTTGTAATTGTTAGAAACGAGGAGCCCTGTACCCCCACCTCTCCCAGACTGGCGAGGGGAGTGAGAGAAGGAGAAATTGCTAGAGAGAGCAGCGGGGGTTGCTGAGTCTTTTGGACGAATCCAGGTCTCAGTCAAGCCCAAGATATTAAGAGTAGAATGAGATGCAAAGGCTGGAATGAAGTCAGCTTTATTGACTGCTGACTGGCAATTCCATAGACCCACGGAAAGAGAGAGAGGAGTGTGTGCGGATGAGAGAATGGGACGCAGATTGGCAGTATTGCGCTGCCTTTTGAGCGTGATGAAAGGGCGTTGCCGAGTGATAACAGTAATGTATTGAAAGCACATGTTGTTTAAGGTGAACAATAAGATAAAAAAGAGTGAAGGAAAAAGGGAAAAGGAGATACTTAAGTGCCTTTCTGGTGTCCTTGCTCGGTGGAGTCGCGCAGGTAGAGTCGATGGTCTTTACCCGAGTCGGTCTTCACACGAGGAGGCTGAACACGAGAGCTGAACGCTTCCGCTGACGCTTCCGCGACAGCGCGCAAATTACACAGATATACAGATAATGCTTTCACCGCTTGAGTGAGTACAGCTGTTTCGGTCGGGCAATTAAGTCTGAATAACGCGAAAATGTGCCAAGCCGAAACTGCAATAGGAGCAACGTACGGCTTAAGTGCAAATTAGACTGCAATAATAATTAATATCACTCGCGGCTTTATGTTAAATAAAGCAGCGCGTCTAACTAAAATACAGAATTATGTGAAGTTAAAAATACAAAATAAGCAGAGAATCGAAGATGGCCTTACCTCGATTAAAATACAGCACTGAAATAACAGGAGAACAGAGTATTCTAGAAAAAACCACTTGCGCGCTCTTGTAGTGTCTCTTGCGTGCTGCTCGCTGGTCCTTATGGAGTTATCTGAGACTTCACTATTTATATCTATTCTTACATAAGCTGTTTCGGTCGGGCAATTAAGTCTGAATAATGCGAAAATGTGCCAAGCTGAAACTGCAATAGGAGCAACGTACGGCTTAAGTGCAAATTAGACTGCAATAATAATTAATATCACTCGCGGCTTTATGTTAAATAAAGCAGCGCGTCTAACTAAAATACAGAATTATGTGAAGTTAAAAATACAAAATAAGCAGAGAATCGAAGATGGCCTTACCTCGATTAAAATACAGCACTGAAATAACAGGAGAACAGAGTATTCTAGAAAAAACCACTTGCGCGCTCTTGTAGTGTCTCTTGCGTGCTGCTCGCTGGTCCTTATGGAGTTATCTGAGACTTCACTATTTATATCTATTCTTACATAAGCTGTTTCGGTCGGGCAATTAAGTCTGAATAATGCGAAAATGTGCCAAGCCGAAACTGCAATAGGAGCAACGTACGGCTTAAGTGCAAATTAGACTGCAATAATAATTAATATCACTCGCGGCTTTATGTTAAATAAAGCAGCGCGTCTAACTAAAATACAGAATTATGTGAAGTTAAAAATACAAAATAAGCAGAGAATCGAAGATGGCCTTACCTCGATTAAAATACAGCACTGAAATAACAGGAGAACAGAGTATTCTAGAAAAAAACACTTGCGCGCTCTTGTAGTGTCTCTTGCGTGCTGCTCGCTGGTCCTTGTGATAGCTTTTGTGTAATTTCTCAAATAAGTTAAATATCATTTAGCCAATACATTTTACCTCAGAAAAAAAAAAAAACACACACACACACATAAACCTGTGACCAATGACAGATGTTGATTTTTGGTAAGGAAAAATTAATTTATTTGCTTGTGATATTACCATCAATGAATAAACATGAATGAATCAATAGTATGTGTGTGTATCTCGGTTGATTCATTCATGGATGGCAATATCACAAGCAGTGTGTGTGTATATATACAGTATATATATATATATATATATATATATACAGTATATATATAAATATATATATATATATATATATATATACATATACATGTAGGGTAACACACTGAGGTCAGATACAATACACACATATACACACACACATTCATATACATGTGTATACATGAAGACTTCAGATGCAAAAGAAAAAAAAAATCTTCTAAAATGAGCATTTTTATCAAGCTTGTATATTTAGGTTCAGTAATTTCACTTTAATGACAATTAATAGGTCTTTTTCATTGCCATTAAAGTGAAATAACTGAACATAAACATACAAGCTTGATAAAAATGATCAAACTAGAAGAAAATTTCAGATGGCACTTAGAGGCTTTTACATCTTAAAGCCTGTTTTATACTTCTGCTTCAAACTCACGCCGTAGCTACGTCGTAGGCTGTGTGTAGCGCGCGTACCCTACGGCGTACCCTGACGTGCACCTCTCCAAAAATGTAACAACGCGTCAATTCTACGCGGACGCAAAGCGCTGTGATTGGTCTGCCAGAACCCCTCCCTCGGGGTTTCACATGCTCCCTAGGTCGGCGTCAACGTGGACAACGACGCAGAAGTATAAATTAAAACCAGCACATTGCCTACGGCATATAGGCTCCGGCGTAGGTCTGACGCAGAAGTATAATGAGGCCTTAAGTATTCATATATATATGTGTGTGTGTGTGTGTGTGTATATATATATATATTAGGGCTGGGGGAATTAACGCGTTAATCTTTGCGATTAATTTGAGATGCTTAACGCGTTAAAAAAATAATAACGCAATTAACGCAACACTTTTTTTTGCCTCGTTTTAATGACTTCCTGTTGCGGCTGCTATTGAAAATACTGAAAATATCCTGTCCCGGTCCTCCGTGTTTGGGTTTCATTCTCTCGCAGCTTTCATGAGCGGGTCTTTTCCACGCAGTGCTCTCCATTCCGTGTGTGTGTGTGTGTCGGCCGTGTTTGCACTGCGGATTCTGCTCTGTCGTTAACGGCCCAAGCGCTCAAATCATGTACTGATCACGCACTGAAAAAGCAAAGTCCGCTCAAATAACGTGAAATTTCTCAGTAGTAGACTTCTGCAATTGCAATTAATTACAGCAAATTGTGCAATTAATCAGTTCATTTTTTTTAATCGATTCCCAGCCCCAATATGGGATATATATATACACACACACATAAGAAATGGATCATATACATATAATACATACATACATATTATATTTCTAAATAAGCCAACACAGAAAACAAAATAACTATAAACACGTTTACAGATTGTGAACCCTACAACCTACTGCGCCAATTCTTCATCTATATTTTAAAGATGGAGCTGACCTCCGCCCCGACCTCCGACTTTCACGGTAGTCCATCCAGTCACTGATTGCGACCATGGGTGGAAAAAAATCACATCGAGGTGCTGGTGTTCTAGCTACATATCACATATTTGAGCTTAATTTTTTACAAATTATTTACTTTAAATTTGGGTAGGTTAAAATTCAAGTGGAAATCCAAAAATTACTATCTTGTACGCATGCTTTTAAAGAAACAGATTTTGAATTATTTTAAAGTGATGCCCTACAAATGAGATTGTTAGTAAGAAAGTCCCTTTAGATCTTTTAGAAACCTGTGAAGGTTACCTTACTAAAGCTGCTGACGTTCATTTTCTTCCCTCAAGACACGTTTTAAAACTTTTGCTTTTGGTGGTGCTTTAAGCTCTATTATACTACTTTGTGCCAAAGTTTTGTGATTTTGTTTTAAGCTTTGTATTCTGTATCCATTTAAAAGTTAAATAATATACGAAAATAAAGCAAATACATTTTAAAGGTGTCTGGAGTGTGTGGGTATTTCTCTATAGTGCGGCACTCATATTTTTCAGATATACCTGCAATTTGCTTGTTTCAAAAACCATCTGGAATCTGCCACAAAATAAGTGCATACACAACACCCTTTAAAAATATTAATTACTCAGTTCCACATATTAAACACTTTACAACTGTAAATCCCTGGGAAAGTAAGTGTTTTGTAATAAAACTTGCTAAAACAGCATGACAAAATGAACTTACTAACAAATAAATGGAAAGAGAGTGTGTAACATTTGTTTTCTTTATTATTATTAATTTTTTTTAGCAATTATTTCTAAAAGCTGAAGGAATCTTTCCTCTCTCTGGCCTCCTGTTCTCGTCTCTCCTCATGCTCTCGTCGCTCTTTCTTTTCTTTCCTCTCTTTCATTAGCCACTCTCCACTCTATAAGAACACAGGTGTGTTCATCAGCCCCCTGCAAAATCAACACAGAATTTAACATTAGTGATGAACCATGGTCAATTTATATTATTATATTAATATTAATGTTACATGGACAAGTTGAGGTACACTTGATAACAGTAGCTTGCTACGTAGCCAACACATATTACATATCAACACTGGTAAAGGAGAAATAAAATTGCTGTAAAATAAAAAATAAAAGTTTTGTAACTATCATTTAACTGAGAAACAACTTCGTTGTTTAAATACAACAGTGTTAACTAGCTGACAGGCATTAGCTCGTTCTGTTCGGTAATAATACTGATAAAATTGTCAATTTTGCAGCCAATTCACAAAATTGTACCCTCGATTTACATTATTTAAACTTTTAACAAGTCAATCGTTTACTTATATGATGTTAAACAAATACAATTTAACCACAAAGAAACAATAAGTGTTTTGTAAAGTATTTACACTTGAAAACAGCCGCGTCTCCATTTTCTGCCATTTTCGAATATAACGATGACAACTCCTCTCCCGTGGCATCATGGGCAGGGCCTGAAATTAACACCCGACCACACACCAAATGCAGGTGAATTCTGCAATTGGCGGGTAACACTGTCAATCTACCTGGCAGCCAATGAGAATCGACCCTTCGCGGGGAGTTTGATTGACAGGTGATCTGGCCAATCATAATCCCCCGAATCCGCCTTTTTTTGTCCGACAAAGCAGTCAGGAGAGTTCAACGTTGGAGGATTTGAACTTGAAAAAACAGAGTGTACTGAGTAAGCCTACTGACATCTTTCCGCAGTTAAAACTACATTACTTCTTATGTTCATTCATGTTTATTTGATGCTATAAATTAACTAGAAGGAAGAGATGATCGGTTCACGAGCAGCTTTAACTGAGGCACCACAGCGATCTGTCAAGACGCATTACAGAGCCACAAAACGGTTACGGTAGTCTAAATTTCTTTAAAAATGACCAAATTTTAACGTTGAGACTTTGTTTAATATCAAAAGTAACCTGGACTGTCTTGTCTGTCAGCGTGTTGTCAGTGTCTCTGCTGCGCGCTGTTTTTCATTGCGTGAGATCATGGTTTGGCGTGAGCGCGGTGTAGCTTGTCGGACATAGCAACAGTAACTAAAGGGGCCGGGTCTTTGCGTTTTTTTTGTTTGTGTGTTTTTTGCAACTGTTGTTCTTTGACATTTAAACCCAGGCTGCCATTTCGTTGGATTTTAGCTAAAAAATGTGGCGGCACATTACTGGAGTAGTAAAGAAAGCATCTGTGAAAGCAGCGCAGTTTGAGTGTTTCGGAACGTATATGTGGTCGGAGAGAAAGATGAGACTACCCTTCTCTGACTACATTTGAATGTGTGAGTTTAAGTACAAGCGGCAACATTCTAATCTGAAAAATGAAGCCTACCCGGAAGTTCGAAAAACTGCAATACATCGAAAATCCGCTAGGGCGAGGTCCCAAAAGGGAGCAAATGTCCATAGCCCCCATGTTAAAATGTCCGTTTTCACAGCATAAATTCATGTTTTTACAGGTTAGTCCCATGGACTTTTATTGTATTTTTCGATAGGTTCCGAGTGCCTGACAACCATGAGGGCTGTGAATTTTTTTCTAACTCGTTAGTTTAGTCCGTATTTAGATATAAAATGTATGACAAATAAGGGCGTGGTTAACTTTGATTGACAGCTTGATTGAGAGCTTAGGCTGCGCCACGGAGAATGACAACATAAGAAGCGCCATTTTTTAATACAGTTGAAATATAATACTACTGTTTCTGTATCATGAAATGTAGTTTTAAGAGTTTTTCAGGCAAGAATGTAGTTGTTTAAAGCTCAAATCTGTGGTTTATTTATAAAGATTTATGAAAATTGTATCCAGTTGTGAGATGCAGGTGATCACCGGGCGCTCGGTGCTCATGTACCCCGCCTGGAACAGCCTTTCCTCGGCTATTTGTTCGGACATTTGCCGCTGACTCTGGCGTCTCTGTAGTGGTTAAACATGAGATATAATTCATCTTGTGTATATCTAACGGGCGATTTTTGGTCTCGTAAATCTATAATTTGTTCCCTGGCCAATCGTTTTGGCTGTGGGGAAGTTTCAGAACTTTATAAGCTATTTAACTTTACTATTGTATGGTTAGACTAGAGCGCTGACTTTGTATATGTTTGACTGAATTGTTTGCTTTATTTGTATAGCTTCTTGTAACTTTACCTTTTACTTGTACTTTTATAATAGCTAATATTGATAAAACTGAAATTTAACAAAAAGAGACTGGGTTGGGTTTTGTCATTTTAAATTTTAATACAACGAATATGATCTGTAATGTTGTTTACTGCAACATCTGTTGTTTAGTACAAATGCACATATTGCCTGGACCATATTAAAATGTTTAATATTTTTATATTATATTTAAAACAAGATTTTCCAAGATGGCTCCGCCCATACCCCCCATAAACGGCTTCAAAACCGTTCTTCAGAAAGTCTATGGGTGACGTCACAGACGCTTTGTCCATATTTTTTACAGTCTATGGTTAAGTATTTAAGCTACAGTACAATGACAGTTGCACAGATGTTGGGAGTTGGGAACCGGTGAGAAAATGTCCGGTAGCCTACCCGGTAACTTTACCAGTAATAACCATAGATATCATATAAAGGCTAGATGTCTTGTGCGCGCTGCTGGCCATTGGAGGTCGACGTCCGCACACGGCGGCCATCATACCACAGTGTGCTCGCTCACTCGTTTAATGGTGCATGTACTTTTAAATAACCATAACTTGCTCAGAGATGTAGCTATGACACTGCATACATATGAATAATTATAACATAAATGTTCAAGCATTCGGAATTATAGCCACGTTAATAGCGTTAGTAAGAAACCAAACCATTTGTAAATCCGTCAAGATTTCAGCGAGATAAGAGGATTTGTGTGCGTGCTGATCACTCACCTTAATTCACTGCTCCACTGTGGTTAGATGGCCGCCGGTGATGCCGGAAGTGACTCCGCCTTAAGACATCTAGCCTTTATATGATATATATGGTCAGTGGTTAAATTGGCTTTTGTAGGGAGGGGGGAGCCCTTATTTACGGTGGTCATCATTAACCCCCTGAGGTCGGCTATCGCGCCGGCGCGATAGGCTCGTTTTTTTCCGTATGAGTGCAAAAAAGAAAAAAAGAAAAAATATTAATTTTTATCTTATATGCTTGTGTTATACATCAATCTATCCTGTTAAGTGTGTATTATTTTTGTGTACACTCACAATAAAAACAAAGTGTTGTGCTTTTCGCCAAATAAAGAAAAATAAACATGATGCGAGTTCTGCCTCCTCTCTGTCAGTGTAGTCCATTCTGAAACGCGTCCGAAAATGAACCATAACTCAGCGAATACTCAGTCAAACAGGCATACAGACACACAGGCATGAAGCTTGAATTCTCTCCTTTTAAATGAAGTAATATATATAAAAAACAAATATTCTCAGCTTGTGAAATCTGTATTAAAAGAGAGCGATTCCAGTCGAGCTAATTAGATCTCATTAACATGTAATGTGACCCCGCCCCGGAGCGCGCGCGCTATTCAAACGCAAATGACTGAGGCAATCCTGCAAACTGTGAACGCCCCCATATCAGCTCGAGAAAACACATCAGATCATTGTACTTGTTTACACAGTCTCGCAGCGCTGTGAGGAATAATACTATAATGGTAAATTTACCTTAGATGTACGAGGAGCAACAGATCCGAGGCTATGGAATAATGGAATAATGTTTTTTTTCATTCTCAAGTGCGTCGCGTTTCTGTGCATGAATGAATGAATGAACGGCAGAGATGCCGCTGTTTACCACAACTGGCAAAAGACGGTTTAAATTTGAATCGTTTCTGTCTGTGAATGTTTCGCTTTTAGCAAACTGTATTGCTATAGGCTACTGAGTAAAAATCGAGTGAAATATGTTGAAATAAAATGCATTTGTATAAGCAACGTATTAAACTGCAAATTAACATTTATATTTCTTATTATAAAAACGAAAGTTACTATGTTACAGACATATGAAAGACAACATTTCATTGATTAGTTTTGAATAGATTATACATTTTCACTGTAAAATATCTGCCACCTCAAATAAGCTTTTGTTTGACAATTTTTGCTCATATGTTAAATATAGTATGTTTTGTCAAAAATAAAGTAATCAAATAATATGTTATAGTGTTTATTCCAATGTAGCCTAGGCTATATTCAAGTAATGAATCCTTAACTTTGAAATATGTATGATAAATGTATACTTTAGTTTTTACAAATAAATATTACACTTGAATTGTTGTTGTAATTGTAACCTTTTTAATAAAAAAAAAATACAAGGTAGATGTAAACAAACTAATAAAAGGTAAATATAAGCCTTTTCTTTAAAATAATATTTTATTTTGTTTTATTAGTGACAAATTTGGGGAGAGGATAAATATTCCAAAACTGAAAATACAGTATGAGAATTAACTGCACAATTACTAGACATGTTTTCCTTTTCATATTATAGGCCAATACTAGATGCTTCCAACTGTTGCTCCTGCATTCTTTCTTGTGACACACCTGAATGAATGCCTCATTAAGTATGCGGCCCCATTGTCTCCAGGTGCGAACCACTAAATATGCATGATCGTTGACGCCCACTCCGCATATTGACTTTCCAGACAGAAAGTGTTTTGTAAAATTTAAATCAATGTATTGTGTTATGTGAATGATTAGGCAGGATAATTTTCACATACTTTTGAAGAAAAAACACATGGCAACAACATCCATTAGTCAAAAGTCTTATTGACACATATTTACTATGTGTTTTGTGGCCTTATTTCAGAAACTTTAGTTTTTAGTTTTTAAAAAAACCATGCATAAACATTATTCTCTCAAAAATACAAACATGTACATGCAAGTTGTTCACATATTATGGTAGCCCTGTTTGTGCTAAATAGAGTGAATTTACACCTTTGCCATTAATATGTTTATAAGCAACTGAAAAAAGCACAAATGTCAGGGCATGTCAGAACATCTCAAGGACCCCAAAAACCCCTCAGACCCCAGAGGGTTAAAAATCGCGCCATAAAATGACTTAATGTGTTTTACACCAAAGGGGCTATTTTTCCAGTATTAATGTGTAAGGTTGAGTAGTTATTCAAACAAAGATAAATACTTTACAGTTTTTTATTATTTTTTACCTTTAATGTTAACAAGCAGGCAACGGATTTCACCCTCGGAAAACGTATGAAATTGAACATGTTTTAAAATATTGGTTGGCAAATACACTGTTAACCCTTGCTGTAAAATAAGGCCAAATTCTGACAATATCATACCATTTTCCATTAAAACAGTAATATACCGTAGAAAACAAAAATAGCCTACAGGAATATACTGTGAATTAACAGTGCTCAAAATCGACACTCAGAGGCTGTTTTCACAATCACACCCTATACCCTCATTCACTGTTCCCTACATTAGTTCACTAATATAGTCCACTTGACAGTGAATGAAAAGAAGAGAGTGAATTGAGACACTGATGAACACCTGATAAGCAGAATCACTGAAGGACAGAGAAACAAGAACAGAAAAAAAGAGAAACACAAGAACTGCAACTGACTTCCAGCCACCGAGTGTGAAACCAGTTTACAAACCAGTTTAACATGATTTCTTTCATACAAAAGTTATTGTTGAGAATTAACAGATATTTAGTTGTTGATGTTTTATTGAAAACAATAAAGTTATTATCACCATGATGGAGATCAGTATTTGTTTTAGTTGGGCTCTTGAACCATTGACTTTATTATATCAATTTTTCTCTGACTGCTTTAACTATGAGTTTATAAAACACATTTGTTATGCCAAGAAATAATCAAGAGAAAGATGATCAGGTGTTTATGACTGTTGTGTTGATTACATAATCATCCTGGACATGTCTGATTCTCTGATCTTAACCAGTGTAAAAGCTGTGGACTTATTTCTATTTCATATTAATCATATTTGTTAATCTATAACGTGAAATACAATGTTTCTGTAATTAGTTATTCTGAAGTATATTGAAATAATATTTTAATAGTGCTTTAAAATATTTCCTGCTTGTCTTAGACACAAACAGACATCAACAATCAGCATATGAATCTCAACAATGGTGACAGTAAAAACGTTCATGTCGCAATGCATGCTGGGTTCCAGGATAGTATAAAACTCCCATCATGCACTCCTGCATGAATGAATAAATAAAAATAAATTATTGCCACCACTGATGAGAGACATATGCAGATTTTTGATATCTCTGTGTTTCTACAAGACATTGTAGCTCTGTTTCTTTTTTAGGCTGTGCATTATATGTGTTCAAAAAAATATCATCATAACTTCTTACTGTAGTTTCACAGTGGTGGTAATATAACACTTAAGATAGAGGATTAAAAACTGAGACATTTAGTGAATGAACAGGCTATATGATGATCTTTTTTTTTTCATCATAATCAATATAACCGCAATCATTCACAAACCGTGTGTGTGCACAAATGTGACTTACAAAAACACAGTTCAAGCAGCCAGTGAAAAACTAATGTTAAAAAGTCAAGGGTCAGCATCCCAACTAAAGCAAACACTGATCTCCATCATGGTATAACTTCAAACCAAACATTTTCAATTAAACATATCAATAACAATTTCTGTAGATGTATGACAGAAATAAAGTCATACTGTTAATAATAAGTGTAATAATGTGTAATGGCTGGAAGTCAGTTGTAGTTCTTCTGTTTCTCTATTTTCTGTTTGTGTGATCCTCTTTCCTTCAGTGATCCTGCTTGTTAACAGCAGGTGTTCATCACTAATGCTCAACAATCACTTATTTCACTTATTCACTTATTATTCAACATATTCACTTAATTATCTCACTGCAACACTGCGTCAATGTTACTTTTTACTCTTTGTAGTGTGGATTTTCCTGTGGGGTTGAAAGGGTTAACAGTGTAAGATAAAAAGTCACACCCACGAAATGTATTTTAACAGTAATAAACTGTAAGTTATAAAACAGGTATATACTGGAACACTGTTGCCAGTAGTTTACTGTAAAATTTATTTTTTGGGTCACCGTTGTGCTGAAGAGTAGAGCCTGTGCTTCAGTCCAGGAGAAGATCTACAAACATTGATGATACTCTGCATGTTGCTTTATAAATAAAGGCGGTGCCTGTGTAGTTGCTGGTCCAGTGGAAATCTTTTTATGTTCAATAGTTTTTTTAGTGGTTTCAAATGAAAGAAGTTCACAGTAATACTTTGCTCACATTATTTATGCATTATAAATTTTAGTTAATAATTTAAATGACAGTTGGTCAATTTAAGGCAGTCGGTTTCTGCAAGTAAAATTAGTTAACTTGAGTTTTAATTTAGTGGATTTTTACAGTAACATACTGTAGATTACAGCAGGGACGTCGTTTGGCCTATTTTAAGGGGGCTGAAGCTACCCCAAAATGTTCCTAAGCCCTCCTAAATGATAATAAGAACAACAATAACAATTCGATTTATCAATAACCATATCCTCATTCATATTTAGATGCAACAAATGATATATATAAAGCTACAAAAAATAGCCGAAAAGTCGGAAGTTGGACTGAAGTACAAAGAGTCATTGTGCTATCAAGATGATGCACCGCACCGTCTCGTTGAATTGGTGTGAACTGTGGCAGCTTTCAGAGCGTTGCAGACCGGAGCGCTGCAAGAAACTGGAGGATTCATCTCGTCTCGTCGTTACTCTAGTCTGAAGTTGAACTCGCCCCCCTTTTACTCTTTTACTGTAAAAAAACCTGGTAAGGTCTAACATTGTATGTAAACATCTTTTTAAACAAGAAAATGATGTTGATTTAAGAGAATCAGGGCCAATTTCTTTGGCAGTTTATGTTATATTAGTCAGATGTTAGATAATTATATACTTTTTAAATATTTTATTTTTAAATAGGCTATCAAATTGGTGTTAGTATGGTGAAAAAAAATCTGAACATTTTAGTAACTAAGCAGAATTGTATTAGGTTTAGTAACAACAATTTATATTGTTTAAATGGTACAATTTCTGATAAACTACTTTTTTTATTGCTTGACACAAATTTTATGATTTCAATTCAGTTCAGTGCTTGTGATTTGATTCAATATTGACTCATTTGGATAAATATTAGGTAGGCTACACAAGATAGGCATTCATTTTTCACAAGACAAAAAAAAAAAAAAAAAAACTCACCTAATCAGCCCAGACATATAATGCGTTTTTTTTTAATTATAACAACAACAACTGTATTTAACATTGTTCATTAGCTAGAGATCATCCGTTCACGTGACGGTTATAGGGATCTGTCACGTCACATTTACAAGCGCCAAAACGGTATTTATTGCTTGAATTTCGAAATAAAATTGACAGAATCTGAGAGATGATATTATTTTTTATAACATAAGTATCCTGCTCTGTCTTGTCTGTCGGTCTCCGTGTCCTCTTTGCTTTGCAATGTTACTGTGCATGAGAAAATTGATGTGTGGCGTCACGTGAGAGTGTGAAAGTTGGCAGCTATGGGCCTTAGCAGACAAATCAAATAAAAAACAGTGCGAGCGAGGCTACATTAGTCACATTAGAAAATGAAGTTGTAGGTTGTGTTTGAAATGAATAATTACGTATCTTATTTATCTGAGGTAAAGTAAACCAAATACTCACGTATGCTCGATAAAGAATTAGACGGCACAATGAGCCCATCGGGCGGTTGAATTTAAAAGATTGATTTTGCTAGCCGTTCGCGGGTTTCCATGGTAACGTCGCTGGTGGGCGGGGTGCTGAACCAGAGAACGCGCATTATGACGTCTGATAATCCCATGTAGCCTGGGTGTCTCTGTGTAGTCTTGCTAATTATTCAGTCTCATATGCCATGTATTTACCAGGAGATGAAAAATAATTCAAGTGGAATAACAATATTTGGTGCTGAAGGAGACGGAGCTGAGCTCCGGCATGGTGTGTTGTGGACCCGAGGAGGCGGAGCTGCGCTCCGGCATGGTGTGTTGTGGACCCGAGGAGGCGGAGCTGCGCTCCGGCCCAATTTAACCTATGTATATGGTAATAACAATATTAATTTAGTTCTACTTAACGGTTCCTGAACGCTGTAACTAACAGCTGCCCAGCCATTGTTTTTAATACGAGCTGCACTAGGTCTATTGTAATACTATATCTGTATTCTAAGAGTTATTATTACTTGTATGGATCTCGTTAATAACTTGACAACACTTAAATGTGTATTCTTACAAGTTAAAGAACAAATGTTTGTGCAATTCCTTTTTTTTCACCTTTTATGAGGCAAAAAAAAAAAAAAACTGTCTGGTAAAAAGTCACTGTGGCGGGTGGTCAAAAAAGTTAAAGTCCGCGTGAACCGGAAGTTGCAAACGACTTTTCTCCAGTGTTGTGACGTATTTCCCAGTGAAAAGGCATATTGAACAGAGGGCAGGGTTTTACGCTAGCGCTCCTCCTCTCCATCTCTCGCTCATAGAGCATCACAGTCCCGCCCACAGCCCGAGAGCGCTTAGGTGCCGGAAGTAAATTTCCCATTCATTTCTCCCATTGACATTTTGGAAAATCCGTATCTAAAGAGTTTTAGAGCATGTCTGAGGATAACCAGCTACGGCTGAACTCATAAGCATACAACATATCATTTCAGGTGAAAAAACGAAGAGAAAATCCAAAAAGAGTCAAAGGTACAAGACTGTGTACATAATTCATTTCCGAGCGAAGGAACTACTCATCCCATAAACCACCGCGCCTCACTGAAGTCGACTGAAGCCACAACCGCGAAAGAGCCTTTTGAGCGACTTCCAAATCTGACGACGGCCACGCGAACTTTTTCCTCCAGTGCAGTCTTTTATCGTAGTGAATGTGCAGTTAATAGCAGTTCTTTATAGTAATCGTGTAAATAAAAGTGTTTTATATAGTTGTGTATTGAATTTTATATTTATCATCGTGTATTTTATATTGTGTGTGAAAGCGGTTAACGATAACTATACAATTATTTGTAATGTCTAGCATGTTGTGTTGTGTGTGGACGTGTTTATGAAACTGCTGGTAACGTTAGCCGGGTCACGCTCTTAGACCAACCGCCTGCAAGGGTGGGAGGAAAATGAAAAGACTGGCTGGGAGTCGGATAGCAAGGCTGGTGGACCATGGCTCACGGGTCCAGATCTGGCGGTCCGCGGCGTTCTGCTCATCAGTTTCAGCGGCCCACGGGCAGGATGCTGACAAATACTCCAACAATTTCCCACTTGTGGTCCATGCTCATTTTATTCATGAAGTTATAGTTCATCCTTAATTTTAATAACATTTAATGTATTGTCTTAATATCCACAACAAGTGAAAATTCCAACACCATCATATTCAGTTTATTAACTTGCCATGAATTATTACACAAATGTTCAGTAAATGCATGAAGAGGTATGCCTAGGCTAAATACTGTTTTGACAGTGGCATCATAAAATGCTTGATATGACTCATACCATATGAAAGGCTACAGTAGCCTAGCTAACGTGAACAATAATGCTAACTAACGTTACCAACCTCCCTGCAAAACCCACCACAACTTTGTAGGTCTTGTCCCTCATGCTGGCCCTTACAAAACCCACAAGCTGACCCTCGGACACGCTAACGCTACACTCAACTACATGACCCGATTTGAAGTGGTTTTCACAATTTGAACACTTTTGTTTTCCTCCTTGAAAAAAGCCATCATGGCAGCCAAGAGATCATGATTGCACTGATAAGTCTACCGTGCAAAAACGCAACACAGGTTTTTTTAATATATTTTTTTTTATTAATGATCTTAAGTCTTCACGGACCTTCGCGGGGTTTAACAGACAGTTACACGAGTTCCACCAATCAGATGCATCACTGTGGGATTGTTTAGGATTGTGGGTAATAAAGTACTTATCCAAGACATCGCGAATAAAAGGAATTTACCTCAAAACAAGGCTAGTGCCCCATGAACTTTTGGTGTTTATATGAGCATATACAATCGCTTAGTACAGCCGTAGCTGGTTTTAAGTCTACCATGTATGGTTACGTTTTTATGGCTTATACCCCAACTGTCAATGGAGAAATTGTATTGACCGGCTGTGGGCGGGACTGTGATGCTCTATAGCAGACTAACGGTTTGAGGGGAGTGGTTAAGCGTTTCCCAAACCATGCAGTCAAACCTACGTCGTCAGAGAAGGAACTCCATTCCAGTCCGGAAGTAACTTTTCAGACTTTGATTAAAGATTACGACGGCAAACCATTTTTTTCTGTGTATTAACTTGCACGGATTAATTTTTCACCACAAGACTAGTAATATGCGCTAACAAATTAAATAGGGTCAATTTTGATTCAGTTGGACTTTAACTTCAGGCCCTGATCATGGGATAGTAAAGTGTCCATCATATGCGCACTTCAGAATCTCGCCAGAAGTAGTAGGTCATCCGGGTACTTCTCGCCTACTGTTTTTCGAATTCTATGATTTCGGACATACCACTCTGCTCACGTACTGTTTTTCGCATACTATATAGTAGGGAAGTATTTGATTTCGGACGCAGCTTAAATGTGTATAGGGCGCCCTCAGGCTGCTGGTATGGATTGAAAACACAGTACATCAGAGTATCCAGCACTCATAATGATTACATCGACGCATTTGGGTATAAATTCAATAAATATTATTCCTGTCTATAGAAATCTGATGTAAACCTATGAGAATCTATCAATATTTCTCCAAATCTGCACATTTTTGAGCTAAAAGCCCTGAGGGACGTTGTTTTGTCAAGAGTTGTCATGACGACAGCACAGGAGTTTTTTTTCTGAATGGGAGCGGCTGACGCTCATAATTCATATTAAAGGTATCGACTCATTTTTTCATTACATAACTCCTGACACAAATTAAGACATAACTGTCACTATACGTTTCTCAGAATACAATAGTGGTCAAATACTGAAACTTGAGTCTTATATCTTTTTAATGATGTATAGTTTGTCAAGGTAATAACATTAAATCTGATAGTAACTTTGAACTATATAAAAAAAAGCTTCAGTGTGCCGGTGTTACGGATCAACTGGGGATCATGTTAACTGGGGGAACGCGCGTGTACGCAGATTTTTTTTCCAGTTTTACCTGGATTTCCAGCAGATGTTAGACGGCTACAGATTCGTCGCAGCCATTTTTCGCGGATCCATGATTAAAAACGTATGTTTCACCAGTTGTATACACACTGGTATGCATAACAAAGCGATTTGTTTTTGAAGTGTATATTCCTGCATATTTGACGCAATTTCAAAGAAGTTTAACATAGTTTAGTGTCAAGCTCAGAAACCACGCCTATGTTAACATGGGGCATTCAGTTTCATTGGATGAACAGACTTGTCAGCGCACTTCAGAAGACTCTTCTCAACATTAGTGTATCATATTTTCTGTAGTGTGTTTTCATGAGTTCTAATCACAAATAACAACAGATGTAGATTAAATGAAAGTAGCTAGACTACCTAAAAGAAGCATAAATTGCAAAGTCATTTACATTTTTTTCCAGTTGCATTTATTGATCTGCATATAGCCTAATTTTATAATGGATCTATTATTTTTTATATAAAAACACTTATCAGCTTATTTTACTCTGCTGATTATATTAAGATCTCTTTTCTGTACAACCAGCTCTGACACCTGTATCCTTTTCCCTGGACATAAAGCAGCTATGCTTATAGGGTCATGAAGTTAATTATCTCATGAACTTGTAACATTCAACAGATTTATAAAATAAAAAATAATTGTGTCAAGCTTTCCTGAAGCTCAAACAGTAGAGTGTTGGCGCTTACAACACCAAGGTCATGGGTTTGATTCCCAGGGAAAGCAATAACTGATACGATCGAAATGTGTAGCTTGAAATGCAATGTAAGTCACTTTGGATAGAAGCGTCTGCCAAATGTGTAAATGTACATTATGCTCAGTAGGAGCATGAACTTGAATGTTGTGTATCTAATGTCTTGTATTGGACATGTAGAACACTTTGTCTTTAGTGATTAATGTCCTGTGAAAAACACTGAGAGGCAACCACAAATTGTATTACTGAAATAAGCAAAACATATGATATAGTGATAATGAATTATTACAAATATATACTGATATTCTCTATGGCTAATATACTCATAGGCCTACATCACTAACCTCTTAATCATTTGTCACCTCACACGAATAGCATGACCCTCTCTAAAACAAGAGGAAATGCTTTATTGTTTACTTTTTTTGCTGACCTCTTTAACAAAAGAAATATGACACAATCTTTTTATGTAATATAAATTTAAATTATGCCAGTTCTCTTCATTTGACTGGTACCATGAATCTCATTAACATATTCTCTTTACTTGTTATGAATCATCACATCATGTGCTTTCATTATTGTTGTCTGCTAACCGTTAGAAACAGATTAAAAGGTCTATAAATGAAGTGTCATTGTTGTTAGGCCATATACTGCCACAGCAAATGGATGCAATTAAAGTTAGACAAATCAAAAACTTTGCAGGATAACCAATATCCCGACCACTGCTCAAGAAAGGAGCGTGATTATATAAAGAGGAGATGTGAAAATTTCACAATGAAGGGTGATGGTGTGTTAAATTGTTCTTAAAAAGATAATACAACTGTGACATTTATTTACTAATATAACTACATTAGATGGAGAGCAGCATAGGTATTAAGGCCAAACTGGCCAATGGGTAAGAAACATGTATACATATACATTACAAAACAAGTAACTGTTCTTCATAAACATGTAACTTAAGTCTATAGTTTGTTCTCCCTTCCTTAGATTGAATGTTCAGAATGTTGAAGGTGGGACTGTGTGGTCAGATCTTCCACTGTTGGCAAATACAGCTGTCCTGCATGCACATTTGCCTATTTTTTATTTTATTTTTTTTGTTATTGTTGCTTTCATACCTGTTAGCTAATAAATATGTTTGTTGAACATTCACTGAATAAATGCTGTGGGTAATTCACTGGATCCATAAGCTATGGCTTCTCAATTTTCAACACTCTTTAGGAACATTTATGGAGTGTAGCCTACTGTATGCTTTATGCTTTAATTCATTCCTCAGTAACATTAAAATAAATAATAAATAAATGCTTGACATCCCTTTTACCACAGCAGTATTGCTGCTCAATTTAAATTAAGCCACAAATTGGCATCATAACAATAATCTGCGAATACACATGCACTGCAAAGACACAATGTCAATAGCATGATTTATTTAATGTACTTACAGTTGTCGTCAGATATGCAATTTCATTGAAACGAATGTAACAAAATAATGTGCGCGTGGTCTGTGTCGTGAAATCTTCCCTTAAAGGCAGGGTAGGTAGAAATGGTCTAAAAAATTTATTTTTCAAATTTGTTTAAACTTTATGTACATATCAATACATAATTAAAATGTAAGTACTCTGAAAAAGAAAGTATCAAAATCGAGTGTCTGTAGACCTCTCACGACTGTTTTAAAGACATCTCATTATTTCCATTCACTCCAACCCCTCATTTCTGTGCTTCTTCCAAAGCCACGCCCCCAAAACACATGAACGCGCGACTCCGACCGCTGAGCTAGAGGACGCATTATTTACCTGAGACAAGCGGAGGGGAAGGGGCATTTTTTTGCCTGGTTTGCCTTCACTAACTGCATATGCCGGTACTGTAAATTTAGATTGCTCTTTCTCTGCCATTGTTTTGGTATTCCTAGGTTCAGTGCCTTCTTCTTCTTCTTCGATAGATTTTATTGGCAGCTTGCAAACATAGTGCATTACCGCCATCTACTGGACGGAGGTGTGATCAGGTTCCGTGCCTCTCGCACTCCTCAAATCAAACGGTCGCGCGCAAGTGGGCAGGTGCTGTGTGGCAAAAGGGTGGTTGCCATGGTTGCGAGAGAGTGACAGTCGCCTAAGCCAATCCTTTGATTCGTCCCGAATCGAAATAATGAGCTGTGTTTAATACAGATTAAACGGTCTAGAGTCACTTGATTTTTATACTCTTTTTTTCAGAGTTCTTACATTTTAATTATGTATTGATATATATAGAAAGTTTTAACAAATTTGGATCTTTAATTTTTAATAAATCCTACCTACCCTGCCTTTAAAGGAGAACTCCGGTCAATTTTAACATTGAGCTCATTTTTTTGTAAATTTTGAGTGCTGTCAGTACAGAGAACAACGACAAAAATCGGTGTTGCCTACACCATGTTATCCTCTTTTTAAAATTTGCACCCTGTTGACTTCAATGGGGCAAGTTTTAAACCTGCTTTTAGCCTCTTAACATCCTTGATGTGTCATTACAAGTGCACAGCCAATGTGAGTGATTCCTTCAGAGTGAACACGGGTGAATACATACCTGTATTTCGGTCAGGGTCCAAAGTAGTCGATTGTCGAGTTCACGCACGTGATCATACGTACTAAACCTATGCGCGTGAACTCGACAATCGACTACTATGGACTTCGACCGAAAACAGGAAGAAAATACAGGTATGTGCGCTGGCTGAAATAACATAATTTTTATTCATATCTTTCACATCTACTGCAGTCAGATTCACCCGTGTTCACTCTGAAGGAATCACTCACATGTTGTTCTCTGTACTGACAGCACTCCAAATTTACAAAAAAATTAGCTCAATGTTAAAATTGACCGGAGTTCTCCTTTAAAGGCGTCTAAAACATTCAGCGGAGCAGTGACAGAGTAAACAACAGTGTCCCAATATGATACAAACATTTACCAATAACGTGGAAAGCTTTTAAATCTGCTCAGAGAAAAATTCGCTGTGGCGAATCTGTCACCATTCAACATCTGCTGGAAATCCAGGTAAAATTATCTGCGTGCACGCGCGCGTCCCCAGTTGATCCGTAACACCGGCGCACTGGCAAAGGTTAACAGGTTAATAACACAAAATTAAAAAGGTGATATCAAGCTTTAAATATTTGATTAAGACAGACAGTTTGATCGTGGGTCAATAATTATAATTATATAATTATATAATAATTAATAATTACTATTATAATAATATTATAATAAATAAATATAATAAATAATATAATAATTATATCAGTTTCTGTAGAGGCAGAACAATGTTTTTTTCAGACATCAGGATCAGAACTGTTCATAACTGCTTTCAATTTAATCTTTGTATTTCATAAGTTTCTAAATGCATTTTAAAAGTCTGTGATCAGTATCTGCCTGTAATAAGATCCACTGAAGGTAAGTTGACTGAACGCTAGTGATGGGCGCTTTCGAAACACGCTTCATGAAGCTGTGAAACCTTTACGAATCTTGTGTTTCGGATCAGTGGTTCGGAGTGTGTATCAAACTGCCAAAGTCACATGATTTCAGTAAACGAGGCTTCGTTACGTCATAACTGTTTCAAAACGTTTAAACATGTCAATGGTTCACCACTGGGGGGCGATGATCTCTGTGAACCCATGAATCATACAGATTCACTGAGATTGAACAAGTGTCTGTGGGTTTTACCTGATCTCTGATCAGTTTTATACATTTGTAGACATTTTAATTAGACATTAGTATAATTAAAAGCAATAATAGTAGTTAATAGTCTCTTATTGGCCTGTTTAGCTGAGCCATCCATAAAATACACCGACACTGCCTCACGGTGCAGCACTAAAGCAGATGAACTGCCTTTTACAAAACTTGTTTGATTGTCTTCTGCTTAAGGAAATACTTTTATTCCTTAATCTGATCATGTTAGTTTATACAGTTATTATTTGTTCATGTTAGTTCACAGGGGATTTACTAATGTTAACAGAAAACTTTTGTATTTAAAAATGTATTAGTAAATGTTTAAACTTAAGGTTATTAAATGCTGTATAGTATTGTCCATCATGGGTTCATCTTAACTAATGTAGTTAATGTTAACAAATGAAACCTTACTGTAAGTTTTAGCAAGTAGAGAATGTGTCTGAAAACAACCGACATAAACACATTTGACCCAGTGAGCAAACCAAGGGTGACATTGACATGAAAGAACCTTAAAGATTAAATGAAATGAATGTGTAAACTAACATAAATAGATCAACAATTTCAACCTTTGTATTGTTACAATGTTGGTAGTATATTTAAATGAACAATGTGTTGTCTTTCTCCATGTTACCTTTACCTTGATATCCCTGTTTATTTGTCAGCAAAAGTCTGCTGGATGAAGATGAACACGTTAGTTGATCATCATAGATCTGAGTCATTTTCTCTTTCTGTCTTCAGTCTGAATAGATGCAGAATTACAGAGGAACAGAGTCTCATCCTGACTTCAGCTCTGAAATCAAACCCGTCACACCTGAGAGAGCTGGACCTGAGCGAGAATACACTAGGAGACTCTGGAGTGAAGCACTTATGTGCCGTACTGAAGGATTCACACTGTAAACTGGAGAGATTGAGGTCAGTCACATTCACATACAAGAATAAAAATGCTTAAAACCACTTCAACAGTTTAAACTAAAACACTTTAACACTGTATTTGTGCAAACTTAGTATTTTGTGATCTGGTGAAATAAAGATGAAGATCTCTCTTCCTCTCTCTGTTTTATTTGCTTATGAAGATGATGTGACTTTACAGAATAAAGAGTTTTCTTTTCTTCTGTCTTATTTTCTTCTCTCTCTCTGCTAATGTAGGTTAAGCTGCTGTGATATGACAGATGAAGGTTGTTCTGATGTGACTTCAGCTCTGAAATCAAACCCGTCACACCTGAGAGAGCTGGACCTGAGCCTGAATACACTAGGAGACTCTGGAGTGAAAAACCTCAGTGATCTACCGATGAACCCACAATTCAAGCTGGAGAAACTACAGTTAGTATCATTATACTGTACAGCAATTACAGTGTGACTGAAGTTTATTTATTTGAAGACAGCAGGGCTTATGTTTCATTGTTTATAGTAGTGCACTTTCTGGGTTTCCCCTATTGCTCACAGGGGGTTAAAGTGGGATGTGAGTGTGCCGTACGGACTCTTATTCTGGCTGTACTGAAGACGAAGCGGTTTGACCAATCAGATGAAAGGGGCGTTTCAGCGCCGCCCACATGTGCAAACGAAATATCAAAGCCATAAACCGATTTGTAAACCACAAACGAAAAATTAGAAATCGAGCCGAAATCTCATTTTCCGTTTATTAAACTAAACGAAACACAGAATAAACGATCCGTCTTTTCATTTCTCGTTATTCCATTCCAAACAGGAAATGAAATGATCAGATGATACACGGACCGTGTCGTGTGTTCATTCGTTTTTTTGATTTAATATTGAAAGTAGAAAAACGAGAAAACACTTCCTTTTTCGTCTTTTTATTTTTTCAAAAAAACTAAAAACAAGTATTCAGCTTGATTTTTCACTTTTCGTTCTCAGGTAGAAACATTTATGAACAGCTTGAATATTTGATTTCTACACGTATAGGCGGGAATGAAACGCTCCTTTCCTCTGATTTGTCAGCTGAAGATCAAACTGTCCCGTCATCAGTTCTTCCTCAGCTCCACTCAGCAGAATAAAAGTCCTCCGCTGCTGCAGTTGTGCGGATTCTGAACGCGTTTATTGCAACTACTACATTTCATCTTTTTCTCATCAAACACCCAGACTAATGGCTCGACACGACCCGCACCGGGGAAGAGCCTCGACAGGGCTTTCTTATGAGGCTTTCAGTTCTCAAGTGCCAGGGGGTCCGTGAAATAATTTACTATAACCTACTGTATTTTCCGGACTGTAAACTAAAGTCACGTTTTTATCGTGAAACACGTTGTGATTTATTCCAGAGTGACCTAGGCCTTTACAATGCATTTAACTTAGTTCACATAATCTAAATGTTGACTTTCAAAAGTAGGCGCGCCAAGAAGACTATTCGCTGTATTTTGGTTTATATATATACAGTATATACTTTTTTTGTTTTTCTTTATTAAATTTTGAACATGAAATAAGAACAAAAAAAGTTCCCCTTCACATACAAATAAAAAAAAATAAAAACATAAACACCAAGAATCAACAAAAATAAACGACAAACAACATAGTAACAATGAAGGAAAAACAACAACAAAAGAAACACATTAACTAATAGCTGTGAGTGACGGTCCAAGAACTACTGCCCAGTCATTTGCAGCAAAAAACGTGGGACACTA
This sequence comes from Abramis brama, assembly GCF_963993115.1. Classification (NCBI taxonomy): domain Eukaryota; kingdom Metazoa; phylum Chordata; class Actinopteri; order Cypriniformes; family Leuciscidae; genus Abramis; species Abramis brama. Next base: position 3,170,133 of record NC_139963.1, on the reverse strand, counting down.
AGTTTACTCAGGATTGTCTGGGAAGGTCAACTTCCCAACATATAAAAAAAAAAAGGGGGGTATATATATATATATATATATATATATATATATATATATATATATATATATATATATATATATATATTTATATATATATACACACATACACACACACACACACACATATATTATATATATATACGACTTCCGGTGACGTCATGACTGAATAGATATCGGAGAACGTGGTCTCCGCGAATTTATTGTTAAAACCAACTCAAATAACAAATTTAACTCGGCAAATAAAATACATCTTGCATTCTAAAGATGAGTTCATCTAGCAGACATGCCAAATCTGGGGCAAAACATGATCATTTGAGAGAAAGAGACGAAAGGAAAAAGTCTCCGAGCCCTATTCAGACGCGGGCTAGTTCCGACTCCTCTGAGGTAACCATGGCGGAATTAGTTGGTGAACTTAAACAACTGCGAAAGGAAAATCAGCAGGGGCACATCGGCACGAAGGAGTCGCTGACGAGATTAGAAACATCGGTCGAAGAGTTGAAAGGTCAGATAACAAAGCTGGAAACGCGAATCATAGAGGCCGAAGAACGTATTAGTAACAGCGAGGACTCAGTGATGCGTCACGGGAGGGCGATTAGATACCTGCTGCAACGAGAGGTGGAACTGTCTGCCAGGTGCGATGATCTGCAAAACAGGCTGAGACGAAATAATTTGAGAATCTACCAAGTGCCCGAAAACAGCGAGGATGGGAAGAATCCAATTGAGTTCATAAAAGAACTACTCGCTTCAACTCTAAACTCTCTTCCCGATGTTGACATAAAAATTGAAAGGGCTCACAGAGCACTGGCTCCCAAGCCAAAAGAAACGGAACCACCCAGATCAATAGTAGTAAAATTTACGGATTTCTCGGTGAAACAAGCGATTCTGCGTCAGGCCTGGGTACAAAAACAAGTCATGCATAATAATAGACAAATCTATTTCGATAATGACTACTCTCCGAAGAGCTCAGGTGCGTGACATGATTAGACAACTCAAGAAGAAGGACATTACTGCACGGAGCTTTTATCCTGCACAGTTGAAGATCAGCCTGACCACCGGGGACAAAACTTTCTTTACATTGGCGGATGCTCTGCCAACACTACAAGAGCTCGGTATCAAGACGCAAATGGGGGAACGTGACGCACTGGAGATGGAGCTGTCAAAAACCATGTGGCAGACACGGAGAGGAGGTCGTCGCAGGATTAATCAAGCAACGATGTCAGACACGGATGTTAAAGCTTTCTTCTCGGAGCAGATCATTTAGTTTTGTTTCCAGGAACAAATACAAGCAAGATAAAAAAAAATTATATTTTTTGTATTTTTTTTGTCTTCTTCTAGTGAACGTGAGGTGAGAACTATAATTTGTTAACGGAAGGGCTGATATATCAGAAACCGTATGGTGATAGACATTTGCTGTGGCCACACTAGGACTGGTTGATATGGATGGTTTTGGCAATAAATGCAGAAGTAATAACACTTATTGAGTGGATGACACTCGCCCTTTGGGCTGCGACCCCCTCAAGGGAACCATTTAAATGGTGTGGTCGCAAACACGCAAGGTGTACTTTTTCCCCGGAGAGATCGAGTCACAACTCTCTGCCCACTTTCAAACGGGAACTGTTTGCCGTTTTTATTTATTTATTTATTTTTACGAATCTACTTTGTTTCAAGTGCAAACCGTTGGATGTGGCGAAGTTCAAAATTATGTTCAAGTTCATTGTTCTCTTTTCCTTGACAGCGGTGATGCTTTATGTGTACATTTTTAGACACACTGATTGTTTTTTGGTTTGTGACCAGCCCAAAGTGGAAATCTAAAAAAAAAACATTTAATTTTACTAATAACCATGGAAAGTTTGACGTGTGTTAGTTACAACGTAAAGGGGATAGGTAGCCCAATAAAGATGAAAAAAATTCTAAATCAGCTCAAGACATTCAAATGTGGGGTTGCCATGTTACAAGAGACTCATCTCTCAGAAAAAGAACATTTGAAGTTGAAAAGAGAATGGGTGGATCAGGTTTTCAGTGCATCCTACGGTAAAGGGAGAGAAAGGGGGGTTGCCATCCTTATTAGTAAGGCTGTCTATTTTACAGAGGAAAGAATCATTAAGGATAAAGATGGCAGATGTGTTATGGTTGTGGGAACAATTGGGGGTATTCAAATAACTTTTTTGAATCTATATGCTCCAAACGAAGACTGTCCAATATTTTTTAGGAAAATTTCCTCACTTGTGGCCGATGAAGCGGAGGGTATTGTACTGATAGGTGGGGATTTCAATTGTGTCTTGAACCCATATGTGGACAGGTTACCAGCAGAAAAGAGACGTCAATCACGCAAAACAAATACGGCATACGGGATGATGAATGAGTTGGGGCTGGTCGACGCTTGGAGATATCTCCACCCAAAAGAAAAAGACTATACATTTATGTCACAAATACACGGGAGCTATTCTAGACTCGAATTTTTCTGCATTTCAAAAACTGAGCTGCATATAGTAGTGGAGTGCAGTATAGAGCCCATTACTATTTCAGATCATAGCCCCGTTGTTTTAAAACTAAATTTGGGGCAACATAAACAGTTTAAATATTGGAGACTAAATATCTCAATACTGAATGATGCAGCAAATAAAAAGGAAATACAGAGGCAATGGGCTGATTACATTAAAATAAATGATAACGGATCTGTATCACCCTCTGTGCTATGGGATGCAGCCAAAGCAGTAATAAGGGGAAAGATTATTGCACTTACATCCAAAATAAAAAAGCTAAGGGAACTTAAACGATTGGAATTGGAGAAAGAAATAAGAAGGTTAGAATGTGAATATAAACATAAAAAAATCCCTAGAGCTATTGAAGCAAAATAGACAGAAACTAGATGACCTGTTAACTTACAAGGCAGAGGGGGCTCTCAGGTATACAAGCAGAAAATATTATGAATTTGGTAATAGAGCAAGTCGGCTGCTTGCTTTCCAACTACGCAAAGCCCAATCTAGTTGAGCTGTTCCGAAAATTAGACATCCAAATACGGGTATTATAACATCACAACCTAAAGAAATTGCAGATGCATTTAAAGACTACTATAAAAAAACTATACGAAGGGGATAAACAGCCAAACAAGGAAAGAAAAATTAAAAACGTTTTGGATTCTGTTAAATTAAATAGATTGACGAAAGAGGAGTCTGAAACAATGGTTAATCCCATAACAGAGGAAGAAATTCAGAAAAGTATTGGTAAACTCCAAAATAACAAATCGCCAGGAGTAGATGGCTTCCCGGGAGAATTTTATAAAGCTTTCATAAATGAATTAACCCCAATTTTGTGTCGAATATTTAATTACGCATTAGAGAAGGGAGATCCTCCAAAGTCATGGGCTGAGGCAGTAATTACAGTTATCCATAAAGCCGGGAAAGATCCCACTCAGTGTTCAGCCTATAGGCCCATAAGTCTCCTTTGCCAGGATTTAAAAATTTTAACCTCAATTTTAGCAGAGAGGATTCAAAAACATATCAGAAAATTAGTGAAACCAGACCAGACAGGATTTGTTAGTGGACGTCATGGTGCCGACAATGTTAGGAGAGCTCTGAACATACAGATGATTGCAGGAAAGAGACAGGTCCCTTCCATGTTACTTAGTTTAGACGCGGAGAAGGCGTTCGATAGACTGGATTGGACATATATATAAAACAAACACTGACACATATGGGCTTTCATGACAGATTTGTTGCATGGATACAAACATTTTATCATAATCCTAAATCAAGAGTTAGGGTGAACGCCCACTGTTCAGACTTTTTTGATCTTGGGAGGGGAACAAGACAGGGAGATGCTATGTCCCCGGTTTTGTTTGCACTTAGCATTGAACCCTTGGCCGAGAGCATAAGATGTAATCAGTATATACAAGGAATAACTGATTATGAGGGAAACAGTCACAAGATTGCCTTATAAGCAGATGACATTCTATTATTTGTTGAAAACCCAATTGCATCAATACCAGCTCTCCTTGATTGCCTTGAAGTATATGAATCCATTTCTGGATACAAAATCAATTCAACCAAATCAGAAGCACTTATGATCACTGGAGTCTGGCCCATAGAACTAAACAATAGAACATCTTTTAGATGGTCTAAACAGGGATTCAAATATTTAGGAGTTACCGTTACACCTAGACTTCCACAGTTGTATCAGGCAAATTATAATAAACTAATCAATACCATTAAAAAGGATTTATTAAAGTGGGAAGTGTTGCCACTTTCGCTGTTTGGTAGGATTGAGACAATAAGAATGAATATTCTGCCTAGATTGCTCTTTTTATTTCAATCCCTCCCAGTATGGATTCCTGCAACTACATTTAATATGCTAGAAAAACTCATATCAAAGTTCATATGGCAGAATAAACGACCCAGAATAAAATTAAAAACATTGACTTTAGGAAAGGACAGAGGAGGGCTGTGTCTCCCTAATTTAAGATATTATTATTGGGCTGCCCAGCTAACATCGATAGTGGCATGGATTAACAACGATGTTGAAACAGGATGGGTTAGCATAGAACAGAGCTCTGTACCAAATGCCCCTTTATCAATACTAGCCTTTATGACACCTCAATCCCAGAAAAAGATGAAAATAACAAATATATGGGTTTAGCAAACTCTGAGAGTGTGGACAACAGTTCAGAAGAAACTGAAAGGAGTGGCAACCATATCAAGGGCTATGTCCATAGCAGATAACCCTGAGTTTCTACCCTCTAGGTGGGATGCTATTTTTAAAAGATGGACTGAGAAGGGTCTTACCATGATTGATCAGCTTTTTGACGGAAGTACATTGCGCTCTTTCTCTGATCTTAAAGAAAAGTTTATGTTATCATCAAATGATTTTTTTCAGATACCTACAAATAAGAAACTATATTACAAATCATAAGGAAAGGGAAATAATTAAGAAAGCCCTGACTAATGTTGAACAGTATTTCATTACTATAATCAAACAACACCCATTACATAAGAAGCACATGTCGCGCATATACAGCAGACTACTGCTTGATTCAACAGATAATACGTTCCATATAAAGACAAAGTGGGAGTTTGAAATGAATGATCATATAGAGGATGAGACGTGGGTAAACATATGCACAGGATGTCATAAGGGCATCAACAGTAATAACTGGAAAGAGTTTGACTGGAAAACAAAAATCAGGTTTTTTAGAGCACCACAGGTGATATCAAAATTTGTGGATAATCCAGAAGCAGATAAATGTTGGAGGGAGTGTGGGAAGGTAGGAGACCACACACACATATTTTGGGAATGTCCAAAATTATTTACATTTTGGCAAGGGGTTAAGGATGAGATTATGAAAATGATGCATGTAGATCTGCATTTTACTCCCCTGTATTTTTTGCTTGAAGGAATACCCCAAGATTTTTGTAGTCAAGACCAGAGATATATTCTGCATGTCCTCCTATTATGTGCACGAAAAACCATTACAATTAATTGGATGAAACCACACCCACCCAAAATGAGTCAGTGGAGAGAAAAACGTATATCTATATATAGAATGGAGCATATGACTGCCCAACTCCAACTGAAAATGGACACTTTCATACAAAGGTGGACACCTATTAGTATATATATTGAGGCATTGAGGGGGAATTGAACTGATTGTGTGAAACTTTTAATTATTCCCTGTTGTATAAAAAAAAGATATATATATTTTTTTTTTCTTCTTTCTTTTCTTTCATTCTACTATTGTATAGTGCTTTATGTATTTTTTTTTTCTTTTTCTTTGGGCCACCGTGGTTGTCAAGGAATGTTTAGTTTGTTGTTGTAACTTGTTAAAATGTATAAAAAATAAAGTTAATATATATACATACACACACACACACATATATATATATATATATATATATATACTTTTTAACCACAAATTTCCGTCTTGTACCATCTCTGAGATGTGCCACGTATTACATCATCACGTTGGAAAGGTCACGCGTCACGTCATCAAAAAATGTGTTTTGGGGTTTCATGACCCTTTAAAAATGAAATGAAATGAATGTGTAAACATGAATACATCAACAATTTCAACCTTTGTATTGTTACAATGTTGGTAGTATATTTAAATGAACAATGTGTAGTCTTTCTCCATGTTACCTTTACCTTGATATCCCTGTTTATTTGTCAGCAAAAGTCTGCTGGATGAAGATGAACACGTTAGTTGATCATCATAGATCTGAGTCATTTTCTATTTCTGTCTTCAGTCTGAGTGGATGCAGCATTACAGAGGAACAGAGTCTCATCCTGACTTCAGCTCTGAAATCAAACCCGTCACACCTGAGAGAGCTGGACCTGAACTGGAATAAACTAGGAGACTCTGGAGTGAAGCGCTTATGTGCCGTACTGAAGGATTCACACTGTAAACTGGAGAGATTGAGGTCAGTCACATTCACATACTTAAAATCACTTCAACAGTTTAAACTAAAACACTTTAACACTGTATTTGTGCAAACTGAGTATTTTGTGATCTGGTGCGATCTCAAGCATTAGCCTACTATTCCTGCCAAACTTCCATAGTTGCAGTTAGTGTTACTACAGTAAATCCATGGTGAATAATGCTGATCTGTGGACACTGGATAGTTCATTCATGGCACAATGTTTCTTCCTGGCTTCCACGCGCTGTTTGATCCGTTAATAACAGAGAAATGTGAGTGTTTCACACTAGATCTCGCAGCGATGTTATTACTTCAGTGGCGAATTCAAATAATTTATTTACTGGATCTCTTAGTGCTGTGTAGTAACAGTGTCGCATGATAACGATCGGCTCGCGCTGCTTTGGTCCAAACTGATAAACAACGGTCCGTCAACCACACAATAACGAGTAGCTCAGTTTCGTTCCGCTTACATTACGTTTTCCATTTGATGTCGGACAATTGTCTCTTACATTATGAGCGCGCTTGCCACGCGTGACCCGTCTACATTTGAAATAACTAAATTTTGGTCGGCAGGAAAAATGGTCCAGCGAACCATTGGACCGGTTTGAAAATGCGTACCGAACACCGAACCGAATCCGCGCTAAAATATCAAGGTGAAAGTCATCATAGCTTGCATAGACCCAGCTCCCAACCCAACTTTGAGAATAGATTAACGGCGATATTTTTTTTATCGCCCGATAATTGTCTCACGTTAACGCAGCACGTTAACGCCGATAACAGCCCACCACTAATATATATATATATATCTCAATGCTAATTCAATAGACCACATAAAAGAAACAATAAAATGCGTTCATGGTTCCAGTGGCCGTAATGCATGCACGGCTTTTCAAAATGTCACAGAGTGTTTTGAGATTGTTTTGAATGCAATGTTGAAGTTTATAATTAAGTACTTTGGCACACCACGACGAGTGGCGCTATGCATTGTTCTAAAGCCAGGTTTTATTCTGGCATGTTGAATTAGTGTTTAACAAACACGGCGGCGCGCTCATTTGAATGAAGAGCTCCTCGCTCATGTGAGCGAATACACATTGGAACGTTTGGGGATTTCGCAACGAGTAAAGTCATGGCCGAGTGGTAGAACTTACGTTACGATCATTAAGATGACACGGGTTCAAATCCCGAACCAACTTGGACTACTGAAATATTTATATTAGCCTATTAATGCATTTTATAGCCTATTATTGATGCAGAGAGATTTGTCTAGTTCTAAAACTCTGTTACACCATAGGTTTTTGCTTATAGCCAATTTATAAAATAAAATTACCATGTATTTCCATTTTACACCAAGGAACAAATAGGCTATTATACAATGACTTTACTTCTAATAATTCCAATCGTAATTTCAAAAGCAGTTCTGTTAAAAAAAAAATATAGGCCTATATATTAATGCTAATTCAATAGACCATATAAAATATATAAAATAAAGATATGCAACAGGCGCGTTTAAACGACAAACAATAAAATCAGAACCAGTATTCTGTTGCGTTCATGGTTCCAGTGGCAGTAATGCATGCACGGCTTTTCAAAATGTCACAGAACGTTTTGAGATTGTTTTGAATGAAATGTTGAAGTTTATAATTAAGTGTTTTGGCACACCACGACGAGTGGCAAACTCTTTGTTTTGTTTTGCAAACTCAGATAGCCTGTGGGGGGTTTGGAGAAGGCAGTTGCTTTATCGTGGGGGTGCAGGACAAGAGGTGTTAATGTTCCGTCTTTCATATGGAGAGTGTCGGATAGCCAGCCAGGGGTGCGTTTCCCGAAAGCATCGTTAGCCAACTATGGTCGCAAGTTCCCTCGTTACCAATAGAGTTCAATGGACATTGCGATGAACTTGAGACCATAGTTGGCCAACGATGCTTTCGGGAAACGCACCCCTGATGAGCAGGCATAGGCTAAATTCTTTTAAGGATAAATCTCAAAATCTCCAAAAGTCCATATGTAGGCCCTATATCTTATTAAATTATAAATATTGTAGTTTTATTGATTGTATTTAAAGGTTTTCCACACACAATTTCAATTTAGCAGATACAGAGCTCTTTAATTCACGATCAACCTCGTTTTATTGTAGCCTAAGGTAAATTCAGCAAGGCATGCTGTATCTTTGAAGCAACAAAGGCTGTTTGTTACAGTTTTTTCTTTCGTGATTTGTGTGGATGACACGCAGTGGCATATACAGTATTATCAGCTGTATGGTGTGTTTTTACCCAGAAGTGTTTTTTCGAGAAAGACCCGGCGCGCGCAGTGGGAGACAAAAGAAACTTACTAAAAAAAGATCCAGCGCGCGAGAGAGGCAAAGAAAAACGCCTGTTAAATAAACTATACCTTGAAATGTGCGATGGGTTTTCAAACTTAATTAATTTTATTTTTCTTTTGCATTTTCATTGTTTATTTTTTAATTGAAAGCAATAGGGGAGCGCAGGGCACAACCTAACGCTGGGCTAGTTGTAACACGCTTGTTTTAAATACTTCCGCACATGCTTGGATTACGAAACTTTGTGTATTTACTAGTTGCCATATCAACACTATATAGAGAAAAAAAAAATCCGCCAAATTTTTTTTTTTTGGAAGATATCCATAGACATTTATTAAACCATAGCAAAAGTAAATTACTTACTTAAGTTAATTTTTCATCTCTATTTTTTGTGTTTATTTAAAATAAGACAAATCTGATATTATTTTAATCTCCAAGATGTTATTTAACAGTTGAGATAGTTATTTAATGCTTTGCTAACTAGCAGAAGACACTAGCCGGGTTTAAATCCCAGATGAGCAGGCGGGGGCATGTTGTAACACTGCGTTACAATGTGCCCCTATTAGAAATATGCTATTATATTCTATACTTTTATTTATTCTATTGAGAAAACGTGAGAAAAAGGTAAATAAAGACTGAGAGTCAATATTCAGAAATTACTAATTATTTATTTGTTTTGAACTATGTTGTATAGCTGTGTTTTCATGTGTTCGTAGTCAAAACTCAAAAATGAGTTTATATTTAATTATTAAAAATTGCCATTATTTTATATGAAAAAAGTTTTTTAATTGTATTTTATTTAGAAAATATTTTAGTTTGTTTTGTATATTTTTTTTTATTAGATCAGATAACATTTTAAGCTGTCATATGTTATGTTACAATGTGCCCCACACATGTTACAATGTACTCCACCTATGGGGCATGTTGTCACATTTCACTTCCATTCTTTCGGGGTATATCAAGAAAAAAGTATATATTGTATTAATAAAACAAAAACACATAATTGTACTAGACATGTGGGAAATTAATGTGGGAAAAAATAAATACTCTGAACCATAAGTAGATTTACACAAACTGAGAAAGTCAAAAAGCGTTACTTTGTGCCCGCTCTCCCCTACTGTTTTGAAAGTATTTTTCTGATTTGTTCGATCTGTTTTGAAAAATGTCTTCCGTTGCTTTGGCCGGGTATCACTGTCAGTCATCTCAATTTCGTGAATGATTCACAAAAAAAAAAAAAAACAGATTAAAGACGAGCTTCATCATCTTCATTTTCTGGTGCGATCGACTGACAGTCTTCCTTCATCAGATGTGTCGTCTTTGCAGAGGCTCAACTGGAATGTAGCAAATTTATGTTGTAATGTACAATTGATAATTAAACAAGATGCTTGACTTTAATAAACAGATACATATTTAAGCATCAAGAACGGAAAAACATAAACACTGTCGGCAACACTGAGATTCGATTACTGAGTTTGGTCGATCAGCTTTTTCAGTAAGAGCTGTTAAAAACTGGAATAAATTACCAATTGTTATTAGACAATGTCGTACTTTGACAGTTCAAGCTGCATTTGAAAATGTGGTTAAAAAGGAGTCAGGTCTGTAATCATTAAATACTCTTGTTTTGTCAAGGTTTTATAATCATGGGGGATTGATTTTGTAATATTAAGTATTTTTATAGGATGTATATTGAGATTTTTTTGGTAGTAATATTGCTGTATTTATTGTTAATTGATAGACAATGTGTTGTATATTTTTCTCTTGTGGGATTATTATATTGTATGTAATGTGATTTGATTCTTTCTGCCCAGGGACTGCAGATGAAATTTAGCTCTGCAGCTAATTCTGGGACAGTTTCTTACTGTCCATTGTCCCTGTCAAATAAATAAAAATGAAATGAAATGAAATCTCAGATCGCTTGAAGCTCCGAGAGGCTCATGTTATTGCATTGACCACAGAGCTATCGTCTGAATACTGTTAATCTAATGTCTTATGCTCTTACAAAGCCTCATTGATGTGGCCTAATATTTTTCTATTGCAATGTTTTATGTTGATTTTTTTTTTCATTATTCAATTTAATTTCAGTATTGTGATTATGAATTCGTTCAATGTTTCATTTGAATTGATTTGCTACCAGCTTTCAATCGCTCTCAATGAGCCGCGGCGCGGCGGCAGATTACGTAATAGAGAGAATAAACTGACACTTTGCAAAGTCTGTGATTGTAGCGCCTCTTAGCGGTAAGAGACTGCAAATACACACACGCAATTTACTCCGCTCAAGCTCCACTCTTGGTGTACTTTTTTCCACTCCTCGCTCCCTCCCCACTCCGCCCTTAATACGTCTTGCTCCGTTTTCGCTCCACGGTAAATTTTTATTCTTTTTTTTTAAATAACACCAACCTCTGATCAGAAGATGCATGTACTGTAAAACGAATACGCAGTACTAAGAGAAGAACATCCACATACTTTATTGGAATTTTGAACAGCCCCAAACCAATAAATTAGGCTATCCTTTAGCTCACTTTAAAACAAAGCAAAATACGAATCAAAAGGAATCTTTTGACGTTGTAATCACCTCCCCGCACTCGCGTTCTCCTTTGTCATCACTACCTTTTACAATATATTTATATATTTTCCCCTTCTTCACGGTAATATTTCGGAAATGAAGAGAAAACGCAAAAGTAATAACTTTTATTCTGCGTTTAGATGACCATTATGGGAGGGAAATCTGCGTGCATATGGTGACGCAAAAGTGTGTGAAATTCAATGTAGTATGCACTCAGTGGCAAGGTGGCAATGTGAAGCACTGATCGGTGCCTTCACTGTCTAGCAGACTTTTGCTTTTACCGTTTAGACGGAAACACGATGGTGGAGCGTTTTTAAGATTTCCACTCTGGAGGGTAGTTTCACTTTTTTTGCGTTTTTAAGCCCCCAAAACGCCGTCGCCGTCTAAACGAAAGGTACATCTGATAAAATATTTTTACGTTTTCACCCGCGAGCGTTCTCGTGTAAACAGGCAGGGCCTTATAAAATCGTCCATCATATAATGGAGTTGCACAGGTAGAAATTGCGAGGGGGTCGGTAAAAATATCATTAAAAGCATGTGTAAAATTAATTACATGATATATACTTTATATAAATGTTTGTGAAAGTACTAGTAAAACAATACAAATGCAAAATATGATTAGAAACATTTTGAGTCCCCCTCCGTTGCCTCACAGTGGTCCTGAGCGATAGTGGAGCGTTTTTGGAGCGAGAGAAAATCACAACGCTCCGACATTAAAAAAATCCGCTCCTCGCTCCTGGCAAAATCACGCAACTCCGCTCCTTGCTCCGCTCCCACTCCGCACCGCTCACATACTCTGGTAAACACCAAGAATCAACAAAAATAAACGGCAAACAACATAGTAACAATGAAGGAAAAAAACAACAACAACAAAAAAACACATTAACTAATAGCTGTGAGTGACGGTCCAAGAACTACTGCCCAGTCATTTGCAGCAAAAAACGTGGGACACTAAGTTTACATATATATATATATATATTGTAACCACAGATGCCCTTCTTGTACCATCTCTGAGATGTGCCACGTATCACGTCATGATGTTGGAAAGGTCACGTGTCACATCATCAAAAAATGTGTTTTGGGGTTTCATGACCCTTTAAAAATGAAATGAAATGAATGTGTAAACATGAATACATCAACAATTTCAACCTTTGTATTGTTACAATGTTGGTAGTATATTTAAATGAACAATGTGTAGTCTTTCTCCATGTTACCTTTACCTTGATATCCCTGTTTATTTGTCAGCAAAAGTCTGCTGGATGAAGATGAACACGTTAGTTGATCATCATAGATCTGAGTCATTTTCTCTTTCTGTCTTCAGTCTGAGTGATTGCAGAATTACAGAGGAACAGAGTCTCATCCTGACTTCAGCTCTGAAATCAAACCTGTCACACCTGAGAGAGCTGGACCTGAGCCTGAATACACTAGGAGACTCTGGAGTGAAAAACCTCAGTGATCTACTGATGAACCCACAATTCAAGCTGGAGAAACTACAGTTAGTATCATTATACTGTACAGCAATTACAGTGTGACTGAAGTTTATTTATTTGAAGACAGCAGGGCTTATGTGTCATTGTTTATAGCAGTGCACTTTCTGGGTTTCCCCTATTGCTCACAGGGGGTTAAAGTGGGATGTGAGTGTGCCGTACGGACTCTTATTCTGGCTGTACTGAAGACGAAGTGGTTTGACCAATCAGATGAAAGGGGTGTTTCAGCGCCGCCCACATGTGCAAACGAAATATCAAAGCCATAAACCGATTTGTAAACCACAAACGAAAAATTAGAAATCGAGCCGAAATCTCATTTTCCGTTTATTAAACTAAACGAAACACCGAATAAACGATCCGTCTTTTCATTTCTCGTTATTCCATTCCAAACAGGAAATGAAATGATCAGATGATACACGGACCGTGTCGTGTGTTCATTCGTTTTTTTGATTTAATATTGAAAGTAGAAAAACGAGAAAACACTTCCTGTTTCGTCTTTTTATTTTTTCAAAAAAACTAAAAACAAGTATTCAGCTTGATTTTTCACTTTTCGTTCTCAGGTAGAAACATTTATAAACAGCTTGAATATTTGATTTCTACACGTATAGGCGGGAATGAAACGCTCCTTTCCTCTGATTTGTCAGCCGAAGATCAAACTGTCCCGTCATCAGTTCTTCCTCAGCTCCGCTCAGCAGAATAAAAGTCCTCCGCTGCTGCAGTTGTGCGGATTCTGAACGCGTTTATTGCAACTACTACATTTCATCTTTTTCTCATCAAACACCCAGACTAATGGCTCGACACAACCCGCACCGGGGAAGAGCCTCGACAGGGCTTTCTTATGAGGCTTTCAGTTCTCAAGTGCCAGGGGGTCCGTGAAATAATTTACTATAACCTACTGTATTTTCCGGACTGTAAACTAAAGTCACGTTTTTATCATGAAACACGTTGTGATTTATTCCAGAGTGACCTAGGCCTTTACAATGCATTTAACTTAGTTCACATAATCTAAATGTTGACTTTCAAAAGTAGGCGCGCCAAGAAGACTATTCGCTGTATTTTGGTTTATATATATACAGTATATACTTTTTTTTTTCATCAATCTCTTTATTAAATTTCGAACATGAAATAAGAACAAAAAAAGTTCCCCTTCACATACAAAGAAAAAAAATATAAAAACATAAACACCAAGAATCAACAAAAATAAACGACAAACAACATAGTAACAATGAAGGAAAAAAAACAACAACCAAAAAAAACACATTAACTAATAGCCGTGAGTGACGGTTCAAGAACTACTGCCCAGTCATTTGCAGCAAAAAAAGTGGGACACTAAGTTTACTCAGGATTGTCTGGGAAGGTCAACTTCCCAACATATTCAAAAAAAGGGGGTGTGTATATATATATATATATATACTTTTTAACCACAAATGCCCGTCTTGTACCATCTCTGAGGTGTGCCACGTATTACGTCATCACGTTGGAAAGGTCACGCGTCACATCATCAAAAAATGTGTTTTGGGGTTTCATGACCCTTTAAAAATGAAATAAAATGAATGTGTAAACATGAATACATCAACAATTTCAACCTTTGTATTGTTACAATGTTGGTAGTATATTTAAATGAACAATGTGTAGTCTTTCTCCATGTTACCTTTACCTTGATACCCCTGTTTATTTGTCAGCAAAAGTCTGCTGGATGAAGATGAACACGTTAGTTGATCATCATAGATCTGAGTCATTTTCTCTTTCTGTCTTCAGTCTGAGTGATTGCAGTATTACAGAGGAACAGAGTCTCATTCTGACTTCAGCTCTGAAATCAAACCCGTCACACCTGAGAGAGCTGGACCTGAGCGGGAATAAACTAGGAGACTCTGGAGTGAAGCGCTTCTGTGCCGTACTGAAGGATTCACACTGTAAACTGGAGAGATTGAGGTCAGTCACATTCACATACAAGAATAAAAATGCTTAAAATCACTTCAACAGTTTAAACTAAAACACTTTAACACTGTATTTGTGCAAACTTAGTATTTTGTGATCTGGTGAAGTAAAGATGAAGTTCTCTCTTCCTCTCTCTGTTTTATTTGCTTATGAAGATGATGTGACTTTACAGAATAAAGAGTTTTCTTTTCTTCTGTCTTATTTTCTTCTCTCTCTCTGCTAATGTAGTTTAATCTACTGTGATATGACAGATGAAGGTTGTTCTGATGTGACTTCAGCTCTGAAATCAAACCCTTCACACCTGAGAGAGCTGGAGCTGAGCAGGAATAAACTAGGAGACTCTGGAGTGAAAAACCTCAGTGATCTACTGATGAACCCACAATTCAAGCTGAAGAAACTACAGTTAGTATCATTATACTGTACAGCAATTACAGTGTGACTGAAGTTTATTTATTTGAAGACAGCAGGGCTTATGTTTCATTGTTTATAGCAGTGCACTTTCTGGGTTTTTTAAACTAAAACACTTTATACTCAATATCTCACAGTGGCCCTCATTTATCAAAAGTGCGTACACCAAATTTCCAGCGTACACCTGGCGTACACCCAAAACCACGTTGACTTTGAGATTTATCAATATGGACGTTGGCGTACGGCACGCTCAAATCCTACGCCAGCTCAGGAGGTGGTGTACGCACGTTTTGAGTGCGGGAATGCGCAAAAAAACAATTCCTAACACCACAAAACGCACTGACAAACTAAAAGATATAATATATTATGACCCACTGTAAAAAAACAACATCATAGTAATTATAAACTTCAGTGTTTATTTTTGTGCAACATGGACTTCAATGTTTAATTTGTGTGACTTTACCAAAGCATTTGAATTGTAGGCATATGTATTCCTTAAGTTGCGAGCCTGTGCGCTTTACCTGACGTTTCAAGCCTTGTTTATACTTTCGCCTGGCTCCGCAGCGCGAGTCTCCGCAGACTGCGCGCGCACCTCCCCAAACGGACGAGGCGTTTATACTCGACGCGCTCGCCGTTGTACTATTCTTTGAAACGATGGTTAGGCCAGGGTTAGGCCCGGCAGGTGTGCACGGACTGGATTTAGTAATGAAAGGCTTTCAATGACCAAAAAAATAATTCAGACTGACAAAATAATAAAAATGCCATTCTTCTTCTTTTAAATAATAATAATAATAATAATACAAATAATAATAACGACATTCTTCTTCTAAATAACAATAAGCGTCATTAATAATAAAAATCTAGAAATCAATTTTGTTTCTTTCCACTTCCCTGGTTTTGCTTTCTCTTTCTCAAAGAAGTTTCTCTTCTTTGCCGTCTTCCGTGTGTCCATGGCGTAAAATGAGGGCGTGGGGGAAGCGGAGACTTGAATATATAGGGGCGTGTTATTCTAATGACGATCGTTTTCAGCCGCGGCATTTATCAAGGGCAGGTATTGCGTACACCAGAATTTCAAAGGTACGCACAGCTTCATAAATCAGGCGATGAGAGGAGTGTAAGCATAATCTTACGCCAATATATACGCCCGTTTCTACGCAAGATTGATAAATGAGGGCCAGTGAGTCTGAGTTCACATTATATTTGTGTAAAATTCTTCACATTCATGATTTGTTTGTAAGATAATCTCTCTTCCTCTGTTTGTGTCTTTCTAGACTATATCGCTGTGGCATTACAGATGTTTCTTCTCTAACTCAGTCTTTGACTAACTCAAAAGCACTGCAGTTTCTAAAAGAGCTTGATCTGAGACACAATAAGATAGGAGACTCACCGCAGCGACTCAGAGACGAGCTACGAGACTCAAACTGTGTCCTGAGGTGAGGAAACATCACTGAGATATTAAAGAGATCTTCATTTACCTCTGATATGTGAACAAACCTTTCAAACATTCGTGAAAGGAAATTATCATTAAGCTTTATTGCAACACAGGGTTTGTGTGAGAACAAAATGTGAAGTTATTGAAATGTTTAACACAAAGGAGGAAAGAGAACAAAAGCTCACTGTCACAGCTTTATACATTGTCGTAGAAATTTTAAACTGTATATTAAACTAACCATTTTTCTAACATCTAACCTTATTTAACATGTAACATCTGAACAGGATGTACTGTACGAAACCATTGGAAAACTTGTGTCTTTGAGTGTGTGCATATGTGTGTAAAAATAACATAGTTTGGGAAATGAAACTAGACAGTCTGTTAGAATCGTGTGATTAACAAATTAAGTCATCATTAAAACAAAGTTTGCTTTACCTAGTAACAGAGGGGTTTGCATATGAAGAACCAATCAAATAATGGGGAAATTATGTAATGCAGCCTGATATTTATGCCATACCTCGATTCTATAAAAACTGTTGTATCTGTGTTTTACGCTGGGAGTCTCAGTGGAATTTGTCTGAGATCCTCCGGCCTTGATTCTTCTTGGGAGAGTTTCTCTGAGAACTGCTCGAAGACTCTCCCGGCCGTTATTAAAGCATTTAGAGGACATTTGCTGAAAGTCTGTCTGTTAATTTCTGCTTAAACTGGTCAGTTTAGGGAAGCAAGTTAGTTAGAAACTCGGCCAGTTGTAAAGGTTATTAAGTGTCGATTGTAGACGCAACAGTTTTATTTATTAAGTGTCGATTTGTAGACGCTAGATAGTCGGGATTTAGGAAAAAATCCACTACAACATCAACACCTGCTTTATTAACAGTAGAAGTGAATCATTTCAGTGTGAAAACAGACTTGGTCAGACTGTAGGAAAACGCCGCACTCCTGCTAAAATCAGTGCAGTTCCAGCTTCAGCTCACAGCGTCCAGCTCACATGAGGAATGTCTCTGTCTCTAGTGTGTTTTTACTGTGACAAGCAACACGTCACACTACTTTACACTTACTTTACTCTCAGTTATTTACTAAGAGCCTACAAACATGTTTAAACTAGAGGACAAACGGCTTTAACTAAAGGTTTGTGTTTGAACTCAAAATAACATTTGTATTTGCTCCCTGTGGTTTATTCCATACGCCGTACACTCATTAGTTTCTCCTTTACAGAGACTCAATAGGAGTCGCACACACACACACACACATATGATTCATGCTTTACATATATTATATTTAAAAACACAAATATCTATCCAAGATCATGTATTGTCAGTAATTAATCTGATTACAGGAATTCAATTTAACTTATTTTTACAAAAAAAAAAAAAAAACGAATTAAAATATAATAATTTGCACTTTGTTCCACTGAACTCTGATTGTTTTCTCTTCTGTTCCACTTTACAGAGTAGATGAAGATCGATCACCAAACATCCCTGATAAACATCGATCACCAAACATCCCTGATGAAGGTCGATCGCCAAACATCCCTGATGAAGGTCGATCGCCAAACATCCCTGATGAAGATCGATCACCAGACATCCCTGATGAAGATCGATCACCAAACATCCCTGATGAAGATCGATCACCAAACATCCCTGATAAAGATCGATCACCAAACATCCCTGATAAAGGTCGATCACCAAACATCCCTGATAAACATCGATCACCAAACATCCCTGATAAACATCGATCACCAAACATCCCTGATAAAGATCGATCACCAAACATCCCTGATAAAGGTCGATCACCAAACATCCCTGATAAAGGTCGATCACCAAACATCCCTGATAAAGGTCGATCACCAAACATCCCTGATAAAGGTCGATCACCAAACATCCCTGATAAAGGTCGATCACCAAACATCCCTGATAAAGGTCGATCACCAAACATCCCTGATAAAGGTCGATCACCAAACATCCCTGATAAAGGTCGATCACCAAACTCTGACAGATGTGTTGTATCGTAGTGTGAAATGATCATGAGAGGAGCAGAAACCATCAGCTGATCCACAGAAGAGTCTCTCTACTGTCTATGAGGAGAAATACATGTGTAAATGTGTTTCATAAAGGTGGAAGAGACTCAGACTTCACAATTAAATAAAGCAGCGTGTGTGTTAGCATGTGTTTTAGAAACGTGATATTGAATGATCAATGTTGGTTTAGTATGAATAATAATTATTTATAATAATTAATATAATAATTCATTATTAAAAATATCTATTTAGTTTTGTGTGAAATCCAAGTTTTGGAATTGGGAATATATTGTTGATTCTAAATTTGTAAATATCCTGATATTGATGAAACTTGCACATTTTGTGGTTTTGTTGAAGAATCAATTGCCCATTTATTTTGTGATTGTAGTTTAACCAATACATTTAGGGTTGATTTAAGTTCTTATATTTTAACCCTATAATGTGACCCACAGTTTTATCCTTAAAGATGTTATTTTTTATTATAAAAACCCAAAATTGTCATCTCTTGAATATGTTGTAAATTTCTTTATTTTATATGCAAAATGTTTCACCCACAAGCAAAAGTGGCTTAAATCTCATTTATGTTTAACTCGTTTCATCCCTCAGGTTTATAAATAATAAGCTTTTTTTTTTTTTATGTATTATGATCAATTATTCAAATATATTTAACCTTGTAATTGTGCTTTTGCCCCTGTGTATATAATCTCATACTATGATAAACGCAAACCCATGATATTTATGTTTTCTTATTTTGATTTGTTTATTGTCATTATGATTGTTCATTGTTAAAGAACTGGAATCTTTCCCTGATCTTGTATGTAACTATAAGTTATGAGTGACAGGTGCACTAACACTTCCTAACATCAGTAACTCGACAGCCTAGAGCAGTTCTCCTCAGCGTGTGTAATGTGTGTAATGTCTGCACAGAGGAGACGGGCGGCTGCTCCAAGATCTCGCCTTTGGAGAAAACTGCTGATTTTATACTCCAAAAATGTAAATATCCCTCCTTAAAAATAAAGATTACCCCAGAGAGAATTCCATTGCTAGCCCACCCCAACACTTACACACAATTATAATGATAAATGCTGACCAATACTTAATTATATTACTTTTTTAACTGAAAATTATATATTTCAGAAACAAAATGTCATTTGTTTTGTCATGTGACATAGATATGCATAAATACACACTAAATAAATGCAGTGAACACACCTCAGTTTTCAGTCTAGCAATGAATTAATGCATATATTAATGAAATAATTATATTTTATTTACTGACAATAAGAAAGTCAACAACACACCAAACAAAGCTTTATTCAAACTTATTGTTCTAGCAATCACATATGTCCAGGCGGTGAACCCCACATCTCACTGCCATCTCAACACAGCGGTTCTCATTCTGTGTGTTTATAATGATGAATCAGCTGACCACCGTTCCCACCTTCACCTGTCTCTGCCGTCCATCACGTCCCTCAGCGCTGCAGTCAGACTCAACAACACACACTCCTGTGAGACTCAACAACACACACTCCTGTGAGAGAAGCATAGTAGAGCGAGTCTTTAACACGCTGAACACACACTGATGCTTTATAGAGTCTTCTGTGTCAGGTACTACAGACTGCATAGGTCGTTTTATGAGGATGTCACTGAATGAACTTCCTTCAATCCAATGGGACATTTTCACGTAATATACTTGCTTTCATGCCAACTTTAATCACCACTCAAAATTAAAACGCTGTCGTCATTGAAGCACAAACACTGAAACACACAGCAAAATCCCCAGAGTAAAATTAACTCTGTTCAGAGAACATTTGGTCCCTCTCTACAGAGAGTTAAAATAACTCTGAATCAGAGTTAAAGTTAATGAGATACTTAAGTGATTAATTAAGTGATGATTGGGCATTAATGATGAACACCTGCTGTTAACAAGTTCTCAGCAGAGGAGGATTAAACAACTCCATAAACAGCATTACCAGCTTCACTTATTACTAACCAGGGGTGCGTTTCTCGAAAGCATCGTTGGCCAACTATGATCGCAAGTTCATCGCAATGTCCATTGAACTCTATTGGTAACGACGAAACTTGCGACCATAGTTGGCCAACGATGCTTTCGGGAAACGCACCCCAGACTGACTTTATTTCTGTCAGACGTCTACAGAAGGTCTTATTAAGAATTAACAGAGGTTTAGATGTTGATGATTTATTGAAAATGTATGATCACCATTATAGTGATGAGTGTTTCCTTAAGTTGGGCAGTTTGACTCTTCTTGCGAGTTTGTGGTTTTTGTAACAGCTTTTACAAAAACACGTAATTTGTTACAAAGAAAGCCAAACAAAGATGATCAGGTGATATAGTGTTTAACAGCAGATAGTAAAAAAAATGCACTTATATCGTCACTGTCCAAAAGTGGTCATTTGATGTTAATAGATTATATTCACTAACAATACTCTCTTGCCACAGATTGGACATTTTGAATTTTTAAAATACATAATAGGGGAATTTTTTTTTTTTTAAACAAAGACATCAATAATCAGCTTATGAATCTCAACAATGGTGACATGCTTCATGCTGCAATGCATGCTGGGAGCCACAATAGTATAAAACTCATGGCTTCCAGGATGCATTGCGGCATGAAACATGTTACCATTGTTGAGATTCATAAGCTGATTCTTGATGTCTGTGTCTTAGAATTTTTTTTCCCCCTATTATGTATTTAAAAAAATTCAAAATGTCCAATTTGTGGCAAGAGAGTATTGTTACTGAATATAATCTATTAACATCAAATTATCACTTTTGGACAGTGATGATATAAGTGCATCATTCTACTTTTTGTTGTTGAAAACTAGATCACCTGAACATCTTTGCATCTGGCATTCTTTGCAACAAATTACATGTTTTGGTAAAAACTGTTACAAAAACCATAAACACTCAAAAATATAAGCTAGAGTCAAACTGCCCAACTAAAGGAAACATTCATCACGATAATGGTGATCATACATTTTCAATAAATCGTCAACATCTAAACCTCAATTCTCAATACGAACTTCTGTAAACGGATGACAGAAATAAAGTTAGTCTGGTTAGTAATAAGTGAAGCTGGTAATGCTGTTTATGGAGTTGTTTAATCCAGGGTTCGAAATGACTTAGGACTCTTGGGGGGTCCCCTAAAGTTTAATTATTAAATTATTAAAAATTCTGAAGACTACCTCGCTACACTATACTGTAGGCAAAATTATATGGACAAATGTTGAAGGTGGGATAATGGTCTTGTGATGTTTTTCATGGTTTGGGCTAGGCCCAGTATTGTAGTGGTGTCTGGAGAAGTGGCTACAATCTAACAGGTAAACCTCTAACTCTGGAGCAACAAAGTTACAAGTTATTTTTCCTCTTTTTCTCTCCATGATGCAGGATTCTAAATTAAGAAAAATAATATTAGCTTCCTAGCTTACCAAGCTCTGTATATACTCATTCATGCTCAAATCACATTCACTTTAATCAACTCACAGACTTGAATTAAGTCCTGGTTATCTTTCATAATCACTGACTGGACAAGTAGGTTGTTATGCTAGCTTTGAATAACTAGTCTAGCTGCTAGGTGTGCTATGGAAGCTTGTTTCCGCCACAGAATAAATATTTTAAAAGATAATTGCGACTTTTTATCTCACAATTGCAATTTCTCAGAATTGCGAGATATAAAGTCAGAATTGCGTGAAATAAAGTCGCAATTGCGTCTTATAAAGTCAGAATTCTGACTTATTTTCTCGCAATTGCAACTTTATATCACGCAATTCTGACTTTATAACACATAATTGCACATCTTTTCTCAGAATTGTGAGATATAAACTCACAATTGTGAGATATAAAGTCCACTTCTAAGGGAAAAAAAGACAGACTTTTTTTTTTTTTTACCTCAGAATAGTTTATATCTCACAATTCTGCCTTTATAACACGCAATTGTGACTTTATATCATGCAATTCTGACTTTATAACCTGCAATTGCGACTTTATATCACGTAATTCTGAGATAAAAAGTCAGAATTGTGTAGGGCTGGGTATCGTTCAAAATCTTTCGATCCGGTGCCATTTTCGATACCTCAGTTTCGATACCGGACGTTCCTAACGATACTTTTTTCGATACCAATTTTATGAAATCCATTTTAACAAGATTACATAACACATTACCTCAGAAATTTTTTTTTTTATTTTTTCAGTTTGACTCATGCTCCTTAGCCAGTGCACAAAGGAACAAAAAATGTTTTATAAAGAGCTCATGCTCACCAAAGCTGATTTTTTTTTTTTATATATAAAAAAATACAGTAAAACTTGTAATATTGTGAAATAGTATTACAATTTAAAATCTTATTTGAATATATTTCAAAATTTAATTTATTCCTGTGATGTCAAAGCTGAATTTTCAAAATCATTACTTCAGTGTCACATGATCCTTCAGAAATATGAAAACAGTTTGCTGCTTAATATTTTGGAAACTATGATACATTTTTTTCATGATTCTTTGATGAATAAAAATGTCAAAAGAACAGCATTTATTTAAAAACTAAATATTTTGTAACATTACACGTTTTAATAACTTTAATGCATCCTTACTGAAAAAAAAATTCTGACTAACCAACAGAGTTTTGAACGGCTGTGTACACTCAGAAGGTCATTATTGCAATTTAACACTGTCAGAGTGATCAACAAGGTAGGCTATCTCTTCATTTACCAGTCGAAGGCGAAGCAACTTTCTGCTATTATGTTTACTCCGTGGCCGTGCACTGTCAAGGTCTTCATCATATTTGTCGTGGTGCTGGTCTTTGCAGCAATTATTTTACCGCAAATACTGCATCGCGCGCTGTTGGCATCGAGCCTGGAGAAATGTACCCACACTTTTGATCGACTTTTCCACATCTTTAGGGTATTATGTGTGTGTGCTCGCGTCTCATGAATATGTGCGCGGAGAGTTTGTGTGTGTGTGTGTGTGTGTGTGTGTGTTCTCGCGTCTCATTGAGTATGTGTGCGCGAGTTTTGTGTGCTCGCGTCTCGTATGCGCGTGGAGAGTTTGTGCGTGCGCGCGTCTCATATGAGTATGTGCGCGGAGAGTTCCAAGCATTTTCATTCAGGATTTCACTCTTTGTGAGGTTTCGTTTTGCCGCGTTCAGCTACAGTGCGTGTCTGTCTGCGGGAGCACCACAACAACAATCTGTGACGCTGTATAGGAACTCACTCGGCTAATAGCTGCCCTGATTGCTGCCTCGCGCTTGGAAATAAATTAATTACCGTTATAAATATAAAACGTCACTAAAGACCTATAATTTTCACAATCATTTTTAATGTTAAAATATATTTGTCGGGGACCCCCCAAAATCCAAAAATAAATTCTTATGGGGGGTCCCTAATGACTTATGGAGGGTCCGGGACCCCCCCAGACCCCCCTCATTTCGAACCCTGGTTTAATCCTCCTCTGCTGAGAACTTGTTGACAGCAGGTGTTCATCATTAATGCCCAATCATCACTTAATTAATCACTTAAGTATCTCATTAACTTTAACTCTGTTTCAGAGTTATTTTAACTCTCTGTAGAGAGGGACCAAATGTTCTCTGAACAGAGTTAATTTTACTCTGGGGATTTTGCTGTGCAGGAGCACATAAACTAATAGGGATTCACTGGTTACACGGATAGTATTCAGTACTTTAGATACATTTATCAATACATTTCTTAGAATATTTGTAGATTTCTTAACATGTCCTATACACTTGCATGCTTGTTTTTGTTTCTCCCTGCAGATAAGTTGCGTGAGCTGCTAAAATCAAGATCAGTGGAAAAAGGTGATCATTGTACCATGTAAAGATGTTTGCAGACTACACTTGTAATAGTTGTAGTGTTTCTGTGAAAACCCTAAAAGGTTATGTACAACATCAAGGGCTACACAGAAATGAGGCACATTAGCTATATGCATGTTGCATGGCAGGTTGTAAGTTACGCTTCAGAAATTACAACGCATTTAAATGTCATGTTTACCGTCATCATCGGCAGTCATCTTCTGGTCTCTGCAGGGACCCTTCACATGTGAAGTTACATGTGATTGATCTTTCAGATCTTTTGGGTCACCTTCAATTTCCCATTTCAAAAAGAGAGCAGGTGCATTGCCCCTTCAAAAACTGTGATCGATCATTTTCACGTCCCACCTATCTAGAAAGCACAAATACTCTACAGCTTTGCATGTCTCTGGTGCATACTGTCTTCCTTCAGTTCCTAGTGAGTCTCAGTTCTCTGTTACTGAAAGCCACTCAGGTGAAGGGGCAGATGACGAGGGGCATGAGGAGGATATGCTGGACCCTGCACAAATGAAAAGTTTATACATGAGAAATCCCTATGGACATGGATATTCATGGATCATGCAGCTCTGCTCTTTCCACAAAGTACAAGAGAAAACAGTACTTTGAGGAAAAAATTCCATATGTGCATCCAAAATGCATTTTTGGGGGGATTGATGAAAACAGAAAGGAGAGACATGCCCAATATATTCCCATAAAAGACACATTAACAGCACTCCTGAAAGATCCTGCTGTATGGGAAGAATGTTGTACATCTAGGAATGAGAGTACACCTCTCATTTTAAATGATGTGTGTGATGGATTCGTATTCAAATCCAATCAGTTGTTTCCGGAGCCAGGTGTCACTTTGAAAGTGATCCTGTATCAAGATGCATTCGAGGTGGTTAATCCCCTTGGATCTGCTAAGAAAAAACACAAGATGCTTGGGGTGTACTTCACTTTAGCAAACTTTGATCCTTTTCATCGATCCACTATTGACAACATGCAGCTTTTGCTTTTGTGCCGAGAAGCTGATTTCAAACAATTTGGCCACGAAAAAAAGTGTTCTCTCCACTAATATCTGATCTTAGAGAACTGGAGACAAATGGACTGAACATACATGGAAACAATGTGAAGGCAACAATCTTTTGCATCGCAGGCGATAATTTGGGTTCGCATAATATCGGGGGTTTCACAGAAAACTTTAGTACATCTCGCTATTTCTGCCGATACTGTAGGGTAACAAGAAGTGAGCTAGATAATCTGGAGCACCAGGCTCCGATCCGCACAGTTCAAGACTACAATGACACTGTTGAAGAGCTGCAGAATCATGATGCTAGTGAAGCCAGAAGTTTGAAATTCAACTCTGTCTTTAATTCTCTGGCTTTTTTTAATGTCTGCCAGCCAGGACTACCACCCTGTACTGGCCATGAGGGTGTAGTGGCATCCGACCTTGCCATTTACCTCAACTATTTTGTCAAGGTGAAGAAATTCTTCACATATTCTGAACTTAATCGCAGAATCAGGCAGTTTACCTACCAAGGAAGGATCTGACAGTAATTCTACACCCTCGAATGTTTCTGAAAAGGGTGTAAAATTAGGTGGCCAGGCAACAGAAAACTGGTGTTTGCTGAGGCTTCTACCAGTTATAATTGGTGAGAAGATCACAGATACAGAGGATCCAGTTTGGCAACTCACTGTCCAGCTGAAAGAGGTAGTGGAGGTAATTTGTGCACCTAGAATATCAGTACCTCAGATTGCTTTGCTTAATGTTCAGATCCGTGACTATCTAGAGGCAAGGAAAGAAATGTTTCCTGCACACAAACTGAAACCAAAGCATCATTTCCTCACTCACTATCCTGCGTTGATACTGAAATTGGGCCCACTAATACGGTTGTGGACAATGCGGTTTGAAAGCAAACATTCGTACTTCAAAAGATGTGCGCGAAGAACACAAAATTTCAAAAACGTGTGTCAAACGCTTGTCAGGAACTTCTGCAAGCATACCTACATTCAGGCTCCTTTTTTGCACCCTTATTGGTGGCAAAGAATTTCACTCCTGTCCATGCTGAACTGTATAGCAGTGAAGACTACTGTGGGGACAACCTTTGCCAAGGAACCCAATATTGTGGCATCTACAGAGATACAGTGGAAAGGCACTCTGTATAAAAAGGGGTTCTTTCTTTGTTTAAGCCAAGGCGAGTCAACTGAATTCGAACAAATTGAGCTCATGCTGGTGAAGGAGGAGAAGCATGTGTACTTCATTGTTACACCTCATGATGTGTCCTATTTGCCAGAGTTCAGACTATATGAAGTGAAAGATGCAAGGCAGAGCATGAAGTGTAGGAAAGCAGAGCTCAGACTGGATTACTATCCATTGCCTGTGTACAAGCTTTTTGGGACAAAAGTCATTTCACTGAAACATAGCATTGTTGACACAGAGTAAAGATAATGCTGGGCAACGATTAATAGCAATTAATCACATCCAAAATAAAAGTTTATGTTTACATGATATGTGTGTGTGTATACTCTATAATTATTTTGGATATATATAAATACACACACATGCATGTATATATTTAAGAAATATTTGCTTGTGTGTACTGTGTATATATATTTATATATAATTTATTTTATAAATATAAATATTTTACACATAAATAACACATTTTTCTTAAATATATACATGCATGTGTGTGTATTTATATATACAAAATAATTATAAACAGTACACACACACATATTATGTAAACACAAACATTTATTTTGGATGCAATTAATCGTTGGTTTCATTCTGCCGGCCAAGAAAAGTTAGTAAAAACATTGTTAAAATATTCAGAGTTACTACAGTGGCTCAACCTTAAAGGGATGGTTCGGAGTAAAATCAACCCAGGGTCTTTTGCACCATGACCTCGAGCCAAACAAGGAGTGAGACATGAAGGAGTGAGACAGCTCTCAGATTTAATCCGAAGATGAACGAAAGTCTGACGAACAACATGAGGGCGAGTAATTACTGACAGAAGCTACATTTTTGGGTGAACTAACCCTTTAATTAGCTGCTTCAGTTGTGTCTGAGGAGAGTTGGAGCTGAACTCAGCAGGTAGTTAGATTTCCAGGAACAGGACAGGGCAGCCCTGCTATACACAAATCTTCTAGAGAAATAGTACTCCATTTTACATTTTTGAACAAATCAAGACTGTTATATACAATAAGCTATTGAGACAAAGTTCAAAATTCTTACCTTTCGACATCCCAACACAATTCCAAAAGTGAACATACACTAAACACACCTTCGTATGAGCAATGGTGGTAAGAGTCCCTAAGAGGAAATGTTAAACTGAATGGTTTGTGATATTTTATCCATTTTAGCTGGAGCTGACTATATGGTCAAGAGGTAATTATGGTCTAGTTCAAAATGTGGACTGTCGTCATATCTTTTGCACTTTGGCAAAAAAAAGTTAAGTAGCCAGACTTCCTCCAGTTAGTGTGAGTGTATTACACAGCTATTTTAAATTGGCTGTAAAATTATTTGGAAAATAAAATTGTTGGAAAATAGCTATATTTTATGAGTAAATTATCAGCAAAACATTTTTTGAAAGTGAACTAATCCTTTAAACAGTCCTTTATGATAATAGTAGATAAAGTTTAGTTTAAGTAACTTTAAGTTTAGTTTACCTGTAGTACCTGAGATGTAGTACAGAGACGTACTTGTTTGTTGGATTCATGTGTGTGTGGTGTAACATCATGTTATTGTTGCCAAGAAAAGAGATTGTTAGTGTAACAATTCTTTGCCCTGTATTTTGTTTTTTAGGTGAATGTCACAATCAAAGTGCTGAAGATACTCAGGCAATGACCCGCAGCAATCAAAGATTGCAAAGAAGGTCTTATGATGTGGCAGATCAAACCTGTGGTTTGTCATTGACTGTCTGGGGAGGAGATATGCTTGAAACAGGGAAGTGGTACACAATCAAGAATGCATCTATTCGA
Source organism: Abramis brama (assembly GCF_963993115.1). Taxonomy (NCBI): domain Eukaryota; kingdom Metazoa; phylum Chordata; class Actinopteri; order Cypriniformes; family Leuciscidae; genus Abramis; species Abramis brama. Next base: position 3,141,724 of record NC_139963.1, on the reverse strand, counting down.
CAGTTTGATGGTTGCACTTGTTTGTCTACTACTAAACAGTCTTCTATAACAGTTGTGCCTGATGTATCAAGCAATGTTGCGCAAGTAATTGACCGTTTTAAGGTCAAAGAGGGAGAAGTTGTGACAGAGGTCAAAGCAGAATACCAATGTCCGAAGCTGCATCCTTTGCCTGCGGTCAATTTCCAGACACTGATGACAAGATGTCCACAATGTGCAGCATACTGCAAAACAGCAAGAGTGATGTCAGTCCTTCGTGCAGCTGTCACTGTACAGGACAAGAGTGAGCAAATGAGCACTTTTGTAATAGAAGATGTTGTGCTTCGTGAGTTGCTGGATGTGCAAGTCAACAGTCGGCTGGAACCAGATGAGTTGGCAGCAAAGTTGCTCATTGATGATCATGGCCATTTGCACATAAAATACAGAGGACAACGTGTTATCTCTGCATCATTTATGATTCTGAGTCAGCAAATCAGACTTCTGAAGCACAAGGGAGAGACGTCGTGGTTCATACATCAAGCATGCAACAATCTACAGAAGCAATGTCCGAATATTTGATGCTTGAAGAATTGTTGATGCTTGAAACTGCTGAATGTTCACAGAGCCAGGGTTTGGAGGAGAAGGGTAAAGGAGGAGATTTTGAGTCAGCAAAACAGTGTTTTGAGACAGAAGGCAAAGATGTGGTAAGTAGTGCAAGCATTGAACAATTTACAGAAGCACTGTCTGAAAATCTGATGCTTGAACAATTGTTTATGTTAATTAGAATTAACACAATGTTTATAGTTTATACAACTTTATTCAGTGTTTGGCCAAGTTTCATCACTGTCACATTTACAGACAAGCGCGCTGCTCATGTGCTAATCCTCAGCACACCGAGTCGTATTCAACAGTGTAAAAGCCCTTTGTGCCGTAATGAACAGTGTAGAGGGGAAATAACATATTAACACATTAAACTTCTGATTATTTTTAGAGTCTGGCTTTGGAGGAAAAGGGAAAATGAGGCGATGAACGCAACAAAAGGTCTAAAGAAACTGCAGGACATAAGAAACAACAAGTTAGTCTAGAAGTGGGTAATGAGAACTTGTTTCACAGCAGCAAGGCTGGAGTTTCTGTTGAAGTTGCGTTGAAAGCAAATGAGATAACTGGAAAAGGAGTTAAGAGAGGCAACAAAACGTAAAGAAAGATGTTCAGTTTGAGTACTTTGGTGTGAAGTAATTTTCTTGTTTTTGTCTTAATTTTGCTTAAAACAGGAAAGTGAATTTTTGGTTGATTGATAAACAAAAGATGTAAATGTAAGCAGTTTTGGTCTCATTCATAATTGAGGAAATTTTGTGTTCTGACATTTGGAAGAAGTTTTTATTTGTCTATTATTATTCCCAGATGTTAGTGTTAACTATGAATGGTGTATTATCAAATATGGTTTGTGTTTTTATACATTTTGACAGTAACAAAAGGTGTCAATGTATTTCCACAAGTGAAAGTAGAAAATGCAGGTTGGTGTTCCTCAAATGTTAGTAATGGAGTACTGGAGTGTATGCTGAACACAGTGTTAAAAGATTAGTTCACCCAAAAATGAAATTTCTGTCATTAATTACTCGTTTCACACCTGTAAGACCTTTGTTCATCTTTGTAAAACAAATTAAGATATTTTTCATGAAACCTGAAGGCATCTAAATCACACATAAACAGCAACGTCATTGCACCTCTTAAAATCCAGAAAGGAAGCAAAACCATGATTAAAGTAGTCAACATTACTACAGTGGTTTCAATAAATGTGTGTGCAAAAATGTAGCTGAATTTTGTTATGTGCAACTCTTTTTAATTGTATGTTGTCTATGGGAGTGTTTGTAGTATGTAGTCCATAAGGTGGCAAAATAGTTTAATTTCATTTAATGGTTGTGCTTGTGCACTTTGCATGAACATATTTACAACAATAGTGGAAAATAAACTATGTCAGCTTGGTGTGGGTGAAGTAGTACTCTTTAACAGGGTTTCTGTGGAACCTAAAAAGTCTTAATTAAGTGCTTAATTACCTTCAAAAAGTCTTTAAAAAAGTAGATATGAAAATGTAAATTTGATCAATTGTTGCTTATTGAATTCATGTTTTAAAACAATGATTGATCGTCTGTTTAGTATATAGAGTGAAATGGGCAAAAGTAAAATAATGTGTTTTGCGTTTGGAATTAATATATATTTTTCTCCAGTTTTGGGTTTTAATAATGATTGCAAAATTTTTATTTTTTTTTAAATAATGTGTATTTAAAATTTAAAAATCTAGATGAGAGGCATAATGTTTTTTTGTTTCTGCTATAACACCTTTCTACACATTATATTCTGTATTATAGTTTTTAGTTTATTGCTAAAGGAAAATAAAAAAAAAATTGTTTAAGCAAATATATTTTGTATAATGATAACAATATGGCAAGCAAGATATTTACCAAAAGTCCAAATTTATTAATTGATAAATTAAACCGTTTTAGTTGGGATTCTCACAGTTTCCCACACACCGGCCACCACATATTGAGTTTCATTATCCGTTTTTTTTTTTTTTTTTAAATGTAGTTAACAAGTTAACTGAGGTTCGGGAGCAAGGCCACACCTCAACTAATCAGCTCGTTCCCCGTCTGTATATTTACACTGAACCCACCTTCACCGCACCGTTTGTCTCAGTTTCTCGACCCCACCCACTCACCCACCCATCCATATCTAACATCCCCCATTTTACTTCCACAGGCTGCATCCGGGGGGGTCTTCAAGTAACCCAGCTAACTACCTACCGAGACGAAGCCCCCACTCTGAGTCTTCCTGGACTAGACTCCCTGATCAGCCAGACGGAGAACCATAACATCATTCCCCCATCCCTTTCGACCCGTCTTCATTCCATGAAGCTAATTCTGCATAGTTGTGGTGGCGTGGTGCTTGCTAGTGAACGCTATTCAAAACACGCAGCGTATTCATTCAGCTGCATTTCCTTTCCCTGCTCTCCCTCCGTTTCACACATACTCCGTTTGCAGTGCATGTGTGGTGCGTATTTTTTTCCGTACCCATGTTAACAGGTTAGAGCTTCCACACTGCACGCGGATGCGGTCCGTCGATCCGTTCCAGGAGCGGTGTGTATACAGCAGTGCAGAGATCGTTTCCACACCGTGTCTATCTCTGCTGTGTGCACGCGCTGAATTAAAGTGACAGCGCATGTTTCGTGGTCAAAATGAACACAGATTGACCTGAAAATGTAGTAATTTCACCATAAATGGGTTTAATCAAATAAAATGTAGTAGTAATCTCACCATAAATGTATTTAATTAAATACTACTATTTTTCACAGTCATCTTTTTACTTTAAGACCGGGGTAAAGCAAGGAAAACTACAATTTACCTCAACAAGGCGACATAATGAACAACACTCGTCTCATTCGTGGAGGTGGAAAAACAAGTTCTTTGTGACATGCAATATTTATTGTATTAAAATTTAAATGTAAAAGAAAAGGCATGAGAGTCGACTGTTTTTGTCAATTTTAAGTTTTCATTTAAAATGTTTGCGATTTTAATATAAGTACATGGTTAAGTATTTGACCACTTGCTTGAGCAACTTAAGTAGAAGTATGGAATAATAGGCCTACGTTGTTTAAATTGTGTTTATACGTGCATACGTCCATTAAAGAGTGTATATGTGTACAAAGAGAATCGCAATGCTGACAAAACTTTTTTTAATAAAAGTTGCTGCATAACTTCTGGATTTGAAATAAAAATAGTGAATATGTGTTTGTGGTACAGCCGCGGATCAGTTATGCACTGCAAACGCAGCATATGTGAAAGCACTATAGCGCGTGCTGCTCCTGCACCGCATACGGAGTATGTGTGAAACGGACGTAACGCCTCTCTCTCACATATATATACACACACACACACACACACAGCCCCTCCCTATGGAAGGCGATCAGGGACAAAAGTCTTTAAACGAAACGCATGAATTTTGACCGTGTCAACACGCACCATTTGTCTGCGTTAACGCGACAACACGCTCAGCAGCCAATGAAATTGTTGTATTTGAGATTACATTTACATATGTGACGCGATGGTACGTTGGTATATATGTATACAAACATCAGATGTCATGTTTATTCACGAAGGATGTCGTAATGGTATACTGGTATGCACATATGCAAACATCAGACGTTATATTTGTTCATGAGGGATAATGCATTGGTACGTTGTGAGTGATGTCAGTCTTATGTCTTGATTTGTCATGCCCTTTTAAGTTGTTCGTTTAACGTTCTTTCTCAAGGTAGAAAAGTCAACGGCTTAAACCATGGCTCTTAGAATGGCACTTTTATTTGAGCAAAATGCCAATATTGCCAATAATTTACTCTAGCACAGAAGATATCAGTAAACAAGGCCACAATAAACTAAAGGATTAATATGTGGGTAAATCTGAAGGTAAATCTGCTTTAAAAAAATATTACAATTTCAAACATGGCCAGAGTGTGCGCGTTGAAAAACACATTAAAATTGGTCGGTTTAACATGGTAAAACTGTGCGTCTTACACATACTAAAGTAACGCGACGACAACTGATGCCTTAACACGACCAAAATGTGTGTGTCTACACATACAAAAGAAACACGTAAAAAATTGACGTGTTAACGCAGACAAACAGTGCATGTTGAGGGGGTCAAATTTAACGCATTTCGTTTAAAGACTCTTGGCCCCGTTCGCCTTCCATACCTCCCCTCCGTGCACTCCGCCCCAGCCAACACACGACGTAACAGTTACGTAATGTATTCGTACTTTCAATCACGATATGACTTTACTATTTGACATCGTAACTACAACGTCGCATGCTCTTAATTTCATTACCATCATATTACCGCGCGTCTGTCTCCATGAAAACGAGATCATTCCTGGAAGCGTGGAAGCTTGGCCAGGCTTTTTTCAAGGTTTTTCCTGCATAATTTTTTTTTTGGGCAGCCAAAGTGAATTTTTGACCCGCCAAAGCCTTATTTGATCGGTGAGTGATGTAGATGACAAGACCTGACAAGACAAGGACCTGCGCCCTGCACAATGAAAAAACGAGGAAAGACAGAGACATTGATGTGCGGATCGATACTAAAGTATCGATATTTTCGATCCCAGCATTTCCTGCTTTAGTATCGATTCTCATACAAAAATATCGATATTTAAACTCAGTAATTTGGAGTGAGTGTTTATGTTATCATAAGTAACTTGCTGTCACCAGAAAAGTCTAATAAGGGGAAGGAACTACTTCTCCTTCCGCCGGTCAGTTGTGTGTGCACTGCGGCTCTGTGACGGAGCCAGCCGGCAGCCGCTGCAGCCCTTCAATTTCCCGCTAAGACTGCAGACTGCAGAGTGACTATGGCTGACCGCAAAAGGAGTCATGTCTGGCTGTATTTTAGCTGTGAAGACAGCGGTGACGCTGTGTGTGATGTGTGTGGAAAGACAGTGAAATACAGTGGTAACACTACAAACCTCGCTAAACATCTGAGGTTAAGTCATAAGAGTGAATATGATGATATAATGAAGCGGCGGTCTGAGGAGGAGGTCCAGGGCAAGAAGACACAAGGTGCTAGGGCAAGACAGACTTCAATCAGCGAGTCATTTGGCAGCAGCGGCAGAAGTTATCCAGGTACAGAGAGATAGCGTGATAGTTGCGTTATCACTGACTGTGGGAAAGTTATTCACGTAGGCTTTAGTTTTTTAATATTCAAGAGTTCCCCGGAATCCCAGTATTCTTATAACAAGCTAACAGAAAGCAGTTTGTTAAAATAGAAAATACTAGTGAAACATGAAGTAAGCTATCCTAATGGGGATATTTTGGGGATATTTAATTTTATTCTATCAATCAATAAATTCCACTAGAAACAAACTTTGTTGTATTATTTTATTTTAATACTGTGAAGCTGCTTTGATACAATCTGTATTGTGAAAAGCGCTATACAAATATACTTGATTTGATTTGATAATGAAAAGAATGCAACAATGAGTAGCTTTCCTGAGATCAGTGCTAAGAGAGAGAGAGGCTGCATATACTGTAGCCCATAGTTAAAACTAATAGAGAGGGATCTCTTTCTTCCCCCTGGCCATCATACTGTAGGCTACAACAACTCATAGTCATGGCAGTGAGGACAATAGACAAAAGAACAATTTCTACCTCCATCTGTACTCTTTATTACACTCCATTTGCACTGCTTACTGTGACTAATGTGTTATAAGTTAATTTAATTTTTAATTTGATCTATCTATCTATCTGTCTGTCTGTCTGTCTGTCTTTCTTTAGCATACAGTGCAGTGTGACTCCATCAGTCAGTTTACCCTGTGTATCTGTGTTGTTTGTAGATGATTCTCCAAAAGCAGCAGCACTCACAAGAAGCCTGGGAGAGATGATTGTGAGGGACCTCCAGCCTATGTCTATAGTAGAAGATAAGGGATTCCAGGCATTTGTAAAAGCTCTTGACCCAAGATACAAACTCCCTAGCAGAAAGAAAATGACTGAAACATATCTTGTTAATATGTTTGATGAGTGCAAAGACAAAGTAAGAGCAACTTTGCAAAATGCTCCAAGTGTTGTACTTACCACTGATATGTGGACTTCAGTGTCCACAGAGGCGTACTTGACTGTCACATGTCATGTAATTGAGAATTGGCAAACTAAAGATTTTGTTTTGGAAACGGCGATTTTCCATGGACAGCATACTGCTGATAATATCAGCTCAGAACTTAAACGAATAACAGATGAATGGGGCCTAAATGATAAGGTGATGGAAGTTGTGACAGACAACGGGGCAAATATGGTGGCTGTAGTACACAAGGCTGGGTGGAGGCATTATCCTTGTTTTGCCCACACTCTTAATTTAGTTGTAAAGGACAGTCTAAAAGCTGTCCCTGAAGTGGTGCAGATCCTGGGAAAATGCAGCACAATTGTGTCATTTTTTCACCATAGCACTAAGGCCACAGAGAAGCTTAGGGCTGTTCAACAGCAGATGAAAATAGCAGAACACAAGTTGATCCAGTCTGTAGAAACCCGCTGGAATTCAGTTTTCTACATGCTGGACAGGCTGCATGAACAACATGAAGCTGTGACCACAGTCCTCTGTCTTCTAGGCAGGAGTCAATTGTGCATTAATGTGGGAGAATTATCACTCATCACTCAAACTGTTGATGCTCTGAGGCCCTTTGAGGAAATGACAAGGGAGGTATCATCAGAAAAATATGTTTCAGTCTCCAAAGTGATTCCTCTCGTGTCTCTTCTTCAAAGAGCCTGTAAGCATCAGGGCAGCTCTGTTGCCACACAGCTGGCACAGCAATGCCAGCGTAGATTTGCAGGCATTGAGACCAATCACTCTCTAGCTGCTAGTACATTTCTGGATGCTAGGTTTAAACACCTTGGATTTCAAGACAAAAACAATGCTGAGGGAATGAAAAAAACGACTTTCCTCTGAGCTAAAGGAAGTCTACCAGACAGTAGAGTCCACTCCCACTCCAACTCCAAGCTCTGCATTGGCACCTACTTCTAGCTCTGCCTCAGTGCCTAGCTCCCAGAGTCCTGCACTTGCCCCAGACTCAGCTGCAACAAAAGTAGGGTTATGGGCAGATTTTGACACACAAGTCGCGTCTTCCCAACATCACCGGTCAGCTACCACAGACATAATAATTGAAATGCGTCGTTACTCAGAGGAAAAACTGATTCCCAGAGACAAGGATCCACTTGTTTGGTGGCAAGAGCATCATCAAACCTTCCCAGGCTTAAGCAAACTTGCTGTAAAGTACTTGGGAATTGTTGCTACTTCTGTACCTGCAGAGCGGATGTTTTCAAAGGCAGGAGAGGTAGTGAGCAAAAAACGGAACAGACTCAAGGGGAAAACTGTAAACATGCTCTTATTCCTAAACAAAAACCTGTGAATAAGGACAGTTTTTAAAAGCAGGGGAGGTAGTTAGCAAAGAAACAGAGCAGACTCAAGGGGAAAACTGTAAACATGCTCTTATTCCTAAACAAAAACCTGTGAATAAGGACAGTTTTCAAAGGCAGGGGAGGTAGTTAGCAAAGAAACAGAGCAGACTCAAGGGGAAAACTGTAAACATATTTTATTACTTAACAAAACCCTGTGAATAAGGACAATTTTCAGAACAGGCTCAGGTTTAACATTTTCAGGGGAGCCTATATATATATATTTTTTTTTTGTAAACATGAATGTTTTGTGAAAACAATTTGAGTTAACGGTTTTCAAGGGTGCCTGATTTACATGTGTTGTAAAGAACAGCAAAAAAGTGGATATGGAATATTTTGTGACAAAGTTAAGAGTCACATTTTTTTTTATTTGTGTGTAATTTTCAACCTGTTTTACAAGTCTCTGAGATTTTCTTTATAATTAAAAAATATGAGAGTAGTTTATTGTCTTGTCATTATGCAGCTATACTTTACTTCACTTTAAACTAGTTGTCACATCACACTACAAATAAAATACGTAAAAAGTATTGGTATTGGTATCGGTATCGGCAATACCAGTCTGGGTATTACTTGGTATCGGATCGAATAGGAATTAAGTGGTATCGCACATCACTGTGTACGTTTTTTTTTTTTGCTGAGGCCATGTAATAAAATCGTATAAGTACTGCAGACATTGTTTCCAACTTTGTTGTTTGCACATTTGACGCAAAATGTCCTTACAAACTCTTACTTTTTTAAACCGGCAAGTAAGCAGGAGTACTAATCATAACGTTAGAAAACCCCCCCGTTTCCTTGACAACCAATGTAAATAATGAACACAGATTCTACGGCGGAGGCAAAGTAATCTTTGTCAGTGACCAGGAAGCTGTGTTCTTGAAATTTTAATTTTGCTTTAATCATTAAAAATGTAATTTTAGTAATGTAGTTCAGTAATACTGAGGTAAAAATTAGGTGTTTTATCCGTTTAGCCTCAAATGTAAAAAGCCCTGTAACTCCCTTTTCCCAGACAAGTTGGGCAAAGTCTGTTCAATGTAGCCTACACACAAATTATTTTTATTAATGAAATGGACTGTTGCCTATGGCTTGCTCAGTTGGGGATATTTAATTTTATTAATCAATCAACAATACTATTGATCAGCATTACCAAACGTGGACGTTTTCCACTAGAAACAAACACTGATGTATTATTTTAATTTAATACTGTGAAGCTGCTTTGATACAATCTCTATTATGAAAAGCGCTATATAAATAAACTTGACTTGACTGTAACGGCACATCCGTATGTCATATTTTCCTAATGTCTGGTACTGTTAAACATGTTTTCACGTGAATGAATAATGATATGCAAGTGATGCATACACGACATACCCTAAAAAAATTAAAAAAAAGGTTGCTGCTCAGAAGTCATTCTGAATAGACACATAACCAACATATATTTAGAAATCCAACCCTTGAGAGTTTACATTTCAAGTCTCAAAATTAATATTGAGATATATACACTCAAACACACAAAAACAACAAATATTAAGAATATATTTATTAAATGTATAAAAAATGTATGTGAATTTAGGATTGCAACTTATAACCACAACTAAAACATGGGGATTTTTTAAAGACAATCATCCCGCACATCCTATTCTATAATAAAATCAGCTAATCGAATATTTGAAAATCGTGCCTTATCCCTAATTAATATAGTATTATTGTGTAAGTGGATGACATGACAAGTAGCAAAGGCAGTGTAAGTGGGGTCAAATGTTCATAGCAAATTTAAAAATAAAACAATGTAGCAGCATCATAGTGTAAACTACCAGTGTATTTGTGCAAGAGTCAATCAGCTGCCCTTAGGTTACTGGAGGGTGGGGGTGGAAGGAAGAGGCTCTCTATGATTCCCCTATAGAAAGTTAAGAGGATGGATTTTTGGGAGATGAGCCTTCCTCAACTGTGGGAGGAAGTGCAGAGGTTTTTGGAATTTCTTGGCCAGGTTCTGTTGGTGGTGTCGATAGATCAAGATGGGTCATCTGTGATGTGGATACTAAGCAACTCTGTGATCTTGACCTGCTCCATCATGGTGCTGTTGATGTGATGATTGTCAACGATCACCTCTGTAGTCATTTGGGTGTGGAGAGATATGATGTTGTCCTGTCCGTGTCTGTGTGTTAGATAAACAACTGAATTATATTCAGATAAATAAACACAGAAAGCGCACATTACTAGATAATTTTCAATCACATTTTTCATCTTGACATTTGTATTAAGACTACTGCAGTTCTGACCACAAATAATTTTGTTAAATAGCTCAAAAACAGCCATCTTTAACTAAAATATTTTTCCACCATATTCCATCTTATACCTGTTCTGTTGTGTAGGTGAAGCCCAACCACTGACAGATATAAGCTACCATGCACAGAATTGTGTCATTGTATAAACTGTGACAATCAACCATATAATTGGCTTAAATAACTCTATGACTACCACTATAAAGTTGATTTGAAATCATTCTTTATTTTGGTTTGCACTCTTTTTAGCTGATAATTAGTCTAGCTAACTTGGAGCCTAGGTAGCTTGCTGTAGCCAACCTGGACATACCCTCCCGTTTACCCCGTGATTCTCCCTTAGTCAGACTTATTTCCTGCTGTCTTCCTGTTTAATTTTTTTCCCGTAATTATCCCGTATTTGAATACTCTTTGCTTAGTTCATTGTGTACCGAATGGTTATTTTGGATTAGCCTAAGCAGCATACCGTTAGACCTAGCTTTACTGCTCCACTAACGTTACCAACATTCTTTCGTGGCTAACGTTACTGTTCTCATCAACGACAACGCATATATTCACGGCGAACTATAGCTTGCAGTCTTAAATACAACTTATATGAAAAGCATTAAGATATAGGGGTGTATAATCATTGTAAAACAAATCTTACCTTGACGTTGTCTTGCCGAGACACACCGGTCTCTTCAGGTTGGGTTGTAGACTGTACTAGACTCATGGATTTGGCTTCAAACTGACGCGACGCCGGTTCAACGAATACCGTGATTGGCCAAATCTATTCAACAAGGTAACAACACAAGCGTTGATTGGATCTCACTCCGGCCAACGTTTGTGATCAGCTAGCGAAATTAAATCTATTTTTATACTTTAATGTGCAACAATTGGCGTTGGAAACAATCGTTAATCTTTTTGTGAATTATTCATACAGACAAAAATGAGCCACACACAGGGGCGGAGTGGCAATCGGGAGAGTCGGGACTTTTCCCGGTGGGCCGGTAGTGTTTTGAGGCCGCGGAGGGCCGGTCTGATAATAGTTATACATTGCGAGTTATTTTAGCAACACCCGTCTGGCGGCCTGATGTGCGGCCGCTTCTCGCTGGTCAAACTGTGCAGCCTCTCTGCTCAACACAGTATATAAAAGTGCTCAACCCGTTCGGCAGGTCCAACCATGTCTATAGGATTTTCAAAAACATAGGGGGATCAGTGAGCGGCCCCTCCCAAAATCGGGTCGGCCTTTGATGTAAAAAGCCGCCGAACACCTCTTTTTCCTCGTCACGTCTTGGAAGTCTAACGTCCGTAAGAGTGAGTTAAATGATGGAAAGGCAAAAAAGAAAACTGAAAGGTGGCGCTGAGCATGGGCGGCTCTAGGGAGGGGCTAGCAGGTGCTTCAGCACCCCCAAGAAAGACCAAAGCACCCCCAAAAATAATTTCTGGAAGCAATTAGGCTATATTCAGGCTGTAGGCTATTCTATGGAAGCCCTGAACCACATTTTGAAGCAAAAAGAAAAGAAAACTTATCTTGTTATTTCGAGATATTAAGACGTTATTTCAACATAATATCTCGTTATTTCGACATAATAAGTCGTTATTTCGACATAATAAGGGGGCATTCTAATCTGCATTAAGCTAGCCTACATTAAGCGTTCTTAGGCCTAATGGTTTTCTATGGGAGGAAATTGCTTAACGTGTAATTAAACGTTGCGTTCATATTCTGGGCTCATCTGATTTTTAGTAGCCTACATAGCATTTTTATGATTTTAGTATCATAATGATTAATAAATGCACGCACAATTATCCGTGAACTTGATTTGAACAAACGCCTTTCAACTTGTGCAAAATTCAGAATTAAATGAATGTGCAGCAATTTGCACAAATAGAGAGTCTGTAGGCCTACTGTTGTAGCCATTAAATAAGCGCATTTAGTTTCATATTTGTTAAAATATTATAATGTCATTTCTTTTCCATTTATGTTTATTTATGAAAAGTGAACAGCACGAATAAGATATGATGCCTATATATCAAGAGACTTGGAGTGGGTGGGTCAGAAAGACATTTTGACCATTTCATTCAGTTTTGTTTTGTAGAAAACCTTTCATTAAAGTGAATTTCGTTTTGTATAAATTGTATCTTAATTTTAATCATTTTTTAATAATAATAAGCAAATATAACAAACAGACAATATAGCCTAATCATGGAGGCGCCCGCGCGGTCAATTGCATTGCACGTTAACTGAGCGCATCTCATCCGAACTAAGTTAACGAAACCCAGTGTATGCCTCACACAGACATGCGAAACACATCAAATACACAAAGCTTGAAATAACTTTAAACGAAATAATTCAAAACGAAAAGAAAAAGGCTTGCCTACTCTCTGATTACGTAATCATGCATTTCTCTAGGCGCGTTCACTATATATGGCGATCGTCAACTTCATCTTTGCAGCCGACACCCGACACTGTCAGAAAACACTAATTTATTACTAAAAATCAATGCACGCGTTACCGGATTTACAAATGCACATCTTGCTTGTTGCACGCACATAAATGTTGAAATAACGAAATATTATGTTGAAATAACCTTATTAGTAGGCTAATAATAGCCTACATCTTTTAGAATATTTGATTGAATGCTGAATGTTGCGCTTGTTCAATTTAATAAAATTAAAACTTTAATTGTGATCATTAAAATAATTGAATATTAAATATTTAGTGGCCAAGTTTTGCTCAATTATTATTTGTATAACTGCGCAGCTCCCCCGTCAATGATCTAGCACCCCTCAGCACAAGCGTTAAAAAATCTGGCGCTGAGAAGGTCAGACTCAAAAGGAAAAAAATTATGGAGGAGGAGGCAGTGAAATGCTCCAAAATAACAGACATGTTCCGGGCATCAACAAGCAAAGATACTACAGGTGAAATAAACTGAAGCACATGTTGTCAAAGCTAGGCACAGATGGGAATTAGCACCGATCTCACGGGAAAACGTACAAATTCTACGAGGTGGCTTATTCGTACGAATTCATACGACCTGACTCGTACGAATTAGTACGTTTTTTGCAAAATCGTACATATTTTACGAATTGGCCAATTCGTATGAATTCATACGAATGACCTACCCCTGACCCCGCCCCTAAACCTACCCATCACGTGGGTTTAGACAAATCGTACAAATTCGTACGAGTGAGGTCGTACGAATTAGTACGAATTAGCCAACTTTTTATCATTCGTACGAATTCGTACGAATTGGTCGTGAGATAGCGTTGGCACCAGCTATGCAGCCAGCCAGCCAAAAGCTTGTGTAATTTGAAAGTAGCTGTGGTAAATATGAGACAAATAAAAAGTTTACTATTGAGTGACTATCTAGGCTACTAGTGGCAGATATCCTAGTTTTAAAACGAGTAACCTCCCTTGGCTGCTGCTGCTATGTTAAGTGTATACAGATTATGTTAACACTAGCAGAAGCTAACGAGCAAGGTGTCGTGTCACCGTGAAAATGCCATGGACCCTTTTCAACAGGGTGATGATGACACGTTTTAACGGTCATCATCCGCATAAATCCTGGAAAGTTTTTTTAATATTTTCAATTTAAAAAAATATGTATTTACATTTATAACACTATTTTATATTATATTACCTTTAATAAAATTACAAAAAACTAGTTAATGCTGCTGTGAGGGTTTCTAATGCTGCGTCTGTGGGAGTGATGACAAAGTGACATATATTTCTCTCTTCTGAGTTCTTCTGACTGCCGTTATCCATCTCTCGCAATTTTTTTACTCTTTTAGAAAGTTGTGAAAAAACTATAGAGGAACAAAAAAAATCTATTTAATATTCTCTCATTCACCGCTATATTTTTTAGCAAAGGGTTTTTTTTTATTTTCTTAATTTTTTTTTTTTTACCACCGAGGGCCGGTGGTCTACGAAATTTCCCGGTAGATTTTTTGGTCCCACTCCGCCCCTGCTAGACAGAGAGTCGCGCGCGCGATTTGACATGATGTTTTACCAAAATATGATTGACATGATGGTAAAACATCTAAAGACCGAAGTTTTACATGGAGCATTTGGAGATTTTTTTCCTGAATTACTGCTGGGTGTGAATTGAAAAAACGTTGCCTTGTTAACATTCAGCGGACATAAAAAACACTTTCAACAAACAATCAAAAAACCTATCTAGTGATGAAATGTTTTCTGTGTTGACACAAATCTTGTGCGATGTCCTAAACTGTCGGGATAATCACACAACACGTACAAATCCGCTAATGACACGTCAGATTCACAAAGTAATGACTCCTTGAACCAATTCACTTTAATGAATGGTTAAAACAACTGATCTGTCCAACATTAAACTCACGAGACCGTGTATAACAAATCGGTAACACTTTACAATAAGATTCCATTTATTAAACTAGTTAACTACTTTAGTTAACATTAACTACTAATAAACTGCACTTCTACAGCATTTATTAATCTTTACCAATGTTAATTTCACCATTTACTGGTAGCCTACATTATTTAAATCAAAAGCTGTATTTGTTTACCTTAGTTAGCCTAATGCACTGTGAAGTAACATGAACAAACAATGAACAGCTGTATTTTTATTAACTAAGATTAACAAAGACTAATAAATACAGTAACAAATGTATTGCTCATGGTTCATGTTTAGCTTCATACTGTAACGCTGCTGGCTGAATGATAGGAGGAAGCAGGATCCACATGCAGCAAACTTTATTTAATAAACCAAAAACTAGACAGACTCGGGAAACAGGACACAGGAACCAAACAGCCAACATACACAAACAAGAACCCACAAACACTGAAACAAGATACAGGGTTTAAATACAGAGACTAACAAGCTAAACAAGATAACAAGGGGGCGTGGTTAATCTGAAACACCTGAGGACTAATAAACAAGAAAGACTACAAAGGACTACAAAACATGGCACAGAACAGGAAATAACAAAAATGCACACCAGACAAGGGAAACACAGGACAGGAATCATGACATAGCCCCCCACTTAAGGAGCAGATTCCAGATGCTCCTCAGGAAATAGTTCAGGAGGGTGGTGGAGCGGAGGCGGACCCGGGGGCGGGATGGAGGGCCAGGCCCATGGAACGGCAGAGGGCCTGGAGACTGTGGCAGAACGGGAGACCAGGGCGGATCAGGCTGTGCAGGCGACCAGGGCGGAGCAGGCTGTGCAGGCGGCCAGGGCGGTGCTGGCTGAGGAGACGGCCACGGCGGAGACGACCCTTCTGGCGGCCACGGCGGAGACGACCCTTCGGGCGGCCACGGCGGAGACGACCCTTCTGGCGGCCACGGCGGAGACGACCCTTCGGGCGGCCACGGCGGAGACGACCCTTCGGGCGGCCACGGCGGAGACGACCCTTCGGGCGGCCACGGCGGAGACGACCCTTCGGGCGGCCACGGCGGAGACGACCCCTCGGGCGGCCACGGCGGAGACGACCCTTCAGGCGGCCAGGGCGGAACAGGAGACCACCCCTCTGGCGGTCCTGGCGGATCGGGCTGGTCCGGAGGTGTATTGCCCCCCCCCAAAATTTTCTTGGGGAGGCTCCCCGGTAAAGAGTCCTGGACCAGCGATGAAGAGGGCTTTGAGCTGGGCAGGACCAGCGGCGAAGAGGGCACTGAGCTGGGCAGGACCAGCAATGAAGAGGGCACTGAGCTGGGCAGGACCAGCGGCGAAGAGGGCTCTGAGCTGGGCAGGACCAGCGGCGAAGAGGGCTCTGAACTGGGCAGGACCAGCGGCGAAGAGGGCTCTGAACTGGGCAGGACCAGCGGCGAAGAGGGCTCTGAACTGGGCAGGACCAGCGGCGAAGAGGGCACTGAGCTGGGCAGGACCAGCGGCGAAGAGGGCACTGAGCTGGGCAGGACCAGCGGCGAAGAGGGCACTGAGCTGGGCAGGACCAGCGGCGAAGACGGCACTGAGCTGGGCAGGACCAGCGGCGAAGACGGCACTGAGCTGGGCAGGACCAGCGGCGAAGAGGGCACTGAGCTGGGCAGGACCAGCGGCGAAGAGGGCACTGAGCTGGCGTGAAGCTCTTGATCGGCAGAAGTGACGTGAACAGTCTCTGGATCAGCAGAAGTGACGTGAACAGTCTCTGGATCAGCAGAAGTGACGTGAACAGTCTCTGGATCAGCAGAAGCGACGTGAACAGTCTCTGGATCAGCAGAAGCGACGTGAACAGTCTCTGGATCAGCAGAAGCGACGTGAACAGTCTCTGGATCAGCAGAAGCGACGTGAACAGTCTCTGGATCAGCAGAAGCGACGTGAAGAAGCTCAGGTTCAGGAACAGGCTCAGACTCAGGAACAGATGCGGTCTCAGGAACAGACAGAGGCTCAGGAAGCGTGGCGGCGGCCATCCTTGGAACCAGAATCAGGCGTGGCCGCCTTCTTGGCTGGAGATTCTCAGACAACGTGGTGGCGGCCATCCTGGGAACCAGAATCAGACGTGGCCGCCATCTTGGCTGGAGACTCCCCAAAGCTGCTGCTGGATCCATTAAGTGGTGGGTTCTTCTGTAACGCTGCTGGCTGAATGATAGGAGGAAGCAGGATCCACATGCAGCAAACTTTATTTAATAAACCAAAAACTAGACAGACTCGGGAAACAGGACACAGGAACCAAACAGCCAACATACACAAACAAGAACCCACAAACACTGAAACAAGATACAGGGTTTAAATACAGAGACTAACAAGCTAAACAAGATAACAAGGGGGCGTGGTTAATCTGAAACACCTGGGGAGACTAATAAACAAGAAAGACTACAAAGGACTACAAAACATGGCACAGAACAGGAAATAACAAAAATGCACACCAGACAAGGGAAACACAGGACAGGAATCATGACACATACAATAACTAATGTAAACAAATTAAACCACATTTACTCAGAACACCTCTTAAAATGACAATGTAAGTGTGCTTACCCCATTTGTTTAGTAAGATTGGTTAGCAGGATTTAACCTTAATAAACTGCAGTATTTTCAGGTTATTTATATGACAATGTGTAGAACAATTACCAAGAAAATCTTTTAGTTTAGACGAGTGAGGTGAAAAAAAAAAAAGGAAAGCAAGTCGTTGTTAGCTAGCTGCTAATTGTATTCAATTGTATATGGTAGAAAATTAGACTATTAGTTAAAACAAACTTTTTAATGGTACTTTTTTTATTCTACTTTTTGAAATTGATTATTTAAAAATAAATAAATACAATACTTCATTTTCAATTTTCAAGAAATATGAACTCAAAATTAACATTCGCAAAATATTATTCCTTAAACATTAGAAAGGAAGACAATTTCAAACTCCATTATGTGAAAGTACGTTTAATTTTGCAAAAGGAATAACAATTCAAACCTGATGCATTAATATGTGTAACTGCCATTACCTTTTGAGAACATAACCAAAGTGTCACAATATCTAGACATTTTATAATAATGTATAATAATGCATTTAAAAATTTCAGAAGTTTTTACACTGTTGGTGCCAGCATTATAACAGACCTCTGTATACATTAGAATGTAACTGTAGGTAACACTTTATATTACGACCCGCAAACAACTGCGTAAGTAAACCGAAATTACGGTGTACGTTTCTGTAATTATAGTGTACTTCCGTGTAGGTATAAGGGAACAATATGTTAAGTTTTGGGTAATAAAGGGGTACAACCAGACAAGCAAATTATTTATAATGTAATTATTTTAAAACTAACAGGTACCTATTCTGTTAATATATTCCAGGCAAAAATTGTACGTCTGTTGTAAATAAAAGTTTTTATCACATTTCTGGCAAAATATGTTCTTGTGCAATGTAGTTACAGGGTAATTTTGACATCTGTGGGTTGTAAATTAAACTTTTTATATTTATTTATATATATGGCTGCATGTAAGCACAGTATGATAAAAATTGAATTTATTGGCTTTTCTTACTAAACTACTTAACGTTAAGCCAAAAAAAATAGTTTCTGCTATGATTTTAATTTAGAACGTACCATGTAGTACTTAGTACTTACCTTTTCACATTGTATTGCAATGACACTTAAATGTCAGGGCAAATATACTGTGTAATTAAAACGTTTTTTTTTTTTTTTTGTTTTCTTAATAAGAGTACCTTTCTCTTAGCCTGACGTCGTCATACTCAGATTCTAGTCAGAATGTGAGTCTGATACTGCTCCATTGAGCATTGATTATGGGGCGTGTTTCAACCGAACCAGGAAATAAAAGGCCTCTGCACTCAATTGGATAGATCTAGAACCAATCAGAGCAAGGGAGTAAGTGACGTATGTTGAGCGACGCATAGTTGTCAACAGAACTCAACTGCACGCACGCTGGAAGAAGTAGAAGAAGATGAGCGTAAATGATCTTTGCCGGCGTTGTAAAAAGAATTTAAGAATACACAGAGTACTTACCAACACATCAAACATTTTTGAGCGAAATACTGAAGGTGAATGCATATATGAAAAAGTTCTCCGTTTAGGATTAGAACTCGACAATTCAGCATATTAGTCATAATATGGTTCAGCAAACCATATTAGTCATATTTGCAGATATATGGTAGCCTAGTGTGTATCCTGGAAGCCAGCTCAAATTTGAGTCAGGCAAGATGTAGTATGAGCTAATTTTACCAGGATAAACTAGCACATGATGTTGTGTGATTTGGCCTCTGTCACTTTGCCAACATGTAATTACATTTCCTTGTGTAAATGGGCTAACATGTTACACAACCCCCATGTCTGTGCACTGCACCTCTGTGGGGGTTGTGCGGTGTTTCTCAGACCTTGCTCTGACCTGCTCTGCAGTTGCATATGGGGTCACCATATTTAACCGTCTGTATATTCCAATGTAATGCCAATGCACATTATACTTATCTGGCTATTCCATAATTCTTCACACTGAATAATTATCTTATATTTCAGGTTGTCACCCATTACCCATCACAGATCGTGGCCAAGGTATGTCATGCAGAAGATGCCTTAATAGTGAACAACATTAAAAAGAAAAAATGGACAACAGCTGCAAAGTTAATATTGAATCATAAACGCCTATTGGAGGAAATAAAGGTGCACATCCTGGAGCTAGTAAGCAATGAATGCAAAAATATCTGTAATCCAAACAACGGTTTCATCCTGTAGAAGTCATCTCCGGATGATCTGAAAGCCTTTTCATTCGCCAGCTTAGAGGCAGACCTAAAATGTTTTTCACCATTCCTTTTCTCCATTCTCACAACTGCCACCAACCACTCTCAAACTGCAACTTGTGCAGCAGCTTCCATTGCTTTGAGAGGAAGAGAAGCCCACCTGTCAGCCTTTGCACACTACCTAGGTAGTATACTACATTATGGGGGGGCGAAAAAAACAGTGTTTCAAAGGCTGAGCAAAATGGCCATAACAACAACTCACCAAAATTCTGTAGAGAAGCAGAAGGAGTTGGCACTGCTATGTGGTGGATCTCTAAAAAAGATAAAAGTCCAGAAATAATTTTTCTTGAACTCTGAAGCGGAAGGGAACATCGATGTTGGTCAGAGAGTTGACACCAGCAAAGACCAAAGCACAAGTGATCCGATGGGGCCACTTAACACAGTCCGGAAAAGCATGGAAGAGCTTCACTTGTCAGGTGAGATTACAAATGGCCCATACAGAAACACACCTAACACATCAAATGCAGTGTCTTCTCAAATATTATGTGTCTATCTTTTGATTAATAATAATAATAATAATAAGTCTTGTAATTGTTATAACTTTAGAATAAGTGACTCTGAAGCAGCAGAGCTGGGCTTGAGCTCCTCTGCTTTTCCGATCACACACCCCACTCCTCCACCAACATATTCCTTAATATTTGACAATTTGGACTTTTTCATGCGTGCACATCATCAGTCCACCCTCCACAGCAACAAATCCTTACACTGGATTCATCATATTGCAGTTCAAGATAGAATCTCGACACATCACCTTGGCAATGACAAACCGGACCATGACATCCTTCAGTACGACCTTTGCAACTCACTCCCCGGACTAGAAACCCAAGCCTATATGCGTCGTGAGTTCATTGTTCTTGGGAGCCGCATCCTTACCCAGTACCTGGCTGTTTTTAAACCCTTCTCGAAGGTAGTGGTTCACCACATGCCACATCAATATACAGAGGAAATGGCTAAGTGCTCCACTGATGTAAGTAATTAGTTAAATCTGCACAAAAGAAATACTTAATATACATAATTTCAACTCAAACATTACTGCAATGTTATCTATTATTTTTACGAAAACAAAACGTCAGATTTGGTAGACGTACTTCGCCACCTTCAGAAAGAGTAAGAATATAATCAGCCTACACAGTCACTTTTTTTGGCATTAAAAGGGTTTCATTGCAGCTTACAATTCCACCGTTTGTGTGTAATCCATTTAGGTATGTACCAAAAGGACCAGACGGTGTGTCAAATGTATTAGTAGGAGGTGACCGGCTGACTGAAGGGAACTGCCGAAACATACAGTGGGCCTTCGCAGATGCTGCTACAAAGGAAGACAGACTGGAAGGTCTCATCTTTAAGTTTGAGGACTGGCATGCCATCAGAAACCTATTTGAAGTGAGTAACAAACTATAGAATAATGTTGATTAGTAAAGAAATTAAAGTGTCACACCACTCCTTTAGAATATATATATATATATATATATATATGTATGTATGTATGTATTACTTAAAGTGCTTGTTTGACAAGTTATGTTTATCCTCTGTTGATCACAAGTCTTCTATTTTAAGATCTATCATCGGGTTTTCTATGATGGTGCATCCTCAAAAGAACATGGCACACTTCTTGCCAACATGATGAAGTTGAGGTACAACATCTTGTATCTGCAATACCATGAATACATAATGTGCAATTATTATAATTGTGTTTACAGTCCACTTTATCATTACAATATGCTTGTCTTTACAGTCTAAAAAATATTATTGTTGTTAACTACAATGATACTATGACATAAGTATTTTTTGTTAACCATGCTTTCCACAGTTGTTTCACAGAAATCCAGTTCACATGTCTGGATATTTCATGAATTGGGTTGTTATGGGATGGGGAACACAGTCCTGCTATCATGAAAGCAGCCCTACTATTCTCTGGGTGCATTATTTCAAGTAATGCAGTGATATGGTATATTTTAAACTTAAAACATATTTTCACTAACTGTGTGTGGGCAGTTCAGGCTTTGTCAAGATGGTTGTGGGTTAGTTTCAGCAGTGCTAAAGTGCACACTGGACACACAATACTCTTACTGCCCTGTCCAAAAGACTGTTTTTAACACATTAACATGTGTGCATGAGTGTGTGTGTGTGTGTGTGTGTGTGTGTGTGTGGGTTAAGAACCTGGTTGTCGTGCAAAAAAGTTGTTGGTTCAATGCTCTTATTCAATACCCTTGTAATATAATTGAAACATGTAATTGACTTTGAATAAAAGCGTCTGCTAAATGAATAAATGTAAATGTCTGTGAGAGATGGACATAATAACACTGAGAAACCTATGTCAGCCATTCACTAAACTAATATGTTTCTGTTACATAGGTGCAGCAATGCAAAACAAGGTCCCCATGCAGATTACAATGCCTATAAGGATTTTGTGCGCAGGGACACAACTGCACTCTTCCTAGCTGCTGCAATGGAGCAATTTGGCTTGCAGGATGTCACAGGTAAATTGACACTTGGCATCACATTCATATTTGAGAATTAGCATTTATCTCATAAATACATGTATCTGTATGTTACTACTGTTATTATTAACTGCTAAAATTGTAATTCACTTTGATAAAAGTTAACACACAATATTAATTTTCAATCTCTGCATTTACACTAATGGTGGTTAGAAGTTAAACATTTTATTCCATGTGCAAACAGAAATTCCAGATGGGTTTGTCCCAGCGGATATCAATGATGGATTGCCACAACTGAAGAGGAGCTGGCTGGAATGTAAACCTGTCAGAAATGTCAGCAGCCAGAATTAGTAAGTCCATTGGCATCCTCAAGGAGCTGATGGACAAAACAGACACAGAGCTGGGGCTGTCAAGGCCGACTGGCATTCACCATGTAGCCCGAGAACAGGAGGATGTTTTAACCCTGTTAAACGTTGTAAGGGAGGCTAAACTTTTCCAAAATCAGCCAGGCAGACAGTTTCACGCATTCCCGAATTTCAGAAAAAACTTATTGGTAAAGCTGAAATACCGGGAATTATGGCAGTGGATGAAGTCCAAAGTAATGGACTGGAGAACTGTCCCTATTTAAACAATTATGATGATGGCATTATATTTGTAATTGCCATTATATTTGTATTATATTTAATACTTTTTCATTTGGGACATTGTAAATAATTTTGTGTTTTAAATTTATATTTTTTTATATCCACATTCTTGAAACCATTTTTTTGTGTGTTTTCTTATTGGTTATCTGATCAAAGTGTATATACAGTATTATTATGTTGAGATATTAAAAGTCTTTTATTAACATATGTGTTATTAATCTTTTAAAATGCAAAAACAACCACCACCAGATGAAAAGTATAAACAATGTCAATTTTATTTAAAACTATTTAATACAAGAGAGGTGAAAAAACTTTTGCACAACAAGACAGTCAATAAGAACCTGAAGCTATAAGTTTGAGCCTGAATTTGAAGCTAGTCCGAGATCTCCAACGCTGACAAGCCTGATTCCAAGCTACTCGGTGATGATTGTACATTGTCATCCTCATGCTCTTCATCAAAGTAACCAGTGTAGTCAATGTCAAACTGAACAACACTGTCATCAAACAAAATAGTGTGACTCTGCTCGATGTCGTCAAAAACTTCATGCAGAATTCTTAGTATTTCTTTTGCATGTTCTAGTTTGAATATAGGGAGATTATGGAAAATGAAGTTCAGGTCAAATATATGTGTGCAGTGTTCTAAAACCGCATCAATGAGTTAATCTCCAAAACCAGTACAGGCTGTGTCGACTGTGTAAAGATTTGTATGGCCCTGAAGTAAATTACTCCGGTAATTATGTAACAGGTCCCTGATCAAAAGTTTGCCTTCATGTGTGACCGTTCTGCATTTGTCAGGTGAAGAAACCTCCTCTGGATCATGTTCATATTTGGGGGTTGGCTCCCCACAACCATCCGGTTCACAAGAACAAACAGAATGGCAGTGGGTGCAGCACAGATGTCCTGGATCATGTGTTCCTCGAAATGGCAGTACAAAGCTTTCCACAAACACGAGTGATTCCAGTCTCAAGTACTGTCTTAACTACTGGGTCAAGCTTTGTATGCTGTTTCACAGCGTAAACAATCGCATGTGCCTGCAACCCACCTCTGCCAGCCCTCCCGACTTGCTGAACCATGGCTTCCACATCGTCCGGTAACCCATACATCACAATGTGTGATATGTTTGGAAAATTTAAGCCCATCCCTAGAGCTGTTGTTGCCACGACAACTCTGCAGCTACCCTGTCCACTCAGAGATGACAGCACTCTGTTCTTATTGTGAGGGAGCGTCTGGCTGTGGAACATGCCTATAAGTAGGTTTTCAGTGTTTTTCGCAGGGTCTCTCTCAACCCAGGAATCTTCACCCAGTTCACCCTTCAAATGGCAGAATACTCTGCCAACCTCCCTGACCGTTTTACAGTAAATAATAACTGGCAACATGGAGAGACCTTTTTCTTTAACATCCCTCACAATCCAGTCTAGGCAGTCCAGTGTATTGGCAGGAACTTTGATCAGACCAAGTCTGATGTTTTTTCTGTTAGGGCTCAGAGCCAAAGTAGTTGGATTGTCCATCTGCAGCTGTTTCATTACCCTGGCTATGGATTCATGATCAGCAGAAGCAGTCAATGCCAGCACAGGTGTACCTGTAATATATGAAAGTACAATAAGCAACCAATTACATAAAAGTAACAGTTAAATAAGAAATGATGAGTAGTATCATCTATTGCTTTTTAATGACCGTACTGACATCTAAAAAGAGTATTTCACTTATAAGGGGTACAGTGACTACCAGTATGGGTATGGTGGGTGAGTACATACAAAGTGACACCCTTGTTTGATGCCAACTCAGAGATGGTTTTGAACTTCTGATCACACTAATAAACTTACATGCATCGATACACACAGTACCTGTATGCAACTGATTTCAATTAAAGTGGTGAGTTATAAAATATCAAAGACTGTACATGCAGGACGGATATTGTTTTGTACATACATACCAGCTTTAACTAGGGATCTAAGTTCTCCCAACTTGGCGAAACTCTCGCGAAATGGCGTCTGCCCTTTTGCAGCCTGACCCCTGATAGAAATAACAGAGTACAATAGAACTGTTGGTTATTTCGGTACAATGAGACTAACGTTATGATTATACTAAGTCTGAGTTAGCAAACATACATCGACACCTAGATACAAGATATGTTTACAACATTTGATTCATATCACTACATTATGAGTTATTTACTAAGTCAGACGATCTCTTACCATTTGTAAGTGAGATGAACTTCATCCACAACGATACCCATTACGTTGGCTTGAAAAAAATCGGAGCCTAGCATGTCTCTCCACTTCTTGTTCAGCAGCCAGGATTCCGGGCTTCCAAAAAGGAGCTGGCAACGACCGCTGATTATGTCCACCTCATTGTGCACGCCGAGTTGCATCGCAGTGATGCCCATTTCGGTTGCTTCTTTCACTTGATCCTCCATGAGTGAAACCACAATGACCACAGGGTTTTCAATGCGCCCCATCTTCTTCGCGACCATCGGGGACAGCTGATAGATTAAACTTTTGCCGAATCCCGTAGGAAGGACGGCAAAAACATCTTTCCCATCAACAAATGCCTTGATTGCAGTTCTCTGCTCCTCTTTTAAAATGAATGCGATGTCAATATCTTCAATAACAGACGCGATAGCAGAATCTACACAACTCAATTCTCCAGCGGCAGCCATGAATTCAACCCGAGCGCTCCTTGATGACGTGGATGATTACGTTACCGTTGCTCATCTGTCCATCATCGTATAAAGCCCGCCCTGACAATTTGATTGGTCCGAACAATTTTTGTTCGGGCATAATAGCTCCTCAACGGAGCAAGTCCAGACCGAACTTCCCGACCAAAAAAATTTGTGGGCGGGGCTAAGTTCGGCTGGCATCCAGGCTAGCAAATTACTAGCCTCAATAGGCTAGTGGTCAGTGCCTTGACAATATTTTTTTTTTTAGCTTTGGGCGATTGGAACGGATTCCGACAGCTGGGTTTTTTTTTTGCCGTCGGATTCTGTTCCCCCCATATTTCTGACACACTGAGGTTCTAATATTTATCACATTGATGCTGTTTAAGCTCCATCCACACATAGAATAGAATAAGCATATTTTAAGCCGATACATCAACATCTCTCATCATTGGGGTTTTTGTTTGTTTTATTTGGATCCCCATTAGCTTCAGCATAAGCTAAAAGCTATTCTTCCTGGGGTCCTACAATCTACCATGTGACAATACAATTTATGACATCACATTACACACATACTCACAAGACATTACACAACATTTGAAAATACATGTTGTACAGTTAACGCCATTAATCACAAAAAATAAATAAATAAATAAAACATAAATAAAAATAAAATGTCGCTACTCCTAATGGATTTATATCAAAAATAAGATAAACTAAGAACCCTATAACAGTAGCCTATCTCCTTCAATTAAATTAATATTAACTATTTTAATTTCTTTGAAGGTAATATTTCTTAAGTGATGTTTTGAAACAGAGTGTTTTGTTGTTTGATAGTATTTGGGAGAGAGTTCCATTCACACATCGCATTGTACCTGACTGAACGGTGCAAATACGTTCTGAGGAAACTATTTTGCACATCGCAATTACGTTACATGCCAACATAAGCAGTGCTACGTTGGTCCTTAACTTAATATAAGCAGTGCTTACGTTGGTCCTTAACCTAATATAGCCAATCTATTGCAGTGCTATTACGTTTGTCCTGAACATAATACATCCAAAGCAGGTTTCTTTTCACACGTAGCAGCTAATGCTGTTCATTTTGTTTTAATTATTTACTCCCTTTTTTCTCATTGGGCTACAAAATATTATCTATGCCAGGGCGAGTCAAATGGCGGCACCCAGATAATTTTTATCTGGCCCTCCAACTGGTTTTTGATGTTTAAAACCCCTCGCAATCTGATATCAAAGTCCCCGCAAAGGTTTAGCGCGTTCAGCGGTGAGTTTAACAACGCACGTGATCATTCAGCGGTGAGTTTAACAACGCACGTGATCATTCAGCGCTGAGTTTAACAACACTCAACTGCAGGTAAAATGGCATTCAGAGGCGAGTTTGACCAAAGCAACCCTCAACTGCAGGCAAAACGACATTAAAAGGTGAGTTTAACAATGCTCTAAGACGCTTGCAAGTAAGCAGTTTTAGCGTTTTCTTGTCATAGGTAGGACACTGCTTTAAGAAGCTGGATAACATATTTTTATCGGAGGTTTGATTAAAAACTGTTGAGTCAGGACAATAAGTTGTGTTTAGAAACTTTAGATTTGTAAGGTGGGCATTTCTTATGACGATAAATGATAGAAGAAATTATAAAAATATAGCTTTCTGCACCAAATGTGCAGGCTAGCAAAGTTAGCTAACGTTATTGAATTCAAGTTCAAGTATTAGGCTAACGTTACATTAGCTCACAACTATTATCCAACATTATAAATGTTCAGAGTGAAGAACGATTAAGCCAGATTGGTTTGTTTTACAGCCTAATTGTTTAAAATCCACTCAAAAATATATAATAAACAACCAAATAAATCCATAATTAACAATACAATTTATTTCATAACTACAAAATTGTGGCTCATCACAATTTTTCAATAAGAAATAAAACAATTAATATATAATAATAAGTAATGCTGTCATAAATTATTGACTGATTCATATATATATATATATATATATATATATTGTAGCGACTGAAAAATGCTGTGCAGCTGTCAATCAGCTGTGTGTAGCTGTTCTTTGAGAGATGTTACACTGGTGTCAGAAGTTAAAAAATTATCGGAAACGCGATTAGGGAGGACCAAGGGTGCACCCTGCACTACTAGTTAGGGACCAGTTTAGTTAGTTAGTCAAGTTAGCGTTAGCGAGACCGCGTCACCACAGTGTGCGTGGGGAGATGAGTGACAGAGAAGGAGCTAGAGCCGCGGAATGGACGTTTGGTGACTTACAAAGGGAACTGCGACGGCTGGAGGACAGCAAAGGACATCTTAGGGGCACGATGGAAGCAATGGCCTCCGAGGCTGGCTTTGACAGACGAGGACATGCACGCTTCGCTACCCGCAAGCCAAAGTCAGAGGGGGGCGCAGACACCAACGTCACCTCCGGCGCGGGAAGCTCAGAAGTAAACAACAATGGCGGCGCCCAGTCCACAATAACAGCGGTAGCGGCTAGCTCCGTGAAAACTCCAAAGTACAATGGGAAGGTGAGCTGGGAAGCTTTTCATGCGCAATTCGAGCTGCTTGCTAAATCACAGAACTGGTCACAAGAGACTAAAGCGTTACAATTGGCGATGTGCCTTATGGACGAGGCTTTAGCATGCTTGCTACTCTTAGATGTAGATGACAGAGAGAACTATGTCGCATTGGTGGGGGCTCTCCAGCGACGGTTCGGGAACTTTACGGGAGCGGAGCTCCTCCGCAATGAACTGAATAATAGATACAGAAGACACGGCGAGCCGCTACGGCAATTAGCCAATGACATTGAGAGCCTTACCCGCAGAGCATATAGCAGCATTTCGACGATGGTACAAAGTGAGTTAGCCCGCGATCGGTTCATGCAAGCCCTTTCACCGCCCGAACTGCGTGTGGAGGTACAGCTGACACAGCCACGGTCCCTGCAGGAGGCGTTGGAGAGGGCGTCAGAGAGAGAGACGGCCCGCGCCTACATCACAATGCCCACACAGGGACACAACAGTCCCCAGGTCAGAGCAGCAGCGGAGGTTCCGCAAACACCAGCATGGGCAGCGGAGCTGACAGAGCTGGTGCGGGCAGCTTCTCTGGGCACTCAACGGCGCTCTGACCGCACTACTAGACTGTGCTGGGGCTGTGGGGAACCCGGTCACTTGGTACGCTCATGCCCGAAAACACCCAGACACCGGGGAAATGACCCTGGGTCCGCATAGAGGGGGCGACGCGGACCACGAACCACAGCCCCCCACATACACCCTCAGGCACGGCCGGCCCGATGGAGGTGGCGGTAGTGGGCCGAACTTCAATTGGGGACCTATGCCACATCCCAGTCACCATGGAGGGGGTAACGTGCGTGGCGCTGGTTGACACCGGCTCTACAGTGACATTAGTGCGGCCCGATGTGCTCCCCAGGCAAACGGTGTTGGAGCCAACAGCAGTCCACCTGCGGACGGTGACCGGGGAACTGTCACCCATGAAAGGCAAAGGGACACTGACATTTGTGGTGGGCGGTAAAACAGTGAGCCACCGGTGTGGGTGGCGTCAGTCCAGGACCCCTGCATTCTCGGACTGGACTTCCTGAAGAACACAGGCTGTCGGCTGGACCTTGCAGAGGCCACCCTGTGCTTTCCAGGGGAACGTCCGGTCAACATGGCTCCACCCCCCCAGGGCCTCAACCCTACAACACCCCAGGTAACCACTGTGTCAGCAAACACCGCTGAAACCAACAGCGACCCTGTCGTAGGGACCAGGAGTCCCGGCCTTTGAGATCCCTGTAGCCCCCCACCCCCCCACTCACAGCTGAATAGAGGCACATTACAGCCCCCGCTGCTCGGAACACGCCAGCCGCCACCCCCACTACCCCTCTCACCTCACCTAGCCGCCCCACCTGCGCCACAGCCGGCACACACTGCACAGAGCCCTAAGAGCCAGGCCTCTGACCCATTAACAGCCCGGCTCCCCCAAATGGAGGAGGGAAGTGTCGTGTCGGCAGTACGGGACATATGGCGACAGAACTGTTCTCATCTAGACCCCCAACAGGGGGAAGAATTGTGGCAACTATTGCTACATTTCAAGGACATTTTTGCATTTAAAGAAGGTGACGTGGGGCGCACACACCTAATGCAGCATGACATAGATACGGACGACAGCCCGCCTATTAAGTTACGCCCACGTCGCCTCCCACTGGCACGCCAGGAAGCAGCAGACCAGGCGTTGTGGGAGATGCAACAGGCAGGCATTGTGGAGCCGTCTGACAGCCCGTGGGCTGCCCCTGTTGTCATGGTCCCAAAAAAGAACGGTCAGTGGAGGTTCTGCGTGGACTACAGACGGCTCAATGGGGTGACAAGGAAGGACTCCTACCCTCTGCCACGGGTTGATGAAGCCCTGGACCAGGTAGCGGGGTCAGCCTGGTTCACGTCGCTGGACTTGAGATCTGGATACTGGCAGGTACCTCTCTCGCCCTCTGCCAGACCAAAAACAGCGTTCTGCACAAGCTATGGCCTCTGGCAGTTCAAAGTTCTCCCATTTGGCCTTTGCAATTCACCAGCCTCCTTTGAAAGACTGATGGACAAAGTGCTGTCAGGTGTCCCTCGGTCTGAGTGTGTGGTGTACCTGGATGACATTCTCGCCCACGGCCCCACTTTCCAGGCAGCTCTCCAGTCCCTGTGGCATGTTTTGGAGCGTATAGCAGCAGCGGGTCTCAAACTCCACCCGGAAAAGTGCCACTTCATGCAGAGAGAGGTGTCATTCCTGGGGCACAGGCTGGGCAGAGATGGCATCTGCACAATGGATGAAAAGGTACGAATGGTCAGAGACTGGCCCACACCAGCGAACCAGCAACAGCTGAAAAGCTTCCTGGGCTTAGCCTCCTATTACCGGAGGTTCGTGAGGGGGTTCTCCTGTGTGGCGGCACCGCTGTTCAGGCTACTACACAAAGACCAGGACTTTGTGTGGACCAGTGAGTGTCAAACAGCGTTCACCTCGCTACAGAAGGCGCTGGGAGAGGCTCCCGTGTTGGCTCCGGCTGACCTCTCCCTCCCGTTCATCTTGGACTGTGACGCGAGTGGCCAGGGAGTGGGAGGGGTGCTAGCACAGCTAAGCCCAGAGGGTGAGAGAGTGGTAGCGTATTACAGTAAGACTTTTAATAAGCACGAACGGCGCTACTGTGTCACACGCAGAGAACTCCTAGCTGTGTTATCATCCATTCGACATTTCAAATACTACCTTTGTGGGCTACCGTTCACCGTCAGGACGGACCACTCTGCCCTCCAGTGGCTCATGTCCTTTAAAGAGCCGGAGGGCCAGGTAGCACGCTGGATGGAGGAGCTACAGTCCTATGATTTTAAAGTGGTGCATAGAGCAGGAGCCCGCCACTCCAACGCCGACGCCCTGTCCCGCAGACCCTGTGCTGAGGAAGGATGCCGCCACTGCGACCGGAGGGAGACACGAGACAAGGAACTACAGGGTCAGGAGGCAGCCATCGTCATCCAAGCCGAGGTGGCTGTGTGCTGCGAGCTTACTGAGATTTCAGCAACGCAGTGGAGACAACAGCAGGAGGCCGACACGGACATACAGCCAGTGCTCCAGTGGGTGGAGATGCAGACACGGCCACCATGGGAGGAGGTGGCACCACTCTCCACAGCGACAAAAGGGCTGTGGGCAAAGTTCCAGGCCCTGCGGCTCACCGACGGGGTGCTACAGCGGGCCTGGAAGGATCCAGCGACGGGAGAGCTGAGGTGGCAGTTGGTGGTCCCCAGAGCAGAGAGACTGACCGTGCTGAAGGCAGTGCATGGGGCCACGGGGGCCGGTCACTTCGGGGTCACCAAAACTCTTCGTCGCCTACGACAGAGCTTCTACTGGGGGCAGTTCAGGAGGGACGTAGAGGACTTCTGCAGGCGGTGCGACAGCTGCACGGCAAAGAAAGGCCCCTCCGAACAGTCCCACGCCCAACTCCAACAGTTCCCTGTCGGCGCACCCATGGAAAGAGTTGGGGTGGATATAGTCGGTCCACTTCCGGTCACTGACAGCGGGAACAGGTATGTGCTGTCAGTCATGGACTACTTCACCAAGTGGCCCGAGGCTTATGCCCTCCCTGACCAGGAGGCAGAGACAGTGGCTGAAGCCCTACTGGAGGGCATGGTCTGCCGTTTTGGGACGCCCCAAACCATACACAGCGACCAAGGGCGAAACTTTGAATCGCGAGTATTCGCTGACCTGTGTCATAGACTGGGCATAAACAAAACTCGCACCACCCCCCTACACCCGCAGAGCGATGGCTTAGTAGAACGCTTCAACAGGACCCTGATCCAGCAGCTGGCCATCATCACCGCTAAACACCAACGCGACTGGGACAAGCACCTCCCGCTTGTGCTGATGGCCTGTCGGTCCGCTGTCCAAGAATCTACGGCCTGCACGCCAGCCCTGCTCATGCTGGGTAGAGAGCTCCACACCCCACCAGCAATGGCCTTTGGCCTCCCCCCTGACACCCCAGCTGTGCCCCCAGGACGAGAGTATGCCAGGAGACTTCAGGACCGCCTAGAGACGGCCCACGACTTTGCACGTGCGCAGCTGCAGAGCGCAGGGGCAAGACAATGTAGAAACTACGATCTACATCACAAAGGCCGCCACCTGGAACCGGGAGAGCTGGTTTGGGTCCACAGCCCGCAGAGAAAAAAAGGCCGTTGCCCCAAGCTGGACAGTGACTGGGTAGGCCCTTGTAGAGTGTTAGAGCGACTTGGGGAGGTGGTATACAGAGTACAGCTACCCCCACGTGGCAGACGAGTGGCCATACATAGAGACAGATTGGCCCCCTACCACGGAGACACTACCCCCCAGCTCCCACACAGGCCCTCACAGACCCCCCCTAACAGCCCCCACCCAGACACAACTCACCCTGCACTCACTCAGCCGGAGGGGCACCGGGCCCTACACACATTCACAAACGGGCACACAGACACACACCCAGACATTTCCACCACACACACCCCCCCAGGGCCACTCTCTCCAGTTCATGACATTGCAGGGCCTGCACGGCCCCGGAGGCAGACAAGGCCGCCGGCCCACCTGAGAGACTTTGTGTAAAGTTGTTGTTGTGATGTGTTATTGGTTGTTCCCTCAGGGTCGAGGAACTTTGATGAGGGGGGGTAATGTAGCGACTGAAAAATGCTGTGCAGCTGTCAATCAGCTGTGTGTAACCCCGGGCGCGCTGTTGGTTGGCAGCCTGGAGAGAGGGGCGGACGCCCGGGGGGTTATAGTGTTTGAGTTGAGGAAGTTCGCTCTCTTTCTGTTCTGGGCGAGACACGCCTGCTGTGTTCTAATGCCTGCACGTTGTGCTTTTGGAGAATAAACAAGTTAACTGAACTCTGGCTTCTTTGAGAGATGTTACAATATATATATATATATATATATATATATATATATATATATATATATATATATATATATATATATATTTATTTAAGTTCTGCTGTGGCTTTGTTTGGGAAATTTTTTTTATATTAAAATAAATTGGGAATTTTATATATATATATATATATATATATATATATATATATATATATATATATACACTGCTCAAAAAAAATTAAAGGAACACTTTGAAAACACATCAGATCTCAATGGGGAAAAATGTCATGCTGGATATCTATACTAAAATGGACTGGGTAATGTGTTATGAACGAAAGAATGCCACATCGTTTGATGGAAATGAAAATAATCAATCTACAGAGGATTGAATTCAAAGACACCCCGGAAATCTAAGTGAAAAAATGATGCAGCAGGCTTGTCAATTTTGCTGAAATTTCATTGCAGCAACTCAAAATGGTTCTCAGTAGTTTGTATGGCCCCCACGTGCTTGTATGCATGCCTGACAACGTCGGGACATGCTCTTACTGAGACGACGGATGGTGTCCTGGGGTATTTCCTCCCAGATCTGGACCAGCGCATCACTGAGCTCCTGGACAGTCTGAGGTGCAACCAGGTTATGTCAGATGGACCGAAACACAATGTCCCAGAGGTGTTCTATTGGATGTAGGTCAGGTGAGCGTGGTGGCCCTTCAATGGTATCATTCCTTCATCCTCCAGGAACTGCCTGCATGCTCTCGCCACATGAGGCCGGGCATTGTTGTGCACCAGGAGGAACCCAGGACCCACTGCACCAGCATAGGGTCTGACAATGGATCCAAGGATTTCATCCCGATACCTAATGGCAGTCAGGGTGCCATTGTCTAGCCTGCAGAGGTCTGTGCGTCCCTCCATGGATATGCCTCCCCAGACCATCACTGACCCACCACCAAACCGGTCATGCTGAACGATGTTACAGGCAGCATAACACTCTCCACGGCTTCTCCAGACCCTTTCCTGTCTGTCACGTGCTCAGGGTGAACCTGCTCTCATTTGTGAAAACCACAGGGCTCCAGTGGTGGACCTGCCAATTCTGGTGTTCAATGGGAAATGCCAATCGAGCTCCCTGGTGCTGGGCAGTGAGCACAGGGCCCACTAGAAGACGTCGGGCCCTCAGGCCACCCTCATGAACTCTGTTTCTGATTGTTTGGTCAGAGACATTCACACCAGTGGCCTGCTGGAGGTCATTTTGTAGGGTTCTGGCAGTGCTCATCATGTTCCTCCTCGCACAAAGGAGCAGATACCGGTCCTGCTGATGGGTTAAGGACCTTCTACGGCCCTGTCCAGCTCTCCTAGAGTAGCTGTCTGTCTTCCTGGAATCTCCTCCATGCTCTTGAGACTGTGCTGGGAGACACAGCAAACCTTCTGGCAATGGCACGTATTGATGAGCCATCCTGAAGGAGCTGGACTGCCTGCGCAACCTCTGTAGGGTCCAGGTATCGCTTCATGCTACCAGTAGTGACACTGACCCTAGCCAAATGCAAAACTGGTGAAAAACAGTCTGAAAAGATGAGTAGGGAAAAAATGTCAGTGGCCTTCACCTGTAAAACCATTCCTGTTTTGGGGGTTGTCTCACTGTTGCCCATCTAGTGCACCTGCTGTTAATTTCATTAACACTAAAGCAACTGAAACTGATTACCAACCCCCTCTGTTACTTAACTGACCCGATCAATATCCCAGGAGTTTAACTGACTTGATGCTATTCTCTGATTAAAAAGTGTTCCCTTTATTTTTTTGAGCAGTGTATATATAATGATACAATTTAAGTCCCTGATCCAACCTTTACTGTCATTGGATCCAACTAACGTGCGTGTCAATGAGTTATTAGTGTGTGCGTGTGTGCGCACTTACTCTTCTTCGTTTGTTGATTACAATAGTCCAGACAGCCCTCCGACAAACAGCGTCCCCTGCTGTGTCTACAACCACTGCGCATTTTTTCTGTCACTTTTGTCACTACTAGAATGTTGTGCAGATACAGATTGTCCGAAATAAATACATGACTAAAGTAAACCCATTTAAAAACTGTATTATATTACTCAAAATCTAGACTGCAATTTAAAAAAATAGAGAAACATTATGTAATGCGTTTGACCAATTACATCATTGAAAAACCCAGGTGATTTGATTCTACAAATAAATTAAAAAGTACACATAATAATGCTTCCAAATCTGACCTTTTGTTAGACATTTAGATTTGACTTAAGTTAAAACATTGTCCAATAGAGCATAATACAGTATACAGGCCTTTGTTCTTTTGATACTTATATTATGACCTCAACACTTATGCACAAAGATATATTTATTAATGGCTATACAGAGTAAATGTCCAGTATAAAGAACCATATTACGCTCATTAAAAAATGGAAAATGAACAAATGAATGATATTCTTTTTTATTTACACTGATTAAAATTACAATGGCAAATTGATTACAGTTGGTTCTAGCTATAGTTTTACCTTAGACAGGGTGATACAAACATGCACTTTATTTAAAATGGGTTCCTTAAGCAAAATAAATATACATTTAAAAAATAGAACATCCAAAAACAAACAACCTATTCTTTAAAATAGTACCTGAGCATCAATGAACACACCAGTAGGCTAAGAAACCCACAAACCCACAAGCCATAAGACTAACAAATAACTCAACTGACTGTACAGTACACTGTATTACCCTGCTTCTCTGGATAACCCTGCTTCTCTGGTGCTAACTCCAACATCTCACTGCATATTCAATGTCATTTTCACAGCTGCTATAAACTATTTCAGTGCTGCTAAATCTGTACAGTGCCATTTGTGTATAAAAGCCATAAAATCCAATAGCACTGTGTATACAATTTTTAATTCAGTGCATTCTTACCACAGTAATTTGTACATATTCATATTTCTTTAGCATTATATAGATGTATTCTGCTACTTTTGTTTTATTATTCTACTACAAAGATTTGTATCAACCGAGAAAGAAAACATAACCAAGGATTGCATTATAAAAAGTACAACCTGATTCTGAAAAAGTTGACAGTATTGAAAATGCAAAAAAAAAAAAATAAATAAATAAAATCCTTGGAAAATTCAGTTCACTCTGTACTATACTGAAAACACATTATTAACAAATTACATGTCTTTGAGTATTTCATTTATTTTAGAAAATATACACTAATTTTAAATCTGATGACCGCAACACAGTCAAAATATTTGCGACTGTTTACCACTGTTTTATGTAACATCACCTTTTCTTTTAATAACATTTAATAAGCTTTTGGGAAGTAAAGATGCCAGTTGGTTCAGTTTAGCAAGAGCACTTTTCCCCATTCTATTATACATGTCCTCTGGTGAGTTTTTAATCCAAGCAGACTGTGGTTTGTCATTGTCCTGCTGGAAAATGCAAGGACGCCCCTGGAAAAGATGTCTGAATGGCAGTTTTTGTTGCTCCAAAATGTGTACATATATTTCTGCATTATCGGTGCCCTCACAGATGTCTCACAAGCAGCCGCGGCCGGTGGATCTTAATTTGGTGGGGCGGATTCATGTTATGCTCGAGACTGGAACGAATCCGAATGGTATCGCACACTGGGTTTGTTGCGTTGTGCACAGTTCATTTTGCACCAGTCCCGAGCATAACATGAACCCTCCCTGGCATATTAAGATCCACAGGCCACGGCTGCTCACAAGCGCAATGTTGTATAAGCAGAGTGTGCAGGTGCTAGCATGGCCTGCCCGCAATCCTGACCTGTCTCCGATTGAGAATGTGTGGCTCATTCTGAAACGCACAGTAAGGCAATTAAGGCCCGTACAGTTGTGTAGCTGAGGACATCATGGATGAATGGAAAAAAATGATGCTTGCTAAACTGAAACAACTGGTGTCTTCACTGCCCAAATTCTTAATAAGTGTTATTAAAAGGAAAGGTGATACTACTGTAACAGTCAACTGTCCCAAATGTTTTGAGTGTATTGCAGTCATCAGTTCTGAAATTAGTGCTTTTGGGTTGTAACATGTTTTTTATACACAATAATTCTTATATCTGCTTACTCTGACAATGAAAGCCTGCTGACATTGGCTTGATTTGTGCAGCAAACACATTGGGACAAACTAATCTGTGAATACTCTGCTATAGCCTTTTTGTAGACAAGGACTTGGACCTGATTGTACCTCCTGAGTAGGGATGTAACGGTTTCAAGGTTTCACGATATACCACGGTATTAAAACAGACTGTTATCATACCGTGGCATTTGTCATTCAAGATATTGTATTAATTTAATATCAGGTGCATTCCTGAATTGGAAAAAGAATTAACCTTGTAAATTCCCATTGTAAATATCAGTTCTCTTGAGAGAGTCAATTACATTTACACAGAATCATATAAACTTCAGGCAACCAAAAAACTCAAAACTTAGGGCGTTTTCACACACCTCATTTGGTCCGGACTTTCTCACTTTTCATTTTGTTCCGAAACAATATTTCAGGTGTGAAAGGTGCCTCGCACCACGGTCCAGATCAAAATACTACATTTTGGTCCAATCAAAATAGGTGGTCTTGGACCAAACTGAACCATGGTTAGGTTCGTTTGCAGTGTGAAAACTCTTTTTGGATGGTTTGGACTTTTGGAACAATTACAGGAAGTTAGGCAAATACGTACCATAGAAAAGAAAAATCTGGAAAAAAATCTTCTAGATCATACTGTCGCTGGCTAGAACAAGCAAAAATGAGTTGTGGAAGTACATGGGGAGAGGAGATTACCGGTAGATTTTTAATTTCAATTTGGTCAGACGAAAACTTTAAAAGTAAATTATAACCTACATTTCTAATGTACAAGTACTGCGCTTCAGAGGTGGGTAATTACTTGAGTAAAGTACTTTTCTGAGTAACTCTGAGTTCACAAGTTTTGGGAAGTCCCTAATTAAGACCAAAATGATCATGTAAAGGGAGTTGATATTTTAACAGTGACCTATGAAACAAATAGGAAAAGTAAAGAAAATATCAATCATATTTTTTGGTAAGATATGAACTCCCTTTACATGATCATTTTGGTCTTAATTAGGGACTTCCCAAAACTCTTGAACTCAGAGTTACTCAGAAAAGTACTTTTACTCAAGTAATTACCTACCTCTGCTGTGCTTATAGTTGGTACTGCGCTTGTAGTTGGTGCTGGTAGTAATACCATAATAACGCAATCAGGATTTGATAATTCATTTGTTAATTCATTTTCATTCATACGGAGAATACTACATGCCAAAATGACAACACGCCGTCAGACGAACGCCTGTCTACTCACCAATCAAAGGGATTACAAAACACATGTACGTGGTGACGACACACTGTAGGTATGTCATGGAAAGTTCTTTAGTGTGCTAGAAAAATTACTGTGAAACCAAAAAAACGAATGTATAATGTCAAATGTATAAAATGTACTTAAACACAAATGTTGGTCCGGACTTTTAGGTGTGAAACTGCCCTGAGACGTTTTCACTACTCCAGAGCCCAGCGGGAGTGTGCTTCACTATCTTATGCCAAAGTGTGCAACCAATTATATTTTTACTAATACTGTGAGACCGTAATACCGTGATCTTTCTCTAACGGTTATCATACTGTGAACATCTCAAACCCTTACACCCCTACTTCTTTTTATTTATTTATTTAACCTTTATTTAACCAGGTGAGCTTTTAGAGAGCAAGATGACAAACAAGTTACACATGAAATTACACAAAATTACACATTAATTGCACGGAGGGATAGAAAAAGAAAGAAATACAGATAAGATACAGGATGAGAGGGCAACACAGTAAAGGTGTAGGTATATGTACAATTATTGCAGCACAATCAAACAGAGAGGTAGAAGAAGTTGGTGAATAAAGTGGCAAGGCAACTACCTTAGTAGTAAATTAACACTGGGCGTAATTGTCCAAGTCGAATGTAGTGCAAATGGCATATACAATGAACAGGCAGAAGCTCTAATAGACTCCTTAGGAAATAAAAAAAGTACTGACTGCTGAGTATTGTTAATCACAACTTTTGTCAGCCAGGAGCTAGTAGGAAAGTACCTGAGCATTAGGAGAAGCTTGCAGAGTTTTATGGTTAGTGATCTAGTACATTATTTATCCTCACTCAGTCTTCATCGGATGAATCACTGTCATCATGGAGGTAAGGAAATTCCTCACTCTTCCTCATCAATTGAGAGAACACTTGGATCCACCACAATCTGACTGTGATAAAGTGAACACAGGTTAATTGAAATGATCAATATCTTGCATCCTCACTTTCTCAGTCCTGTTGAGCTCATGAAATGACACCATCATTTTTTTTTTTTTTTTTAGTAACAAAATATTTTACTTTGTAACTTTCACACAATGCAATACCAAAAGTATGTCTACAAAGAAAGATTAAGCTATTTTACAAGGTACAGTACAAGACAGGGACCGAACATGCAATATACATGTACTGGTACATATACCTACCTGCAAGTCCATGTGCATACAATACAAAACACCTATGCACAATTACAAATTTAACCCACAGATAAGCACCCACCTATATTTTGACTTCACCTCACTCATTTGATGTTGTACGTCACTCAATCTTGCCAACATAATGCAGCACAGTCCCTCGTATGCCTCCACAGACATGTTAGTAGGACAGACTTAAAACGTTTTAAGATTGGTTAGGGGCAAATGTATCCTACTGCAGCTTTTTACAGAAACATACAATGTCCATATTTCTGTCCTGATGATCTTTGCTAGGTTAATGTATCAGCATTAATACCAGTCATTAGCTCATCCATTGAATATGGCTACATATATCTTACTTAACAAGTAATTATATGCATATATTATATATATTTTTTTAGACCAAATGGCATGAAAAAGAAAGACCTGTTAGTGTTTACTCCACAAACCTGTCATATTATACAGTATCTCAGAAACAGTAATGAATACTTACTCCCTTCTTTCAAGTCACCTCTGACCAACTTTATATCATCACCTAATGTCTTGGAGACACCAGCCAGGAACTGCCAGTGTTGTTTCATCTCTTTAATGAGAATAGTCTTTTCTTCTTTTAAACGAGACAACAGCATTATCTTGTCAAACACAATCTTCTTTTGTCTCAAGGGCACAGTGGATCCTGTAAAGACAAATACTGGTAATAGCAAAAAAGACAAAAAAGATTGACCGACAGTAAAAGGCCTTGCAATGTGATATAAAACTACATACCGTATTTTCCGGACTATAAGTCGCACCGGAGTATAAGTCGCACTTATATTTCAAGGCCCTTTAAATAAACACTTTACTGGTCACCAAAGGCATGGTTATAATTTTATGCTCGTCTGCTTACAACTTAGATGTTTAAATATGTTCATTGATATTTACAAAGTAGTTAAAATGAGTGTTTTCCCGAGTGCCAATATAGAATAGACCAGCCAGACGAGTAAAAAAACTGTGACTAATAGTCCGTAAAATACGGTAATAGTGGTAAACAGATGCACTACAAGTCATTTGTCCCAAGCCATTTAGCATTTTAAATGCTTATGTCACAAAAGTGATGTATCACTCTAAAAAGCATTTGAAGTTATTTTGTGAAGTTGTTTAATTATCTCCAGGTTGCTATGTAATTGTTTGTGGTTGTGTTGAACTAGTTCTGTTACAAACTTTGTCAGCACATTTGAATTTAAAAAAAACTAGGATCACTATATTCTCAATAATAAAAAAAGCAAATAAAACGAGTTATTTAAGAAAAACTATTGTCTACCATGCCCCTCACACTAGGAGTGATTTACAGAGAGAACTCAAGATTGATGCTTTGGTTCCTTTAGGGCATTTTAAATCCATGCCACATTAGAGCATAAACTCTCGCCGAAATTTAACCTATGATGTTTTTTTTAAATGTATTCGAGTCAACCGTTTCATTAATAGCATAATTAGGATGTAAAAGCCACGTTTAAGATTTATTGTAGTCTCATTGTTCGGTCAAATGGCCGTTTGAATTGAAGTGATAGGGGCATTGCTATGATGGCATCAAAACTGCTATTCCTAAAACAACATTAAACTTTTCTCTAAGTATCACCAGGGGCTCTACACATGAACTAAAGCATTGAGAACATTGTTTGTGTACACAGAGTTTACTAAAAAGAAATGTTTTGAACAACTCAACGTAGCTGTTTTTCTTTCCAGCCGCCTCTATGTTGACAGTCCAAAAGTGTCGATCTCCGAATGCGAATGAACAGACTCCATATTAGGAACTACAAGGTCAATATTGTTTTTCACTAACGACAAAACAACAAATTACCCATGCATTTATATGGAACTAAGCTTTAGGAGCTTTTTCATGTTTACTCTCCTCCCTGTTACTTTGCAATCAGAGATCAACACTTTTTGACTGGCAAAATGGCAGACACCAGAATCATGAACTGCAAAAATAATTTTTACAAAACCTTGCATTTTTGTAAGCTTTTTCAACACAATGTTCTCAATGTTCGATTTCATGTCTAGAGCCCCTGGTGATACTCTGAAAAAAGTTTCATGTTATGTTGAGCCTTTTTAGGGTTTTAGGAATAGCAATTTTCATGCCATCATAGCAATGACTCTATCACTTCAATTCAAACGGCCATTTGACCGAACAATGAAACTACAATAAATCTTAAACGTGGCTTTTACATCCAAATTATGCTATTAATGAAAAGGTTGACTCGAATACATTAAAAAAAAACACCATAGGTTAAATTTTGGCGAGAGTTACACTTTAACCATTTTCTGTTGAATGTGCTGTAATTGTTATTCTTAATAATGTTTCTTGTAATTATATTTTACATATTCTGTCCACAAGGCTCAGCTGTAAAAGAGACCAAGGACTCAGTCTGATTCTCTCTTTATAAATAAATGTAACATAAAACTAAACTACATGGAATCTAATTGTGCACTATTGTGGTAAGTGAAGACAAAGACAACTTAAATACTGCGTTGACAATAATATTTCCTGTTCCAATCTCTACCCGTTTCCCAAGGCCATATTGAAAAGTCTTGTGCTAAAAGGGTGTCTGCTGGATCCACAGCCTCTGCATTTGAGACCAGAGCATTGTATGATGTTATGGCCTCTTCTAGTTTGCTCTTCTCTTTAGCAATGGCAGATCGCTTGCGTCGCCTGTCTTTGTTGCTGTCTACAAGGAGGTAACACATGAACACAGAAAAATATAATTTTAATAAAGTACACACATTATGACATTTCCATTCAGATTCATAGATTACTTTCACAAGAATGTGTAGGATCCTACAAAATGAAAAAAAAAAAAAAACCTCAATCACAAACCTGTCTCTCTGTACAACTCCATTTTCTTTTGGTGGATTTTAAGGACCAAGCCTTCCATTAGACGCTGCAGCCCCTGTGGATCATGTGAACTGATGGTACTCGGAGCTGTTTGCAAACAAAACGATAAGCGTACAAACATAATATTCAAAAAGTTATAACATTCAAATTTCACAAATGGAAGGGCGTAGGAGCGGGTGGGGAAGGGGGGACATGATCCCTAGTGGCAGTTAATGTGGTCCCACCCAATAAAAACAACGATTGTTGAATAAAATGAGTCCCCCTCAATATCAAACTCATTCCTACACCCTTGCACACATGACATGATTTCTTTAGATTTAGTAACAAAATTACTTGATGCTGCCCACAATTGAACATCTGTGACCCACTGCTGAAGATCTTCACTTGTTTTGTTCAGGTGGGATTTGGTCATCTCAATCTCCCCTGCCACCTCAGCTGTGCTCTGTAACGTCTGTAACGTACATTTCTTAAGTGATGTTTTGAAACCATACAGAGTGTTTTGTTGTTTGATAGTATTTGGGAGAGAGTTCCATTCACACATCGCTCTGTACCTGACTGAACGTTGAATTGATTTGGTTTTCACTATAGGTAAAATAAAACTACCTCCTACTGCATGCCTCGTCGGATAATGATGTGTATCAGTACTAAAGGATAGTTTTGTATATAAAGTAAAAGGTGTTTTGTTTGTTATAACATTATGTAAAAATACCATTAGTGAATACACCAATCTATTTTTAACTTTAAACCATGAGAGGCTTTCATGCATTTTGTCAACATTTGATCTAAACCCACATGAGAGAGCCACACGTGCAGCTTTATTCTGAATCACCTGTAGTTTTTTTATATTAGTTGATGAAGTATTGGACCAAACCACAGAGCAGTAATCAAGGTGTGAAAAAAACAAAGCATGAAGTACTTGTTTAACGATCTGTGGTGTAAAATGTTTTGCACACCTTTTAATAACAGACAAAGTGTTGCCCATTTTAGTTAACAGTTTCTGAACATGTCTGTCCCAACACAATCTATTATCAATCATCACTCCCAAAAGTTTAGCTTCTTCTCTTTGCTCAACAGAATTTTGCTCTATGCTGAGTTCAAGTTTCGGTTTGGAAAGTAAAGAAAAAGGAGTTCCAACCACTAAACAGGTAGTTTTAGATGCATTGAGAATCAGTTTGTTACTCCAGTCCACCACTAACTGTAGCTCTCTTTGTAGTTTTGTATTTAAATCACCAATATCAGTTCCTGCTAAATATATAGTGGAATCATCAGCAAACATTGAAATGCTTGCCTTATCTAAAACAGATGGAAGGTCATTGGTAAAGATTGTGTAGAGGAGCGGCCCAAGACAACTTCCTTGAGGCACGCCATGTTCCACAACCCTTACCTGTGAAAAGCTTCCATTAAAGTAAACTAATTGTCTTCTGTCTGACAAATAACTTTTCATCCATAATAATGCGGGTCGTGAAAAACCATAATATTCCAGTTTTTTTACAGTAAGTCATGGTCAATTATATTAAATGCTTCAGTGAAATCAAGCATTACAACACCTATTATTTTCCTCTCCTCCATATCCTTGAACCAGTCATCCACCATCTGAGTCAGGGCAGTGGCTGTTGAGTGTTTTCCTCTATATGCATGCTGAAAAGTTGTAATTAAATCATTTTTCATAAAATAATTCTTTCCATTATTTTACCGAGAATTGGTAATAAACTTATTGGTCTACTGTTTGACCCAGAGAAAGGCAGTTTCTTATTTTTAGGTATTGGCACAACTTTACATATTTTCCATGCTTGCAAACATATATTATCCATTAAACACAAATTAATTATATGAGCAATAATAGGAGCAATGATTGCAACTATTGGCTTAAGCAACTTATGTTCAAGGTAGTCAACACCAGGTGGTTTGTTTTTACAATTCATCAGAAGTAATTCCACT
Organism: Abramis brama; assembly: GCF_963993115.1. NCBI lineage: Eukaryota > Metazoa > Chordata > Actinopteri > Cypriniformes > Leuciscidae > Abramis > Abramis brama. The sequence continues at coordinate 3,097,883 of NC_139963.1, read as the reverse complement.
TTGGAACCACTGACACTCTTAAATTTAAAGCTACATGATCTACTTTCCATCATCTTATTTATCAGTGTATTTGATAAATCCGTCTTGTATGGCTGTGTAGTATTTTTAAGTTTATTTATTTTATTTATGAAATAATCATTAAGCAAACTAAATAAATTAACTGTCAATTCAAGTTATAATTACTATCACGTGATTTAATTTAATTCACCTTCATATTCTAAATAAGCTGGAGTTGATTTATTATTTCCACATAATATATTATTCAGTGTATTCCATAATTGTTTACTATCATGTTTTATTTCTATAATTTTCTTAGTATAGTACAATTTCTTTTTCTTCTTATTTACCTTAGTTACAAAATTTCTAAGTTTACAATATATTTGCCAGTCCGATTTGAATTTAGAAATGATTGCTGCTTGTTTAGCGAGATTTCTCTCTTTCATAAGATCTTTTAATTCTTGATCCAACCACGGGGTGTTGACATTTCGAACTGTAAACTTTTTTATTGGTGCATGGTTTTCTACAATTGTCAAGTCAAGTCAAGTCATCTTTATTTATATAGCGCTTTTAACAATGTAGATTGTCTCAAAGCAGCTTCACAGAGCTAAATGTATAATTTAACGTAAGAATGTTTTGGCTTTATAGCGGTTCTTTAATAAAGTTATTTTCCAGCTAAAGTTAGTTTTGATTGATTCGCTTCCGTCGCAACGATCATTTGTTTATAAATTAGGGCCGCCAAGACGACACCATTCTCTCTACATAGACTTTAAACGTGAACCTGTGAGAAACGCTGATGGCGTTCAGATGCGCATTAAGAACGGGTTCTATAGTTATGTGCGTTGATGTGTGCAGGTTTGGAATTCCCTAAAAACCAAGCCTAAACAAATTACTGGTGTTTCCTTACAGTTTTGATTCAGAATTTTATTTTATTTTATTAATTCGGGGTAGATACGCAAATTGAGTTTTCCCGACGACGCTTTATCTGTAGAGTGGGAAAGGGATCCTCCATAGGGAGAGACTAGTTGGCACTTCAGCACTGCATTGACATCGGGTCCAGGCGAAGGTCCTTCATCAGATCTGGAAACGGCCTGGATCCGGCAGGCTGCGGGAAAACCTTGGGATAAACAAAGACACTCAAATTAGCGTAGATGCCATTCTTCTCATGATGTAACGAGTACATCAGGATTTATGGGAAGTGTTCCCGGTTCCAGCTGACCTAATCTATGCAGCCTAATATTGAATTATAGAAGTCTATAATGTATTATGTGAACGCTATGTCAAAGAGATGTGTCTTTAATCTAGATTTAAACTGACAGAGTGTGTCTGCTTCCCGGACAATGGTAGGAAGGCTGTTCCAAAGTTTTGGTGCTAAATAGGAAAAGGATCTACCGCCAGCAGTTGATTTTGATATTCTAGGTATTATCAACTGGCCAGAATGTTGAGATCGCAATAGACGTGAAGGAGTATAATGCGTTAAGAGCTCGCTCAAGTACTGCGGAGCTAAACCATTTAGTGCTTTGTAAGTGATCAGCAATATTTTAAAATTGATGCGATGTTTAATAGGGAGCCAGTGCAGTTTTGACAGAACCGGGCTAATATGGTCATACTTCCTGGTTCTGGTAAGAACTCGAGCTGCTGCGTTTTGAACTAGCTGTAGTTTGTTTATTAAACGTGCAGGGCAACCACCCAGTAGAGCATTACAATAATCTAGCCTTGATGTCATGAACGCATGAACTAATTGTTCCGCATTTGTCAATGAGAGCATATGGCGTAATTTAGATATATTTTTAAGATGGAAAAATGCGGTTTTACAGATACTAGACACGTGACTTTCAAATGAAAGATTGGTATCAAAGAGCACACCCAGGTTCCTAACCGACGACGAAGACTTAACAGAGCAGCCATCAAGTGTTAGACAGTATTCTAGGTTATTACGTGAGGAAGTTTTTTGTCCAATAATTAGAATCTCTGTTTTTTCAGAATTTAGAAGTAGGAAATTACGAGTCATCCAATTTTTTATATCAGCTATGCATTCTGTTAATTTAGTGAATTGGTAAGTTTCGTTAGGTTTTGAAGAAATATAGAGCTGAGTATCGTCGGCATAACAGTGGAAGCTAATTCCATGTTTCCTAATGATATCTCCTAATGGTAGCATGTACAGAGTGAACAGCAGCGGTCCTAGTACTGAGCCTTGTGGTACGCCATACTGGACTTGTGATTGATGAGACATCTCTTCATTTACTGCTACAAACTGATAACGGTCAGATAAGTATGATTTAAACCATGCTAGTGCAATTCCACTAATGCCAACATAGTTTTCTAGTCTATTTAAAAGAATGTTGTGGTCAATGGTGTCAAACGCAGCACTAAGATCGAGTAACACTAATAGAGAGACAACCACGATCGGATGATAAGAGCAAATCATTTGTGACTCTAACGAGAGCAGTCTCGGTACTATGGTACGGTCTAAATCTGGACTGGAAATCCTCGCAGATATCATTTCTTTCTAGAAAGGAACATAGTTGTGAAGATACTGCCTTTTCTAGTATTTTTGACAGAAAAGGTAGATTCGAGATCGGCCTGTAATTGACTAATTCTGAAGGATCAAGTTGCATTTTTTTAACAAGCGGTTTAATCATAGCCAGCTTAAAGTTTTTTGGTACGTATCCTAGAGACAAAGACGAATTAATGATATTAAGAAGAGGATCTATGACCTCTGGAAGCATCTCTTTCAGTAGCTTAGTCGGTATAGGGTCTAACATACATGTTGTAGATTTAGATGATTTAACGAGTTTAGTAAATTCTTCCTCTCCTATAGCAACGAATGAATCAAATTTTTCCTCAGGGAGACTACAATGCACTGCCTGATGCGATACTGTAGTAGACGGTTGCATAGTTATAATTTTATCCCTGATATTATCAATCTTATAAGTGAAGAAGTTCATAAAGTCATTACTGCTGTGCTGCTTGGAACCTTCGGTGCTTGAAGCTTTCTTTTTCGTTAGTTTAGCCACTGTTTCAAATAAATACCTAGGATTATGTTTATTTTCTTCTAATAGGTTTGAAAAATAAGCAGATCTAGCAGCTTTTAAAGCCTCTCTGTAAGCAATCGAGCTCTCTTTCCATGAAATGCGAAATACCTCTAGTTTTGTTTTCTTCCAGTTGCGCTCCATTTTTCTGGCTGCTCTCTTAAGGGCCTGAGCGTGCTCGTTGTACCACGGCGTTGGATTATTTTCTTTAATCTTCTTTAAGCGCAAAGGAGCAACTGTGTCTAAAGTGCTGGAAAAGAGAGAGTTAAAAGTTTCTGTTGTAATATCTAGTTCTTCTAAGCTATCCGGGATGCTAAAATGATGAAACTGATCAGGAAGATTATTAATAAAGCAATCTTTAGTAGCAGAAGTGATAGGTCTAACATATTTGTAACACGGAGTCGGCTTTGCAGCCTTGGCTAAATGTAATTTACATGAGACTAGATAATGATCTGAGATGTCATCGCTCTGCTGCAGAATTTCAACGGCATCAACATCTATTCCATGTGATAATATTAGATCTAGAGTATGATTACGACGGTGAGTGGGTCCTGACACGTGTTGTCTAACTCCAATTGAGTTTACAATGTCTTTAAATGCCAAACCCAATGCATCTTTTTCATTATCGATGTGTATATTAAAATCACCAACAATTAGTACTTTATCTGCAGCCAATACTAACTCTGATAGAAAGTCCGCAAATTCTTTGATAAAGTCTGTATGGTGCCCTGGTGGCCTGTATACAGTAGCCAGCACAAATCTCAAACGTGATTTATCATTTATACTATATATTTTTACATTAAGCACTAACACTTCAAAAGAATTATATTCGAAACTTGATTTCTTAGTGGTTTTGAAAATATTACTATAAATTACAGCAACACCACCCCCTTTGCGTTTCAGACGAGGTTCATGTTTATAACAGTAATCTTGCGGGGTTGATTCATTTAAAGTAATGTAATCGTTTGGTTTTAGCCAGGTTTCTGTCAAACACAGCACATCTAGGTTATTATCTGAAATCATATCATTAACAATGAGTGCTTTTGAAGTAAGCGATCGAATATTCAGCAACCCAAGCTTTAGCATTTGCTCATCTGTATTATAGCTGTTTTTTATTTGTTGAACATCAATTAAATTTTTAACCTTAGATAGGTTTAAACATTTTTTGGATTTCCAAATTCGGGGAACAGACACAGTCTCTATATGATGATAGCTAGGTGAAAGAGGCTCTATGTGATGGGATTTATCTGACCTGGGTGACGTGGGCCGCTAGCAGACGGTCGGTTTAGCCAGTCTGTCTGCTTCCTGACCTGGTGCCCAATATGTCATGTTTGAGCTCTAAGACTATGAGCCATATTACTAGAGAGAAGAGCAGCACCATCCCAGGAGGGATGAATACCATCTCTTTTCAACAGGTCAGGTTTGCCCCAAAAACTTTTCCAATTGTCTATGAATTCTATATTATGTTGCGGACACCACTCAGACAGCCAGCGATTCAGTGAACACAATCTACTAACTATCTCATCACTCCTGCGAACAGGAAGGGGGCCAGAGCAGATTACAGTGCCTGACATCATACTTGCAAGTTCACACACCTCTTTAACGTTAATTTTAGTGATCTCCAACTGGCGGAGTCGAACATCATTAGTGCCGACGTGAATAATGATCTTAGAGAATTTACGATTAGCATTAGCCAGCACTTTTAAATTTGCTTTGATGTCAGGCGCTCTGGCTCCCGGCAAACATGTGACTATGTTCGCTGGTGTCTCTATTTTCACGTTCCGTGTGATCGAATCACCAATAACTAGGGCACAATCAACAGAATTCTCAGTGGGTGTTTCACTGAGCGGGGCAAATCGATTTGTTGTGGTAATCGGAACGGAAGAGTGGTTTTTTGATCCGCGACTAGAGCGATCCCTCACTGTCACCCATTTGCCCGGCTGCACAGGCACTACTTCAGCTGGAACCGAATCATGTAAAGAGTTCACTATGCTAGGCACATCCAAAATAGTATCTAAAGCTCTAGCACTCTTACTATCCTCAATTAAGGTTTGGATGCGTGTTTCTAGTTCTGAAATCTTCTCTGTCAGCCTAACTGACTCCTTGCATTTATCACATATAAATCCTACATGGCCAACAGAGAAGCCTATGCTAAACATGTGGCATGAAGTGCAGGTGACAATAACAGGACAAGACATTACTCACCATGTTTGTTGACTGATTATTACTTACCTGAGCTTTTATTAACTCAAAGGCGCGAGCGCGCGAGAGAAAAATAAATAAATAAAACAGCTGAGCGTGCGGGTGGCGCGTTAACAGGCTAGCAGTAGCGAATTAGCGTGTTGTGCTAGTAGTAACGGAAGCTAGCAATGTCAATCTGAGATGTTGGGTAAGCTGTATTTAGTATAAACAACTACAAATTGTAGTAAATGATGGTTCAAAACAAATAAATATGAGGCTAAGCCGGAGCTTACAGCACCGAAGCAAACAAACTCACAGCAGGCAGAGAGGCAGACAGGAGCAATCGATCAGCAATCAATTGTCATTAAAGTTTGATCAAAAAGCTGAAATGCCTTCTCTGGATCCTTTTGTAGAATTACCTCTGACCAATTTGTGTTTCTGACATCACCTTCATATTGTAAATGATTGAATCTTCTAAATGACCTTTTCATTATTACTTTTGGACCCGATTTAGGAACTTTTGTTTTCCTTACAATTGCAATAAGATTGTGGTCACTAAAACCAACTGGCACCGATAAGCAATTTGAGCAAACTTGTAGTCTATTTATAAACATGTGGTCGATACAGGAAGCTGGTCGAGTGCCATCCCTTTTTATACATATTCTAGTCGGTTTATTAATTACCTGTGATAATCCACATGCTGTTGCTGTGCTCATTAATTTGATTTTCCTAGGACAGTCAGAAGAATTCCAATCTATATTGAAGTCACCCATTAAGTAAGTTTCCAGATGCATACTGCTAGCATGATCTAACATATCACATATTATAAACTCAGAATCGAAGACCAGGAGACTTTGGGATCACGTTCAAGAAGGTTGTATTACAAATGTATTAAAATGTTTAATTTAGGTTTACATTGAATTTAGCATGTTAAGGTTAGGTATAAATTATTATTATTATTATCAGAGTTTTCTAGCAAAAGACTCTGGTCAGTCCTGTTTTACTGAAACTCTTAATGGCTCTTGGAGCTTGTGTTTTAGCAAGAGAGTCCTGCCAGTCCTGTACTCGGGTCTCAGCATTTGAATAGATATGCTGAGTGGATTAGGATGGGCAGCACTCTCAGTCTCGAACAGGTTCCTAAACCCGTCTCATCACAAAGTTTTGGTATCTGCCCCTAAATGTATATAAACTGTATGAGAACGTCCACTTAGTCAGACTTTGGAAGAACTGCAGCCACGTCAACGCGAAGTCCTCAATAAAGAATAACTTCTTGAACGTGATCCCAAAGTCTCCTGGTCTTCGATTCTGAGTTTCCAACAGTGCCATCTTGGAGGTTTTACAATCCTTGATGAACGTTTAGGTTTCACACTGTGAGAGACCGTGTGCGTCTGCGGCTGATTATGGATTGCTCGTCAACTGAGTCTTCCTCGGTCAGAAGGAATAGGCAAATCCAATGGTGCAGTTTTCAGAATTTATTAAGGAGGTGTCAGGTACATGGAGATGATGGTTTACAGGTATTGATATGACAAATTAGGTGTGTTTGTGGATGTGTGTGTGTGTGTGTGTGTGTGTGTGTGTGTGTGTGTGTGTGTGAAACAGAAAATACAATAAAATGTATATTAATAAACATGTATGCTATGGTTACATACAGATGCATAAAAAAAATCACCCGCAGTACAACCAAAAATCCACTAGTGGGAGCTCTAACACTATAAATGAACTTGCATAAATGCCATACATCTCCAAATAGTGAAAAAGTGCCGAAAACAGGCGACCTATAAATTAAATATAATATTTGCAGTTATTTGCAAAGCAATAACTAAAGTATATACAGTAGATGGCTGCTTTAGAAACGCATGTAGAGCGCTGTAGCGGGCCACAGCAGTATCACAGTAGGGAAAAAAACACGAGTATAACAACTTCGCCACCTGGGCTAATAACTCGGTGATAAACGCGTCATTCATGCAAAAGCCGTACTTACATCTTAAGGACGCACACAGGACTCATACACACAAGATTAGCGCAGGATTAACAAAGGATGGCATTTTTCTGCACCGTTAATGATGCTCTCTTGTCACTGGATCACACCAAAGTGAAAGCGCCTAGCGCAACCGCGATCGATCAAAACTACAAACGAACACATGCATTATGGGTAACGTAGTCTATGTCAGGGCATGGACTTTTAACAGCCGCCCCTGTATTTGCCTGGCAAATACACTCATTCAAAAGTCAACTAGTTTGAAGAAGTGCCGCTTGAATCCTCAGGCATTTCAGGGAGCTCCACCAGTTTAGTTACCGGGCGAATGTAGATACTGTCTTTAACCTTCACCTCAACAGCTCTAACAACACCATCTGTCCCTGGGAAAACCTTGGTGATGGTCCCAACAGGCCAAAGTCCTCTGGGAAGGTTGGAGTCAATGATCATCACAATTTGTCCCACAGTAGCATTATCAGTGGATTTCCTCCATTTATGTCTTAGCTGAAGCCCTGGGAGGTAGTTCTGGACAAAGCGTTTCCAGAAATGATCACTGATCACCTGACTGTGTTTCCATCTTCTATTGGAAAGGGCATCATGAGGGCCGTATACTGCCTGTGGTAATGCAGCGTCGCGCCGCTCCATTAGCAGCAGGTTTGGCGTGATGGGGTCCGGGTCAGCCACGTCAGAGGAGGCATATCCTAGTGGTTTAGAATTAAGGAGCCCTTCAACTTCTATGAGAGCTGTTAGGAGCACTTCCTCTGCCACAACTTGGTCTTTCAGGACGCCTTGCAGGGCTGACTTAACAGATCTGATCTCCCTCTCCCAGGCTCCCCCGAAATGAGGAGAGTATGGTGGGTTGAAGTGGAAGTTGATAGTCTGCTTAGCCAGTTGCTGCTGCAACTTTGGTGCCATGCTCTCAAAGGCGCTCTGTAGTTCTTTATGGCCGCCCCTGAAATTGGTGCCCCGGTCGGACCACAGCTCATACGGCTTCCCCCGGCGTGCAATAAACCTGCGTAATGACATTAAGAAAGAGTCAGTATCCAGGCTAGGGATGAGATCTAAGTGGACGCATCTAGTGGTGAGGCATTTATAGATGATTCCCCAGCGTTTCTCTCTCCTACGCCCAATCTTAATCAGGTATGGTCCGAAACAGTCTACGCCTGTAGACCAGAAAGGCGGTTTGTAGAGTCTCAGCCGAGATGAGGGAAGGTCAGCCATCTTTGGTGTGGAGGGTGAGGCGCGCCATCTCCTGCAGTCCACACACCGATACTGATGTTTCTTAATGGCCTGGCGACCTCTGAGAATCCAGTAGGTGCGGCGTAACTCTGCATAGAGTCTCTCTGCACCAGGGTGAAACAGCTGAACATCATAGTGCTTTATGATGAGCTGAGTCAGAGGGTGATCAGGTGATAACACAACTGGGTGGATGCTGTCAGGGTCTACATCTGTAGCTTGACGCAGGCGGCCTCCCACTTTGACTAGTCCACTGAGGCTGTCATACTCAGGGGAAAGGGCGCTGAGACGACTGCTCGTGCGAACAGGGTTACCTGCTTGTAGGGCTTGGACCTCCTCTGGGAAGCTGGGTCTCTGCCTCCCGGCGCTCACTTACAGTGTAGGGGGTGGTAGCCGCCCCCTGCAGGGATTGGTGAGTAGCCAGAATCAAATCATCTAAAGATGTGTACTGTGCTGGATCTGGCAGATTTGGTGATACATTTGTAAGGCCACAGAAGGCGGTCTTTCTGAGTTCTTCACTGCCACATTCTGGGAACTCTGTCGGGGGCTTCGGCCAGGTGTCAGGAGTCTGTGTGAGAAAGTGTGGGCCCTGTGACCATCGGCTGGAGATCGTGAGCTCTGACAGTGGTTTCCCTCTTGTGATGTCATCGGCTGGATTATCATCAGAGTTCACATACCCCCACTGTTCCGGAGAGGTCAGCTCCTGTATCTCACAGATCCGAGTCCCCACAAAAACTTTGTACCTGCAGGAGCTGGACTGGATCCACTGAAGCACTGTAGTGGAATCTGTCCACAGGTAAACTGAGTGAAGGGGTAGTGAGAGCTCAGTTTGGAGTACCTTGGCCAGTTGGGCTCCAGTGAGCGCAGCACACAGCTCCAGTCGGGGTATCGACACCTGCTTGCGGGGTGCTACTCTGGAGCGTGCCATGATGAAGGAGGTGGAGATGTGAGCCTGCTGCTCTATGACTCTGAGATAGGCCACAGCTCCATACGCCTTCTCTGAGGCGTCACAGAAGATGTGGGCCTCATATGTCGCACTGTTGCTGTTGTGAGGAGGAGCGTAACATCGAGGGATGGTGATATATTGGAGATAAGACAATTCCTTTTCCCATTCGAGCCAGGACTGAAGCAGGTTTCCTTCTATGGGCTCATCCCATCCTCTCTCTGTGCTCCACAGGGCCTGCACAATGAGCTTTGCTCTTGTAGTGTAGGGGCAGATATAACCCAATGGGTCATACTGACTGGCCAGTACTTTGTAAACATTGCGCAGCGTCACAGTTGTGTAGGTTACAGGGTGGTGCTTGTATCCCAGGACGTCAGTAGTACAAGGCCAGCTGAGACCCAGTGTTGACTCCTGGGGATCAAGGCTTTTAAGGTTTAGCCACAGTTCACAGCTATCTGACCTGGCCGTACCTGGCAGATGAGCGACCACCTCAGGGATGTTGCTAGCCCACTGTCGTATCTCAAATCCACCTTGGATAAGCAGCTCTCGCATTCTGTCAATGAGCAACTTGGCCTCTTGTGGGTCAAAAAGGGACTGCAGGCAGTTGTCCACGTAGAAGGCTGTGTGGACAGTCTCGTAGATGTCTTTATAGGTGTCTCTGTGCTCCCTTACGTGGCTCTGAAGGGCAAAGGTAGCACAGCAGGGGCTACACGTTGTCCCAAAAGGCAGTACTCTCCACTCATATACATCTGGGGGCCTCTCTGTTTCACAGTCTCTCCATAAGAACCGCAGCAGGGGGCAGTCTTCAGGGAGCAGGCGGATCTGGTGAAACATAGCTTTTATGTCTCCGCTCACTGCTACAGGATACTGGCGGAAACGCAGGAGTACACCCAGCAATGTAGGCCCCAGAGGAGGTCCTGGCAGGAGGTAGTGGTTAAGAACGGTCCCCTGGAACTCAAAGGAACAGTTAAAGACCACCCGAGCTTTGTTGTTGTGATGTACAATGTGGTGTGGTACATACCAAGATTCAACAGAGCTATGAATCTCTTCGGGAGTCAGCTTTACAACATAACCAGAATCCATCAACCTCTTGATCTCCTGGTTGTATGTGAGTGCCAGGTCAGGATTCTTAGCCAGCTTACGCTCAGTGGACCTCAGAAGGCCTTTAACTACTTCAGAGGAGACATGCATCTGTGGGAAGTCCTTCTTCCTGAGCAGGGGGGTGGCATATTGCTCTACACCATCCACAGGTACTCTGATGGTCTTGGCCTCTAACATGGCTATGGCCTCTCTGTCCTCCTTTGAGCGTGTGACCTCCTTCCCAGGTCTATGGAGGGGAGCATCTAGTTGCCACAGACGCTGTACATCCTGTTGAAGGGCAATGGCAGGAGAAAGGCATGATATGTTCAGGCAGTGCGCCTCCCCTTGCTGCGAGGGCATACTGCAGCTCGGACCCTGGATAGCCCACCCGAGCTTGGTGCAGACGGCGACAGGTCCTTGGGCTGAGCCTCGCAGGATAGAACGGACAGGAGTTATGAGGTGAGCATTATCAGAGCCGATTAACACAAGTGGCTGTATCTGATTGAATCCTTCAAGCTGCACTCACTGTAGGTGATGATACTTCTCCTTTAAGAGCTCCACTGGGCATGACTGTTCAGCTAGGCTGAGCTGTTGGGCGGTAAAGGCACGCGTTATGTTGTAACGTATTTTCGGCTTGGCCTTTGGGGACACCTGGAAAGAGACATAACCTCCTTTAATATGAATCACATCTTGACGAATAGTACGCAGAGACAGAGTTTCCTCCTCCTGGATTAAGCCTAACAACTTGACAGCAGCAGGGAGTATAATGGTTTTCTCTGAGCCATCATCAAGAAGAGCATATGTGTCCAGAGATTTCCTTTGATGGTGTAACTGGATGGGCACAACCTTAAGCATTACACGGCCAGAGTGACTGATAGGAGCCAAAAAGACTCGGCTGGTGCTCACTGTTAGGATATTCGGGTCCCTCCTCTTCGCTTCAGCCAGGTCATGAAGTACTAATAAGTGCTGTTCTCCACAGGTGCTGCACATCTTCTTAAGAGTGCACTGCTCGGGGGTATGTTTACGGCCACAGCGCCAGCATTTGGATTTTTCCTTTATCCAAGAAGCTACAGCTTTAAGGTCTAGCTTCTTAAAATCTACACAGCCACTGAGATAGTGCTCTGTTCCTTCACAATATGGGCAGTATGGCTTAAACTGCTTCTTCTTAGAGGAGGAAGAAGGATTAGTAATGTGTGCCTTAGTGTCCATCTTTGGCTGTGTTTGAGCGGGATCTGAGCCATAATAGATGGATGTAGACTTACTCTGTGCCCTGGACCCTGAAGAGGCTCTGGGGTTGCCCCTCTCTGGCCGTGGTCTGTCTGAGGGCTGTGGCTGAATGGCTTGCCGTGATAGCTGTAGAACTTGGGACTTGCGCTCGAGCCACCCGGAGAAGTCGTACATATTGTAGGTGCAACTGCTGCCAGTGCGTATGATACCATGTGTGATGCAGTACTCGATGAAACCGTCTCTGTAGCTAGGCGGAAGCTTAGTGAGTAACCTGTCTACGTGTGAACCACACTGGAGCTCACTGGCTGCTACATCATCCATAGTACTGAGGAGGCCCACTAGGCTGGACACCGCCAGGGAGAAATCTTCAAAGGCTTGAGGATCACCTGCCTTAATAGGAGAGCAGTTAAGTATAGCACTCAGTTCACTCTGGACTAATTGCCTGGGTTGCCCATATCTCTGCTCCAAAGCTCTCATTGCACTAGTGTAGGGAGTGCGATCATGAATATAGCGTCTGGCCACTTGTAACGCACATGGATGCTCTAACTGATCTATCAGGATGTGATATTTATACTCCTCTGTGAGATGAGCATGTGGCCCAAGTAGGCTGTCCAGTCCTTTCTTCAATAATGCAAAGTCACTCTCTCTGCCTGATTTGAATGTCACCAGTCTAGGCTTCGGGATGCCATATGAAGATGCTAAGATCATCTCCATCAGGTTTGGCTGGGTGACTTCTGCTGCAGGAAGTACTGCGGCTTGTGCCGTAGATGGATAGGCAGAGACTGATGGATAGGCAGCAGAGTGGTAGCTGGCAGAATCAGGAGGTGGAGCTGCATAAAGCTGGCTATAAGTCTGCGGCGCTGATATCCCCGGTGGTGGCTGATACAGTGACGCTGAGACTGCAGAGAAGTCGTGGGATTGTGCAGAGAGTACCTGGGTGGAGCTGCCTGGAGGCTGCGGGTGTTGATACCTCTGACTGTATAGGGGCTCAGCCTGACGTGGTTCAAGCCTCCCAAACTGTACTGATTGGGCTACTTGACTGACTGGTTGTAGAGCAGGCTGAATGACATGACTCATTCTAGGGGGCGGAGCAGGTAGCGGTGCCGGCTGAATAGCTGGATGGGCCACAGGGATTCTCAACTGGGGAGCAGACTGTGGCGCAGGCCAAGGTGCAGACTGACCTGTGGGCTGAAATGCAGTATTCACCCTGGGCTGCATTACAGGTGGTGTCACTAGCGGTTGCTGAAGCACATGTTGAGGTACTAGCATTGCGCCTGGCTGCTGTGCAGGTTGAGCTACAGGGTTCGGTGGCAACGGCGCTGGCTGAATATTTGAAGTAGGCTGAATAATAGGGCTTAAAGGTAGTGGAGCTGGCCTTGATGCTGAATGGAGAATGGGGCTTGCATTTCGCAGTGGTGAAGATGCAGTAGGTTCTACTGGCCTTAACAGGTTCACAGGCGTTCTGATGTCCTGCCTCACTGCTGGTGCCAGGACGTGTAGCTGATCAGTAGTATGGATGCTGCCCATGCCCACACTGCTAGGCTGTGGTGTTTGGAGTAGAGCAGGAAGCGAAGCGGCTCTATCTTGCTGTTGAGCATCACTCTGAGTAGGGAGAGGACTGCATGACTTGCATGCTCGCTCCAGTTGTTCCACACGCTTGGTTAATGCACCACTGGTCTCCTTCATAGTGATTTGCATCTCATTCATCGTCTTCAGTACACTGCCCCAAGCTACCTCCATTCTCTTCCATCTTTTCATCTCCTTCTTCTCCTTATCAGATTCCTCTGAACTGCTGCTGCTTGAAGACTCTGTCTCCTCTGGATCAGGTAGGTCGTGCTCATACTCCGCCAGATGTCCCGGAAGCTTTCTGCTCCTTCTTGGACGGGGACTATACTTTGGACTATTCTCCTGAGGAACTTCATCTTGTGGAGTTGCCATCTTGTTGACTCAGCCAATAAACATCCGGCTCGAAGGACCACTTGTGAGAGACCGTGTGCGTCTGCGGCTGATTATGGATTGCTCGTCAACTGAGTCTTCCTCGGTCAGAAGGAATAGGCAAATCCAATGGTGCAGTTTTCAGAATTTATTAAGGAGGTGTCAGGTACATGGAGATGATGGTTTACAGGTATTGATATGACAAATTAGGTGTGTTTGTGGATGTGTGTGTGTGTGTGAGTGAAACAGAAAATACAATAAAATGTATATTAATAAACATGTATGCTATGGTTACATACAGATGCATAAAAAAATCACCCGCAGTACAACCAAAAATCCACTAGTGGGAGCTCTAACACTATAAATGAACTTGCATAAATGCCATACATCTCCAAATAGTGAAAAAGTGCCAAAAACAGGCGACCTATAAATTAAATATAATATTTGCAGTTATTTGCAAAGCAATAACTAAAGTATATACAGTAGATGGCTGCTTTAGAAACGCATGTAGAGCGCTGTAGCGGGCCACAGCAGTATCACAGTAGGGAAAAAAACACAAGTATAACAACTTCGCCACCTGGGCTAATAACTCGGTGATAAACGCGTCATTCATGCAAAAGCCGTACTTACATCTTAAGGACGCACACAGGACTCATACACACAAGATTAGCGCAGGATTAACAAAGGATGGCAATTTTCTGCACCGTTAATGATGCTCTCATGTCACTGGATCACACCAAAGTGAAAGCGCCTAGCGCAACCGCGATCGATCAAAACTAAAAACGAACACATGCATTATGGGTAACGTAGTCTATGTCAGGGCATGGACTTTTAACACACACAGTCATCCTCAGTCTCCATTCCAGTAGCCTCTCCGGCTCGAAGGACCATGTAGAAATTTAGCAGAAATTCTAGGCTGATTTGGCTGTTGCTACTGGAATGGTGGGTCCATTAAAACTCATGCAGTCATCAAGTACTTTTCCCAGTTTATTTGTGGTGACATATAGGAGTAGACATTTCACAGATGGCAGTGATGGTAATTGTTGGTTTCTAAAACCCATAAACAAAACCATTAATAAATACAAACATAATTGCAAATCTTAAATCATACATCTGAAATCAGCTTTAACAATCAAATGAGTATAACACTGAAGAGCTACTAAACATTACTAGAATTCAATATATCATATCAAACACACATAATCCTTTAAACTAAACAAACAATCAAAAAAGGAAACTTACATGGTCAACAACACAACAATTCCACCCAAGCCATGTCTGAACGACAGCTTTTTGGTTCAAACAAGAGGAGACTGAAACATAATTAGTAAGGGGACACAGGTGCTCTTTATCAAGACTCAGTCAGCCAATCAGATCACAGCAGGATTTTCTACACCATTTAATGACAGCAACAAGGCAGACCAAAGTGCTGTACAACACAAAATAAAAGACTATAAGATAACAAATAAAAGAAAGCAGAGAAGAACAAAACAAGATAATAAAAGCCAATGAACAGAGATATGTTTTAAGACTGGATTTGAGTGCAGATCAGGTAGAAGCAGCCCTACTGTGGTTATAAAGAGGGACCAGACACAATTGCAGCCAAAACTTCCAATTGCATCTGCGCTTAGATTCTAAAACAGCGTGCTAAGACAGGTTGCTTTTTCACAGGACAACACTGATTGCAAAACGCTATTGCTTTTTGCAATTGTTTAAATATGCAGAATGGAGAATGACATTTAAATGCTGCAGCAGAGGGAAAGATTTTTAGTGAATAATGACTTAAATTTCAGTTTTGTTTGTCTACTATATGATAGAGCGGCACAATTACTTGTTAAAAGATTGTGATCTCGATTCAAACACCCATGTGATCTTATTTCTAAATGACAGTGATTCTGAGCAGTTGCCATGTATCGGTATGAACATATATGCTCTATATAAATGATGTATGAACATATATGCTCTGATAATATAGTGTATAGGTTATATGCTGTTATAAAAGAAATACATTTTCTGTATTCAGATATAACGTTTTTTTTGTTGTTGTTTTTTTTTAAGTAGGCCTACAAATAAAATGACAAAATGTAGATGTTAAAAGACATTTATATTAAATGTAATATTACAAAACAACACATTAATGAATTGATCCAATTTGGAATTATTAATCAACTCACAAAAATATTGACATAAACACAAAAAATATTACAAGACCTTGTGCTCAACAGAACAGATATTACTTTACCCTCTGAGAGGAGGTCAGATAAATAAAATATGTCTGAAACTCTTTAACTGCATTCTCCTCACGACTGTTAAAATAACAACAAACATCTTCACAGAAAGTGCTCTCCTTGCTTTCACTGTTCCAGACAGTGACTGACACCATGTATTGCTAGCACTTCTCTTACTGCTTTCTCTCGAGACAAAGTGCTTGTTGTATTCCTCATTTGTAAGTCGCTCTGGATAAAAGCGTCTGCTAAATTAATAAATGTAAACGTAAATGCGCTCACCTAAACAGCAGTTCGCCAGGTAGAGGAGAATGGAGAAAGACTTTATTTGCAAACTAAATAAATTAACTGTCAATTCAAGTTATAAATACTATCACGTGATTTAATTTATGGTAAGAATAACAATAATTCAACAAACGCTGATGCGGTTTCTCCACACTGGGACACCCTTCTGGCTCAGCCACTGGTGCAGATTCTCCCACAATGACATGAAACTCTTTACAATAACTCCTAACTTAAACAGAAATAAGAGTGTGTTGTAGACATTTACGTTTGCATGTGTTCTGCATACATCCATACACTGGTGTGTGTTAGACTAGTGATTATGACACAGTGCTCATCATTTCCAGGATCTGAGTTCACCTTGTCAGAGTAGCCATAATGATTGAGCACCTGTGGTCACCAACATCTGGACCCAGAGGTCAATGTGCAGCTAGAGTTAGGGTCGGGTCAGGGTCGGGTCAGGATCAGGGTCAGGGTCAGGGTCAGGGTCAGGGTTAGGGTTAGGGTCAGGATCAGGGTCAGGGTTAGGGTCAGGGTCAGGGTCAGGGTTAGGGTTAGGGTCAGGATCAGGGTCAGGGTTAGGGTCAGGGTCAGGGTTAGGGTCAGGGTCAGGGTTAGGGTCAGGATCAGGGTTAGGGTTAGGGTCGGGTCAGGGTCGGGTTAGGGTTAGGGAGAGGTACTGGTCCACC